>NC_091818.1:2460151-2763181 GCF_041296235.1 Equus asinus
CTTCCTTACTTACTGGGTAAGATTGCCAGAATCTCTGTAAACAAGGTACCAGGCCCATGTTTCCAAGTGGCTGTATTCCAGAAAGTCCAATCTTTGTTCCTGAAATGCTGTCTTGTCATATCTGAGCCTGTGTGTTTCAAATATGGCATTCCAGTCAAAGCCTTGGTAGTATAACCAATGTGTCCTGTTATAAGGAGAACAGATTCTTATGGAACTTATGCAAATATTGCCACTACATAACCATACTCGGTCACAAAGGGTTTCCCAATTCCAGAGGGATAAGGTAGGGAGAAAAAGATAAATGTTTCAGTTTTTCTCATAAAGGCATAATTTCACCAAACGGCTGTAAGTCAAAGTTAGCATAAGAGAAAAGAAAAAATATTTCCTTCATTGTGAGAAAACAAAACATCAAAACTCAACAATATTTCAAACAGAAGTCCTAAAAAATTATAATCATCCTCATCAGTTCACACAGTCCTGTATAATAAACTCTTGAGCTGAATCTTCTGTCAGCAGATCGATGAACTTAGTTTCTGTTAGAATTCTGTAATTTCTTACTCAGCTCAGTTTTACAATCTGAAAGTTTATCAGAAACGTGTAGTTTAGAACCTCTGTGTCAGAATCCTTTCCAGGAATTTCTCGGAAGATGAAAGATATTTGCAAAAGAAAAAAGCATCAGAGTAAAACAACAGCTATCTGCAAATGGACAAAGGACTCCAAAGGGCAATTGCCAAAGAAACTTGGCTACTTCTGTGACATATAACACTTCCAGATAATAATTGGACTTATGACTGATAACCAGGACAGATCAGAATCTTAAGAAGGCCATATAATTTTTAACATCTATATTAATAACATTTACCCATCTAATACCACCTAAGATAGTCTATCTTCATTTATTTCCCAATGTTTTCCATGTAATTTAATAGACCAAATAAGCCTAGTTAGTTTGGTATTTTCCTCCTTATAGGAAGAGAGAGAAAATTTCTTTGAGACGACTCAGGGGGCCTCTGAAAATCCTCAGAGTAATTTTTCTTCTGTCTACCAGGTCAAAAGAAAGCCTTCATTCAGGATTTGAATATTTTTGAGGGAGAAACTTGTCAAAACATACCCAAAGTTTTTAAAATGCTTCTTCAAATAGGAAACAACACTCACTGTGAAACAATGCTCAGGTATCTATTCAAAGTGATAACAGAAAGAGTGAAAAATCTTAATAGTGACCTCAGTCATTATTTTCACAAAACAGATTTGTCTCTTAGGTAGAATTACTCAAAGGAATAGCTTTTATAACCTCTTTATCAAGAGCAGATCCAAAGTTCAAGAAAAAGTATCCTTTCAGAGAAAACCAAATTTGAATTTCTGCACGTACTTATTTTTAACATTCAAACTCATGCACTTAATTGAACTTACTTTAGTCTACTTGACCAGGCATAAAACTCCTTTCGGAATTTCTCCTTCACAAGCATTCTACAACTTTGTCCCAAAGTCTTTCTTTTTCCTTTCTAGTACATCAGGACAAATTTATGTTTCTTAACCTATCAAACAAAAATATTTCCATTCTTTATACCTTTTTTACTGAAAACATCCATTTTAACTTCCTTGAATACACAGCTCTTTTACTTATTAATTTCCAGTAGCTTTAATTCCATAGGTTAATTAGAACACTTAAACCTTAACAGACCTAGTAAACACTAAAAATGTAAACAATTATGAATTGTCTTTTATATCAGCATTCTAAACACTTCATAAATTTAGAAACGTGGTACTTTACAACAAAACACAAGGCATGCTTCTTAATACACCCAAACGCTTTTAGCCTCTTCACTAAGAAGCCAAAATCAGATAACTTAGCTATGTTTATTAATAATGTTTCAGTGTTTCATCCTATCCAAAAATGACCCAGATATTCAGATTTTTATCATTTAACTTAACTTGGCAAAACTCAAGATTGTTACCAAAAAGAATTTCGAAGCTGTTTTTTTCCCCAAGTATACAGACTGTAAAAGTTATTGTGAGTTTTATGTATTTAAACCATTTTTTTCCGACAATTATGTTCAGATTACCTACGGAAACCTCATGAGGCATTTGAAAAAACTGGTCATCGTTTACAGCTATTATTTTGCTGACAAATTTAACAGACAACGTGAACTTATGTGACTAGTAAGCCCAGGATGCATGCCTGCATACTATGCAAATACCGACAACTCTGACAAGAAGACTATTTTCAATCAAACCAACAAACTTAAACAAGCTTTCATTTAACATAGGTTAATTCACATCTCGTTTACTTTGAAAGGCACTGAGTTAATTTCTACTACATTTAGAATTTAATAAAGCACTTACTTTAAGCCAACTAAACAGAAATCTTAATTTTGGCCATAGCATCCAGGATAAAAGTATCACACCTATAACATACACATAGACACACCTACAGAGAGACTGTACAACCATCCTTTTAAAAACTACTGCTGTGAGTCAGGAACAATAATATTGAGCTCACAAGTTATGAATCCAAACTTTGTTTTGAGCCTTTTTACTAATACTTAAGAGAAGACCTTTGACATGCTAGACTTTTGGCAAAGACACACTTATGTTCATTTAACCTTTCCCCTCCTTTTTTGTTTTTCAGTCTTAAGAATGAGTGATGGACTGGACAGTAGTTCCTGGAGAGGGAGGATGATAATCTTTTTCATGATAAAGGAACTAGGTGGAATCTGAACTGCCTCTAGAGCTGTCTTTCCAGTCTTGCAAGGATTTTGTAAGGACAGTTGCTCTTTATTTCCCAGAAACTGGACTGTAACTTGAAGGTCCTTTTAGGTTGATCCACCTGTCCAACTGCACCAGAAAGGCACAGAGAAAAATCGCAGATTTTCTCCTAGTTGGAGTTTCTGGGGCATCACCCATACAATTGAAAGTGTTTCTAATTAGTTAGAAGGATTTTGAGTGGTGAGTCTCTGGGGATGCTTACGGCATTCCCCATGGCAGTAAAGCCAGTGTCTGACTGACAGTGGACTGGAAAAGGGTGCAGTGCCCACAGAAGCCGGGAACTGGCTGGAGGTCAGGGCTCCCAGCAGCCGGGTTGAGAGTTAAGTCCCTTGCAAAATGTTTTCAAGTTTTTCGATTTTACAGAAGGTCCAGGTTCTGGTCAGGTTCAGCCTGAACTTAAGCTCGACTTGGTGACAACAGACTACCTGATGAGCAAAACAAAGAAAGGAAAAGAAGACACCAGACCTCACCCTCATGGCCACTCCCAGAGGGTTATCAAGATAAGAGTCACACAACAGTTCCCGTGCTGGGGCACACTACCCTAGCATGACAGTTCACAGAATAAATCACAGGTCTGCTACCCTCATAGCCAACTCAGTAGGTGACTAAAATCCTCAATCAGTCATCTGCCAAAAAAGGGCACCCTACTTGGTGTTGCCGTGGTGATCAGGGTAGAAAGCCAAAGTTGGGGTTCCCAGGCATGGAGACCTTGACTCTTCAAAGATTCTTCTGTTTTCCGGTTGCAAAGCTCAAAAGGAGATGAAAATGGCCCGTGTAACTCTAACAAAGATGAAAGAGACACGTAAATTTCCTTGAAAATCTCCTGTGAACCTAGGGCAGCATCCCACCTGTCGTTCCTAATGTGGGATTCCTATAGCAATGGGTGATGGGGAAGTCCACCAGCATTGCATCCCTTGTGTACCTTCCCTCGGATGCCTGGCAGTAACAGGTGCCTGGTGAACATCTTTCCTATTCTGCCTGGCAGCAATAGATGCCTGGTGAATGGTCCCTGAGAGAAAAGGAGAAGTTTAAGAGAGAACAGGATAGAGAAAAATAGTGAGGAATTTTCCGCCGCTTTGGGGGACATTCTACCCAATTGCGTGTTGGAGCCATTCTCCGAGAAGGGTTTTCCATACTCAACCAAAGGTTAGACTTTCTTACTTGCCTTGAACTGGAATCCCAATTGGGACATTTGCACAGTTCAGAGCATGGTCAGGTGCCATGGGAGGTAGCCCAATACAGCCTTAGGAAAAGAAACCTTCCACGGGAGTCTTGTAGATTCCCGACCATCCTAATGACTTAAGTGGCCAACCCGTGCCCACGTAAAATTTATATATCAGAGATAGAGTCAGGAAGGAACGGATTAATTCATTCTACATCACCCTTAGGCTTAAGGTACTGATTCTCTTCAAGCCGAATGCCATGATTTGCCCCACAGAGTAGCCATGGGCAGCAAACGTGGATTCTTACAGCTATCCAAGAAAGTTCCTGATGGAGAAGTGAACTTAGATCCATCCTCGAAAAGGAGAGAGGCACAAGGAAGGAAAGGGCATTTACCAGAAGTCAAGCTCACAAACCGATGAAGCAAAATCCCCGTACGGGCCACAAGATATGATGTGGGGTTGGCGAACTGAAGAGTCAAAAGAAAGATTTGTTGGACTCTCAAGGTCTGGCAGTGATGCTCTTTTATTTAGAGAACGGTACAGGATAGCATGGGGACAGGACCCATGGGCAGTCACAGCTCCTGCTGCTGCCCTGAGTACAGGGTAAGTGCTAATTTTATAGGCATAGTTACGTGACTTACTTTTGCTGGAAAAAGAAAAGATGATGTAAAATGTCATGAAATGATTCCAGTTCAGTTGGGGTCTGGTTATTGTGTGGTCGGATAACATTAGATACGAGTCTGGCCATATAGATAGGCATGTAGGTGAGCATGACCTGGGCTTCTCTCACTGGGGCACCTCTAATTCATACCAAAAAATGATTCACTGCGTCATGTAGTTTGGCATGTAGGCCAGGTAACCTTGGGCTTTTCGAACTGGGGCAGCCTTAATCCACATCAATCGTCATGGGCTTTCTCAGCTGTCTCCCATCGATATGCTTATCAGTCCATTCTCCTTCATTCAAGTTATTAATTTTGTATTTCTTTCATCACCATATGTCCTCCAGCCTGATGTATGAGTGATTTCCTGATTGTTGGGTATTGTCTTTGAATTTCAATCGTTCACTTGAAGGAATCTTTGCTAAGCTAGCCTAGGTCCAACTGAGCACTGAGAACACGTGGTCATGTTTGTTGGTTTGACATTCTGAGATCAGAAACGCCAAATTCTAGGTTGTCCTGGCAACCACCTTATGGACATAATCTTTTGGAGACAAATTAGACAAATCTGATGAATTCCTCTCTCCAGGTAAGATATTTTTATGTCTCTTTTCTGAATTTTGGAAGGCTCGAACTTGAGTCCGGATCCCTGATCGTTCAGGTAGATTATGTCTATATACTGGTTTACTTTATTTCTGTAGGATTTGTTAGTTGTTTGATTTACATCCTCTGCTCTGGCATGTTTATTTGTCATTAAACACAAGTGTAATGTTGTAATTTTCAGCCAATTTCCTCATTATGGTGTCAAAACACATAATCAATACTCTTCTATGGCAATACATTGGGGGAGAGAATTGCACTGGGGCCACTGAGCATTCTAGCTTTGGATGGCAGCCTTCACTTTGGATGTGAGGTTCCCAGAGGGAAAGAAAAAATCCAAAAAGGCATGCAGATTTGTGGCAAAAAGCTTTTGAGGCTGAAAGACATTAGAGAAAATAAACTTCCAAGGATTGTGAATCTCCTCCAAATGCTTAATGATGATACAGAAAGGTAGACCATTTCAAATAGATTAAGAGGACTACTACGAAGAGAACGTGTTCCGTGCTAAACTCATGAACCAAGGGAAAATGTTACCGTCTATGAGGTTACTACTAATTACCTTCATGAATAATCACAGCAGGCCAGCTTCTTCCCAAGTTCAGGCAAAAAATTGGTCCCAAAGTAAAATTCAGGGCCAGCCATGTGTTCTGGTGTGTAAGAGTCCATGTTACTAGTGGGCGGCCTGGGATTCATGGATTCGTATGACACGTACGGATCACATTAGTAACATTAGGAAAGATAGGTTTCATGGTATGGTGCAGACAGAGATCATAAATAAGTGGAAATTGTGAGCATACCTTATAGATATGCACCAGGAAAAAAACATGAAAATATTGCAATCTATGACACATCTGGTACACTTCCCTAAATACAGAGGGAAGAAAGTGATGTGACCTGCATAGGTGGAATTGTCAGCCTGCACGAGATGACACGATCATTGCACGTCAGAGGATTGCCTGGGCAGCTTCCACTTGGGAGGGACTCCAAGACTTTCACTGGGGAAAGTCTAAACACTCGGCCATATCCACAAAATGTAACAGATAAAACCCAGGATAAACTTAAAATAAAGAAACCAGTGTCTAGAGAGAATGTACTACACATTTAAAAGTTCAAGGATAAAGTTAGAAACCGACAAGAAATCCAGGAAATGGAAAGGGTGAGTGTCAGAGTGGTATGAGATGGCTCTGAAACACTGTGTGCAAGGAAGACGCCGGGACAACTTAGAAGTTTGAGGGTGTTTATGACACCACAGTGAACCTGTCACCCAAGATGCCCTCATCTTTGTAGTCTGAGGATTATCCTGGGATACGATACTCAAGTGAGAGATACCCAGAAAAGTATTTAAAAACAGAAACCAAGCACTGAAGCTTGAAGACATAGAATAGACGTTGATTAAATGGGTAAGAAAGAAGTCATCGTGATGAAGCAATAATACAGGGCCAAGCACTGAGTGGAGACCATTGTCATCTACTCAAGTATATGGCGAGGCCATGCTGATTCAAGCTTGAAACTTGATTTGAAACCAGAGGCTGGACTTGGGGCTTATCAGACGTACAAATTCTCCTGCCTTAATCATAATCCAAAATCAAGAATGGTGTCCTGAGGACATTGTAGAGAAGGATTGATGCCTCCTTTCCTTTGCCTCTACCATTAATTGAGGAGAAGTCTCACTTTCCATAGCTCCTGGCATTACGGAGGCCAACTGGGTACATGCTAATGTGTCACAATACATCTCTTGGAACCCATGAAGGAATGGAACCCCGTCATGCTTCTAGTATGCCTCATTTTTTGGCAGGGCGCCAGAAGTGCGCTGAGAAACACCCTTTTCCAGATGGCTTCGTTGCTTTGTGAGGGCTGCACTGCCAGGCTAGTGTGTTCACTTTGGCTCCAATAAAATACTCTCCCCCTATCTCTTGGAATAGAATGATTATGGATAACGTGTATTGACACCATATGTAAGGAGGTTGGCTCAAAATTAGAACATTACCATTATCTTTATAGAAAAATAAACATGCCAGATCTGAGGATGTACATCAAACAAACAACACACCCTATAGAAATAAAGTAAACCAATATCTACACATAGTCTAAGGGAACGTTCAACGATCAGTGGTCAAGTTCGAAACTTCCCAAATCCAGGAATGAAACAGAAAAGTACCTTCCCTAATGCAGATTCATCAGATTCGTCTAATTTGTCTCAGATACATTATGTTCATGAAGGAGGTTGCCATGACTACCTATAGTTTGGAGTTTAAGATCTCAGGAGGTAAGACCAAGCAAGATGACTACGTGTTCTCAAGCTCACTTTGACTTTGGCTAGCATGGCAAAGATTGCAACAAGTGACCAATGTAAATTCAAAGACAACACCCAAAATGAAAAGCACTCACACGTAGGCCTATAGAACATAGGGTGATTATAGAAATAGAAAATTGATACCTTGGGATGAAGGAGAACTGACTGACAAGCATACCATAGGGAGAAATCTGAGAAAGACCATGATGATTATACTATGGAAAGCAAAATGGGCTCAGAAAAGGGAAAGCAAACACAAATCACACTTGAATAATCCACAACGAAAGATGTCAGACGTTAGACAGACTATGCTTGAACTTTTGAAAGTCAGAGAGTGTCACAAACCAAAAAACCGCAGTGAGGTAAAACCTGGGCTACCTGGAAAGGGTGAGAATGAGACTGCTCCAAACGTGCTCAGAAACACTGTGTCCATGAAGCTTGCTGGGACAGCAGAGACACAATTTTGACAAATTGTTTGACTTCGCAGTCAAAATGCAAACTGGCTACGTCTACTCAGTGCCAGACTTGGGCTGAAGTAGCATATTTAAGTCACATTATACTGAACTGCAGGCTGCCAAGGGAATATGAAAGGGGCCGGCCAGTGGAGAATTGGGGAAGTCCGTGCATTCTGGGTCGGAAGCCTGGAGTTGACAGGGTGGAATACTGCGGGTAAACCTCTTCACCGCTGGCCAAACCATTCTGTGGCAGGCGTGGGAAGGAGTGTAGAGGCAGATGAGAAGTGACGATAGACAGGGCCACTCTTCCTTAGCAAATATAGGAGCACTGTCATCAGATGTGAGAACAGCGATAAACTTCTGTCAAAAGGAAGCAAATTAAAAGTTGCAAAGAATAGGAAAATTGAACCTCAAAAAAAAAAATGCCAGTGAGAAGATTTAGATACCTAGGAACAACCTCGCCCCAACAGGTGAAAGCTCGGTAAATCGAAAACTAGCAAACCCTGTGGAAAGAAATGGGAGAAGACACAAGGAAGTGGAAGGTTATTCCACGCTCTTGAAATGGAAGAATTAACACACTGGAAACCTCCACTCCGGATAAAGCAATCTCTAGATTACATGAAGTCCCAGGCAAAGTTGCAGCTATGTTTCTCACAGAGATAGAAGCGAGCATCCTAAAGTTTACATCCAGCAACAAAAGAACACGGATGGCCAAAGGAATCCTGAGGAAAACGAACAAAGCTCAATGTATCACACTTTCTGATTTCAACATATAGGATGAAGAAATAGGATTGGAAATGGCACAGGCTGGGATGAAAACAGACACACAGAACCATGGAACACAATCGAGAACCCAGAGGTATATGCACACATACATGCACAGCCCATTTTCGACCACGGAACCAAGAGGAGACAGTGGAGAAAGGAAATTCTCTGCAATAAACGGTGCTGGGAAGACTGCAGAGCCTCATGTAAGACAAGGAGCGTAGACCACGGTGTTACACCAGGCACAAACACCAACACAAAATGGATTAAAGTCTTGAATGTAAGACTGCAAGCCACGAGACTTCTCTAAGGAAACCTAGGCAGCATGCTATTTGACATCTGTCTTAGCCTCCTATTAGTAAGATGCATGTCTGCTTGGGCAAGGGCAACAAGGGAAACAAGAAACAAATGGGACTACATCAAATGCAAAAGCTTCTGCCCAGCCAAGGAAACCATCGACTCAATGCAAACACAGTACAACCACTGGGAGAGGATGTTAGAAAACCACACATCGGTGAATGGGTGAATAGCCAAAAGATGCAGTGAACTCATATGTGTCCACAAGAGAAAAAAATTAAGCCCATTAAAACCTGGGCAGGACGTGGAAACAGAGATTTCACCCAAGAAGATATAGAGATGGCCGACAGGTGTATGAAAACATGTTAATCATCATTAAGACTCAGGGCAATTGAAATCCAAATGGCAGTGAGATAGCAGCTCAATGTGGTTTGAATGACTATAGGTAAAAAGTCAGGAAACAAGTGTCAGAGAGGAGCTGCAGAGATGGGAAGACTCCTACAGTGCTGCTGTGAGTGTAAGCTGGTGCAGCCACGACGCAAATCAGTGTGGAATTGCCTAAGACATGTCAGAATCCATCTACCATATGATCCAGCTATTATTCAGTGGCTTGTTTATCCAAAGACCTTGGAAGAAGTCGTGCACTGATATCTGTGCACCCCTGTGTTCACACTGGCCTTACTCCCATTATCAAAGACTTGGAAACCGCCCTGATGCCCATCAAGGCAGAAGGACGAATAGAGAAAGAAGATTGGAGAAGGAAGCTGGGCTTTATGAACACAATGGCATATCTCTGAGCCATAACAAAAGAGAGAATCCAGCCATTAGTGACCAGAAGGATGGCTCTTGAGGGTTTCATTGGAAGTGAAACAGCTCACAGGGAGAAACTCAAATACCGCAGGAGCTCACTTACAAGGAGAAGAGACAAACAAGGACCAACAAACTGGAAAGCTTTGCGGAAAGAAATTAAAGAAGACACAAGGAAAAGGAAGTGTATTCCATGCTCTTCGAATGGAAGAACGAACACACTTGAAAGGTCCATATTGGATAAAGCAATCTCTGCATTCCACGCAAGCCCCATCGAAGTTTCAGCAATCTTTCCCACAGAAATAGAAGACAGAATCCTAAAGTTTCTATCCAGCAACACAGGAGCAGGAAAGGCCAAAGGAATCCTGAGGAAAACGAACAACTCAGCAAGTACCACATTTTCGAATTTCCACATATAGGACGAACTGCTAGGTACCGAAACGGCAAAGGCTGGCCACAAAAAGAGGCACACAGACACAAGGAACAGAATCGAGAGCCCAGAGGTCAACTCCCACATATATGGACAGCCCATTTTAGACCAAGGAGCCAAGAAGAGACAGCAGAGAAAGGAGAGTCTCGAAAAGAAACGATGCTGGGAAGACTGCACAGCCACATGTAACACAATGAGAATAGACCATGATGTTACACCAGCCACACACACCACCTGGAAATGGATTAAGGCCTTGAATGGAAGACTTGAAACCATGCAACTTCTAGGAGAAAACGCAGGCAGCTTGCTCTTTGCCATCTGGCTTAGCCGATTATTTGGAAGAAGCATATGTGACTGGGCAAGGGCAACAAAGGAAACAAGAAACAAGCGGGACTCCATCCAACACAGAAGCTTCTCAACAGCCAACGACTCCATTGACTCAATGCAAAGACAGCACAACAACTGCGAGTGGATCTTTGCAAACCACACATCGGAGAAGGGGTGAATAGCCAAAATACCAATGAACACACATGTCTCCACAATAAAAAAACAACGATCCCCATAAAACCTGGGCAAAAGATGGAAACAGACATTTCTCCCAGGAAGATAAAAGATGGCCAACAGGCTGTATGAAAACATGTTCATCATCATTAAGTCTTTGGCAATGCAAATACGAACGGCAATGAGATAACAGCTCACAGAGGTCAGAGTGGCTATAGGGATGAAGACAGGGAACAAGTCTCGGAGAGGAGGTGGAGAGAAGCAAAGCCTCCTGCACTGCTGGGGGGAGTGTAATCAGGTGCAGCCACTACCCAAAGTGCGGTGGAATTGCCTTAGAATTTTCAGAATCGATCTACCATATGATCCAGCTATTCCTCTGTGGCATATATATCCAAAGAACCTGGAAACACTAATGCTCAGAGATCCATGCTGCACTGTGTTCACCACAGCCTTATTCCCAATATCCAAGACTTGGAAGACTACGTGGTGCCCATCCAGTGACGAATGGAGAAGGAAGACGATCTATAGCCACACAATGGCCAATCATCGGACTGTATAGATGTGGCCATCTTGGGTGACATGATCATAAACACCCTCAGAATTCTAAGTTGTCCTGACAACCTCCATGCACACAGTGTTTCAGAGCCATCGCATACCAGTCTGACCACTCCCCATTTCCAGGTAGGATAGTTTTCCTTTCTCTGGATTTCTTGTCGGTTTCTAACTTTCTCCTCGAACTTTGAAAGGTCTACTACATTCCCTCTACACACCAGTCTCTTTCCGTTACGATTATCAAAGATTTTATCTCTTATCTTGTGTGGATATGGTGAAATGGGTGGACTTTCCCCAGAGAAAGTCATGGACTCCCTCCCAAGTTGAAGTTGCCCAGGCAATCCCCTGATGCACACTTATCGTGTCATCTCCTAGCAGTCTGACAATTCCACCAGGCAAGTCACATGTTTCCGTTGGTTCATGAGTTTAGCACGGAACATGTTCTCTTCCTAGTATTCCGCTTCATCTCTTTGCAAAGGTCTACCTTTCTGTAGCATCATTAAGCATTTTGAGGTGATTACCAATCCTTGGAAGTTCATCTTCTCTAATCTGTTTCAGCCTCCAAAGGTTTAGGCCGTAAATCTGCACCCCTCTTTAGAGTTTTGATTTTATGTGAATTGATTGCCGTAACCCAGCATTCTAACATCCCATAGCTTTTCACATCTACATTTTCATAGATTTAGACTTTTGTGTAGGTTACATCATCTTCACCACTGTAAGCCTAATTACAGGCCCTCACCACACACTTGTGCCTAATCAACTCTTTCTCCCTCAGACCCCCGCATCCATTTCCCTTTGGGAACTACCAATCCCATGTCACGTCCTACCTTTTTGTTGCTCCGTTTTTCCTCTTCTCCTTGTACATGAGATCCTGTGGTATTCAACTTTATCCCTGGGCCTTGCTTCAGTTCCCCTAAGACCGTCAGAAGCCATTCTGGTGGTCACAAATGGCTGGACTGCATCCATTCCTACAGCTGAGAGTTATACCGTGTGGCTATAGCTGATCTTCCTTCTCCATTCATCTCTTGATGGTCACCACGGAGGCTTCCAAGTCTCAGATATCGGGAGTAAGGCTGTGGTGTACACAGCAGTGCATCGATCTCTGTGCATTAGTGTTTCCATGATGTTTGGATATATACGCCACAGAGGAATAGACGGATCATATGGTAGGTGGATTCTGAATTTCTGAGGCAATTCCACACCACTTTGCATAGTGGCTGCACCGGTTCACATTCCTACCAGCAGTGCAGGAGGCTTCCTTTCTCTCCACCTCCTCTGTGAAACTTATTGTTTCCCGTCTTCATCCTTATAGCCATTCTGACCACTGTGTGTTGCTATCTAATTGCCGTTCAGATTTGCATTGACCAGAGACTTAATGATGATGAACATGTTTTCATACAGCCTGTTAGCTATCTTCCTGGGAGAAATGTCTGTTTCCATCTTTTGCCCAGGTTCTATTGGGCTCGTTGTTTTTATTCCTGTGAAGATGTATGAGTTCATTGAATCTTTTGGCTACTCACCCCTTCTCCGATGTGTGGTTTGCAAACAGCCTGTCACAGTTGTTGTGCTGTCTTTGCATTGAGTCGATGGAGTCGTTGGCTGGGCAGAAGCTTCTGCATTGGGTGGAGTCCCGTTTGTTTCTTGTTTCCTTTCTTGCCCTTGCCCACTGACACATGCTTCTTCCAAATAGGCAGCCAAGACAGATGGCAAAGCGTAAGCTGCCTGGGTTGTCTCCTAGAAGTTGCACGGTTTCAAGTATTCCATTCAAGGCTTTAATCCATTACGAGGTCGTGCGTATGTCTGGTGTAACATCATGGTCTACTCTCATTGTGTTACCTGTTGGTGTGCAGTCTTCTCAGCACCGTTTCTTGTGGAGACTCTCCTTTCTCCACTTTCTCCTCTAGGCTCAGTGTTCAAAAATGCGCTGTCTGTAGATATGTGAGTTGACCTCCAGGCTCTCGTTCTGTTGCATGAGTCTGTGTGCCTATATTGGGGGCCAGGCTGTGCTGTTTCCGTACCTAGGGCTTCATCCTATATGTTGAAATCAGAAAGTGTGATACTTGCTGCTTTGTTCGTTTTCCTGAGGATTCCTCTGGCTATTCTGGGTCCTTTGTTGCTGGATAGAAACTTTAGGATTCTGTCTTGTATTTCTGTGGGAATGATTGTTGCAACTTTGACTGGGACTGCATGCAATCCAGACACTGCTTTATGTGGTATGGACGTTTGAAGTGTGTTCGTTATTCCATTGGAAGAGCACGGAATAGCCTTCCGTTTCCTTGTGTCTTCTGTAATATCTTCACGCAAACCTTTACAAGTTTTCTGTTTCCATAGCTTTCTGCTGTTTGGCCACGTTTATTCCTAGATATCTTTTTCTTCCTACTGGCATGCTTTCTTTTTTGAGGTTCAGTTTTTCTATTCTTTGCAACTTTCAATTGGTTTTGTTTTGACAGAATTTATGGGTGTGCTCACATCTGCTGGCCATGCTGCTGCATTTCCTGAGGAAGAATGTCAATGTCTATCGTCGCTTCCCATCTGCCTCTACACTACCTCAGACGCCTTCCCCAGAATGGCTGGACGAGCGGTGAGGCAGCTCACCCCCAGGATTCCACATTGCCGAACATGGGCTGCTGAACCAGAATGTGCGGACTTCACCACGGCCCCACTGGCTGGCCCTTTTCATGTTCCATTGCCAACCTGCAGTTGAGTGGATTGTGACTTGAATATGCTACTTGAGCCCAAATCTGGCCCTGTGTAGATGAGGCCAGCTTGCTTTTCTGGCCCACTGTGATGTTGGGTGATTTGTCAGAATCGTGTCTTTGCTGTCCAGTATAGCTTCGTGGACACAGGGTTTCAGAGCCCGCGGGGAGCAGTCTCATAAGTCACCTTTCTCATTTAGGCCAGGTTTGACCTTTGCTGCTGTTTTTGGCGTTGTGACTTTCTCTGACTTTCAAACGTTCAAACAGAGTGTGTCTAATGACTGACGTCTTTCACTGTGGATTAGTCAGCTTTGATTTCTGTTGGCCTCCATATTCCGTGATCCTTTTTTCTTTTCTATACTTTAATTGTTATGCTCTTGCTGAGATATCTCCGTTCGATTTGCTTATCAGTGCGTTCTCCTTCTTTCCAAGTTAGGAGTTTTGTATGTCTTTAATTACCATAGGTTCTGTAGCCCGACGTGTGAGTCATTTCGTGATTGTTGGGTGTGGTCTTGGAATTTCCATCGGTCACTTGTAGGAATCTTTGCTATCCCGGCCCAGGTGACACTTAGCCCTGAGAACACATGGTCGTCTTTGTAGGTTTGAGATTCTCAGATTAGAAACTCCAGATTCAAGGTTGTCTGGGCAACCACCTTCACAGACATTATGTTATTGAGAGAAATTAGAGAAATCTGATGAATTCCTCCCTCCAGGTAAGTGATTTGTCTGTCTCTTTTCTGGATTTGGAAAGTTTCAAACTTGACCCCTGATCATTGAATGCTCCAACAGATTACGTCTGGATACTGGGCTTACTTTATTTCTACATGGTTTGCTATTGGTTTGATTTTCATTCTGAACTTTGGCAGGTGTATTTTTATTTAAATATAACGGCAACGTGCTAATTTTCAGCAAACCTCCTTCCATATGTTGTCAGAACAAGGAATGAATACTGTTTCCATGGCAAGAGGTAGGGGAGAGAATTTCATTGGAGCCCAACTGAGCACTGTAGCCTGGGAAGGCAGACTTCACACAGGAACGAAACCCTCTCAAAAAGGGTGCTTTTAAACACACTTCTAGATCCCTCCAAACCAAAGGACCCACCCCAAGCATGACAATCATCCATTCCTTTAAGTCTTCACAGAGATGTCTTGGGACACATTAGCATGTACCCAGTGGGACCCCGTGATGGCAGAGCTATGCAAAGGGAGACCTCTCTTCAAAGAATGCTAGGGGCTTAGAAAAGGAGGCCTCAATTCTTTTCTTCAATGTCCTCAAGAGATCATTCTTGACTTGGGATTATGAGTAAGGCAGAAGGACAACGTAGTTCTGATAAGCCCCAAGTCCAGCCTCTTGTTTCAAATCAAGTTGCAAGCTTCAATCAGCACGGCCTCCACATCTACTTGAGTAGATAACAATGTTCTCCTCTCAGTTCTTGCCCCTCTAGTATCCCTTCTTCCCAATGATTCCTTTCTTATCCCTTGAATTAGTGCCTCTTTGATCTCTTCAAGTTTCTGTGTGCGGTTTCTGTTTGGAAAAGCTGTTTCTGGATATCTCTCACGTGGGTATCCTAGCCACGGCAATCCTCGGACTCTAAACTTGCTGCCATCTTGGGTGACACGTTCACCGTGACGTCATAAACACCCTCAGAATTCTAAGTTGTCCTGAAAACCTCCAGGCACACAGTGTTTCAGAGCCATCTCATATCAGTCTGACGACTCCACCTTTCCAGGTAGGATAGTTTTCCTTGTTCTGGGTTTCTTGTAAGTTTCTAACTTTCTCGTGGAACTTGAAAGGTATCCTACGTTCCTTTCCTTTAAGATTATCCCTTGTTTTACATCTTATCCATTGTGTATATGTCCAATTGGGTGGACTTTCCTCAGAGAAAGTCCTGGAGGCCCTCCCAATTGGAAGTTGCCCAGGCAATCCCCTGATGCACAATGATCGTGTGATCTCCTAGCAGTCTAAAAATTCCACTTGGCAGGTCACATGTTTTCCTTCCTTCATCATTTGGGGAAGGGTTCCTGGTGCGTTCATAGATTGTCATATTCTCATGGCTCTTTTTCTGATGCGTATTGTTAAGGTCTCGTGACAATGTCTACTTCTTTATGATCTCTGTGCCCACCATACCTTGAAATCTGTATTTCCTAATACTAGTAATCTGATCTGCACCCCTGATGCTAGCTGGTGAAGCCCGTGCCGCCCAACTGGAACGTAGTCACCGACCTGCTACATCACAGGGCTGGCCCTGAATTGCACTTTTGGACCAACCTTTGACCTGACCTGTGAAGATGTTGGCCTGCTTCGATCATTCGTGAAGGGAATCAGTAGTAACATCATGAACGGTAACGTTTTCTGTTGGTTCATGAGTTTAGCACCGATCATGTTCTCTTGGTAGTATTCCTCTTCATCTCTTTGCAAAGGTCTACCTTTCTGTAGCATCATTGAGCATGTTGAGGTGATTACCAATACTTGGAAGTTCATCTCCTCTAACCTCTTTCTGTCTCCAAAGCTTCCGGTTGTAAATCTGCATCCCTTTTGGGAGTTCTGGTTTTATGTGAATTGATTGTCGTAACCCAACATTATAATAACCTTTAGCTTTCAGATCTACATCCACATAGATTTAAACTTCAGAGTAGGTTACATCATCTTCACCAACGTAAACCTAATTACTGTCCCTAACCACACACCAGTGCCTAATCAACACTTTCTTTCTCTGGCCACTGCCCCACTTTCCCTCTGGGAAATGCCAATCCATTGTCATGTGATACTTGTTTGTTGGTCCGTTCTTGCTCTTCTCCATGTGCATGAGATCCTGTAGTATTTGAGCATACTCCTGGGGCTTCTTTCAGTTCCCCCAATACCCTCAGGAGCCATTCTGGTGATCAGAATTGGCTGGCCTGAATCCGTTCCTATAGCTGACTGCTATGCCTTTGTGTGGCTATAGCCCATCTTCCTTCTCCATTCATCCCTTGATGGGCACCAGGCAGGCTTCCAAGTCTTGGATATCAGGAATAAGGCCAGGGTAAATAGAGGTGTGCACCGATCTCTGTGTAGGAGTGTTTCCACGTTCTTTGGATAAACGCACCACAGATGAATTGCTGGATCATATGGTAGATGTATTCTGAAATGTCTAAGGCAACTCCTCACCGTTTTGTGTCGTGGCTGCACCTGTTTACACTCCCTCCAGCAGTGCAGGAGACTTCTCTTCTCTCCACTTCCTCCCTGAAACTTATTTCCTGTCTTCATCCTTATAGCCATTCTGACTGCCGTGAGCTGCTATCTCATTGCCTTTCAGATTTGCACTGACCAGAGACTTAATGATGATGAACATGTTTTCATACAGCCTGTTGGCCATCTTTCTATCTTCCTGGGAGAAATCTCTGTTTCCAGCTTTTGCCAAGATTTTAATGGAGCTTGTTTTTTTTTTTTCTTGTGGAACCGTATGAGTTTATTGGATCTTTTGGCTATTCACCCCTTCACCAATGTGTGGTTTGCAAACATCCTCTCCCAGTTGTGCTGTCTTTCCATTGCATCAATGATTTCCTTGGCTATGCAGAAGCTTTTGTGTCTGATGTAGTCCCATTTGTTTCTTGTTTCCTTTATTGCCCTTTCCCAGACAGACATGCTTCTTCCACATATGAGGCTAAGACAAATGACAAAGAGCACCCTACCTACGTTTTCTTCCAGAAGTCTCATGGTTTCCAGTGTTACATTCTAGACTTTAATCCATTTCGAGTTGGTGTTTGTGCCTGGGGTAACACCGTGGTTTACTCTCCTTGTCTTACATGAGACTGTGCACTCTTCCCAACACCGTTCATTGTAGAGACTTTCCTTTCTCCACTGTCTCCTCTTGGTGCCGTGGTCGAAAATGGGGTGTCCATATATGTGTCCCTTTACCTCTGGGCTCTTGATTCTGTTCCTTGGTTCTGTTTCTCTGTTTTGCATCCCAGCCTGCGCTGCTTCCATTTCAATTTCTTCATCCTATATGTTGAAATCAGAAAGTGTGATACATTGAGCTTTGTTCTTTTTCCTCAGGATTCTTTTGGCTATTCGGGGTCTTTTGTTGCTGGATGTAAACTTTAGGATGCTCGCTTCTATCTCTGTGAGAAATATTGCTGCAACTTTGACTGGGACTGCATGGAATCAAGAGATTTCTCTATGCGGTGTGGACATTTCAAGTGTGTTAATTCTTCCATTTCAAGAGCATGGAATATCCTTCCGCTTCCTTGTGTCTTCTCCCATTTCTTTCTGCAAAGGTTTGCTAGTTTTCTATTTACAGAGCTTTCACCTGTTGGGGTGAGGTTATTCCTAGGTATCTTATTCTTCTTACTGGCATCCTTTTTCTTTTTTATTGAGGTTCAATTTTCCTATTCTTTGCAACTTTTAATTTGTTTCCTTTTGAAAGAGATTTATCACTGTGCTCACATCTGCTGGAAATGCTCCTGTATTTGCTGAGGAAGAGTGGCCCTGTCTAACGTCGTTTCTCATCGGCCTCTACATTATCTCCCTCGCCTGCCCCAGAATGGCTGTACCAGTGGTGTGGAGGTTTACCCCCAGGATTCTACCCTGCCAACTCCTGGCTGCCGACGCAGAATGCGCAGACTTCCCCAATTCTTTACTGACCAGCCCCATTCATGTTCCCTCGGCAACCTACATTTGAGTGAAATGTGACTTAAATAGGCTACTTCAGCCCAACTCTGGCACTGAGTAGATGTAGACAGTTTGTATTTTCGGTCAACTGCGATGTCAGAAAATTTGTCATAATTGTGTCTCTGCTCTCCTGGCAAGCTTCATGGACACAGGGTTTCATAGGACGTTTGGAGGAGTCTCATACCCACCCTTTCCAGGTAGCATAGGTTTTACCTCGCTGCAGTTTTTTGGTTTGTGTCACTTTCTGACTTTCAAAAGTTCAATCAGAGTCTGTCTAAAGCCTGACATCTTTCGTTGTGGAGTATTCAGGTGTTATTTGTGTTTGCCTTCCCTATTCTGAGCCGATTTTGTTTTTCCATAGTATAATCATCATGGTCGTTCTCAGATTTCCCCCTTTGGTGTGCTTGTCAGCCAGTTCTCCTTCATCCCAAGGTATCAATTTTCTGTTTCTTTAACCACCATATGTCCTATAGACCTACATGTGAGTGCTTTTCATTGTTGGGTGTTGTCTTTGAATTTACATTGGTCACTTGTAACAGTCTTTACCATGCTAGCCTTGGTCAAAATGAGCACTGTGAACACGTGTTCATCTTGGTTGGTCTGACGTTCTGACATCTTAAACTCCAAATTCTAGGTTGTCATGTTAACCTTCTTCATGAACATAATGTACCCGAGACAAATTAGACAGATGTGATGAATTCCGTTCCAGGTAAGATATTTTTCTGTCTCATTTCTGGATTTGGGAAGTTTCAATCTTGACCCCTGATCCTTGAACGTTCCACTAGATTATGTCTACATACTGGCTTACTGTATTTCTATAAGGTGTGTTATTTGTTTGATTTACAACCTCAGCTATGACATGTTTATTTTTCTATAATGATAATTGTAATGTTCTAATTTTCAGACAACCTCGTTTCACATGGTGTCAATACACGCCATCAGTAATCATTCTAGTCCAAGAGATAGGGGGAGTATTTCATTGGAGCCAAACTGAGCACACTAGCCTGGTAGGGCATCCCTCACAAAGCAAGGAAGCCCTCTGGAAAAGGGTGCTTCTCAGAACACTTCTGGAGCCCTGCCAAACAATGCGACATATCTGGAGCATGATGGGGGTCTAGTCCTTCAAGGGTTCAAAGAGATGTATTGTGACACATTAGCATGTACCCAGTGGGCCTCCATAATGCCAGAGCTATGGAAAGTGAGACTTCTCTTCAATGAGTGCTAGGGGCATAGGAAGGGAAGCATCGATCCTTCTCTACAATGTCCTCAGGAGATCCTTCTTGATTTGGGATTATGATTAAGGCAGAAGGACAACGTAGGTCTGATAAGACCCAAGTCCAGCCTCTTGTTTCAAATCAAGTTGCAAGCTTCAATCAGCACGGCCTCCACATCTACTTTAGTAGGTAACAATGTTCTCCACTCAGTGCTTGTCTCTCTGTTATTTATTGCTTCTTCACAATGACTTCTTTCTTATCCCTTTAATCAGTGGCAATTCTAACTCTTCAAGTTTCAGTGTTGGTTTCTGTTTTTAAATTCTTTTCTGGGTATCTCTCACTTTAGTATCGTAGCCTAGGACAATCCTCAGACTATAAAGATGAGGCTATCTTGGGTGACATGTTCACTGTGATATCATAAACACCCTCAAATTTCTCAGTTCTCCTGGCATCTTCCATGCACACAGTATGTCAGAGCCATCTGATATCAGTCTAACTACTCACCCTTTCCAGCTAAGATGGTTTTCCATTTCCTGGATTTCTTGTCTGTTTATAACTTTATCTTTGGACTTTTAAATATCTACTGCATTCTCTCTAGAAACTGAATTCTTTACTTTAAGTTTATCCTTGGTTTTATCTGTCACATTTTGTGGATATGGCCAAATATGTAGACTTTCCCCAGAAAAAGTCCACGAGTCCCTCCCAAGTTGAAGTTGCCCGGCCAATCCTCTGATGTTCAATGATCGTGTCATCTTGTGCAGTCTGACAATTCCACCTATGCAAGTCACATCACTTCCTCCATTCTGTATTTGAGAAGTCTACCAGATGCGTCATAGATTGCAATATATTCATGTTGTTTTCCTTGCGCATATGTATAAGGTATGCTCACAATTTCCACTTATGTATGATCTCTGCCCTCACCATACCATGAAATCTATCTCTCCTGATGTTACTAATCTGATCAGCACTAGTGATGCAAATCCATGAGTCCCAGGCCACAGACTAGGAACGTGGGCTCTTACACACCAGAACACATGGCTGGCCCTGAATTTTACTTTTGGACCAATCTTTTGCCTGAACTTGGGAAGAAGCTGGCCTGCTGTGATTATTCGTGAAGGTAATGAGTAGTAACCTCACAGAAGGTAACATTTTCCCTTGCTTCATGAATTTAGCATGGAACACATTGTCTTTGTAGTATTCTTCTTAATATATTTCCAATGGTCTACCTTTCTGTGGCATCATTATGCATTTGGAGGAGATTCACAATCCTTGAAAGTTTAACTTCTCTAATCTCTTTCAGCCTCAAAAGCTTTATGCCGTGAATCTGCACAGCTTTTTGGATTTTTTCTTTCCCTCTGGGAACCACCAATCCAAAGTGAAGGCTGCCATCAAAGCTAAAATGCTCTGTTTGACCTCAATGAAATTCTCTCCCCCTATCTCTTGTCATAGAAGAGTATTGATTATGTGGTTTGCCACCGTATGTGAGGAAGCTGGCTGGAAATTAGAACATTACACTTATATTTAACGAAAAATAAACATGCCAGAGCTGAGGATGTAAAGCAAACAACAAACAAACCCTACAGAAATAAAGTAAACCAGTATCTAGACGTAATCTACTGGCACAATGAAGGATCCGAAGTCAAGGTCTAGCCTACCCAAATTCAGAAAAAAAGACATAAAAATATCTTACCTGGAGAGAGGAATTCATCAGATTTGTCTAATTTGTCTCGGAAACATTATGTCCATAAGGTGGTTGCCAGGAAAAACTAGAATTTGGCGTTTCTGATCTCAGAATGTCAAACCAACCAAGATGACCTCATGTTCTCAGTGCTCAGTTGGACCTAGTCCAGGATAACCAAGATTCCTTCAAGTGAACGCTGGAAATTCAAAGACAAAACCCAACAATCATGAAGGCACTCACACATCGTCCTAGAGAACATATGGTGATTAAAGAAATACAAAATTCCTAACTTGGAATGAAGGAGAACACACTGATGAGCATATCTATGGGAGACAGCTGTGAAAGACCATGAGGATTGATGTGGATTAAGGCTGCCCCCACTCGAAAGCCCAAGGTTAGCTGGTGAACATGCAGAACTATATGACCCGTTGAATTTCTTTTGGTATGAATTAGAGGCACCCCAGTGAGAGAAGCCCAGGTCATGCTCACCTACATGCCTATCTATGGGGCCAGTTTTGTATCTAGTGTTATATGACCACACAATATCCAGAACCCATCTGAACTGAAATCATTTAATGACTTTTTACATCATCTTTTCTATTTCCAGGAAAAATAGGTCACGTACCCATGACTTATAAAATTAGTCCTTAACCTCAACTCCAGAAAGCAGCAGGAGCTGTGACTACCCATGGGTCCTTTCCCAATGCAGCAGCAGCAGCTCTTCACTGCCCATAGGTCCTGTCCCCATGCTATCCTGTACCATTGTCTAAATAAAAGAGCACCACTGCCAGACCTTGATGGTCCAAGAAATCTTTCTTTCAACTCTTGAGCTTGCCGACCATGCATCATATCTTGTGGCCCGTATGGGGAACATGCTTCATCGGTTTGTGAGCTCGAATTCTGGTAAGTGCCCTTTTCTTCCTTGTGCCTCTCTCTTTTTCGAGGTTGGATCTAAATTCACTTCTCCATCAGGAACTGTCTTGAATAGCTGTATGAATTCATGTTTGCTGCCCATGGCTACTCTATGGTGCAAATCTGGCATTCAGCTTGAAGAGAATCAGTGCCTTAAGCCTAAGAGTGATGTAGAATGAATTAATCCATTCCTTCCTGACCCTATCTCTAATACATAAATTTTACGTGGGAACAGGTCAGCCATTTAAGTCATTAGGATGGTTGGCAATCTCCAAGAATCCCGTGGAAGTTTTCTATTCCTAAAGCTGGATTGAGATACCTCCCATTACACTTGACCATCTGAACTGTGTGAATGTCCCAATCGGGACTGCAGTTCAGGGAAAGTACCGAACTGTAACCTTTTGTTGAGTATTGGAAACCCTTCTTCGGAGAATGGCTCCAATACACAATTGGGTAGAATGTCCCCCAGCGTGGCGGAAACTTCTTCACTACTTCTCTCCATCATGTTCTCTCTTAAACTTCTCCTATTCTCTTGGGGACCACTCACCAGGCACCTATTACTTCCAGGCAGAATAGGAAAGATGTTCACCAGGCACCTGTTACTGCCAGGCATACCAGGGAAGATATCCAAAGGATGCAAGTCTGGGGGACACCCCCATCACCCCTTGCTATAGGCACCCCACAGTAGGAACAACAGGTAGGATGCTTCCCTAGGTTCAGGGGCGATTTTTAAGGTAATAGACCTGTCTCTGTCATCTTTCTTAGAGTTACAATGGCCAATTTTGTCTCCTTTTGAGCTTTGCAACCGGGAAACAAAGAAATCTTTCAACAGTCAAGTCCTCCAACACTGGGAGCCCCAACTTTGGCTTTCTGGGCCTGATCACCCCAGCGACCCCAAGTAGGGTGCCCTCTGTTGGCGGTTGATTCATTGAGTATTTTAGTCACCTACTGAGTTGGCTATGATGTTAGGAGACCTGTGATTTATTCTGTGAACTGTCGTGCTAGGGTAGTATGCCCCAGCATGGGAACTGTTGTGTGACTTTTATCATGATAACCCTCTGGGAATGGCCATGAGGGTGAGGTCTGGTGTTTTCTTTTCCTTTCTTTGTTTTGCTCATCATGTCCTCTGTTGTCACCAAGTCGAGCTTAATTTCAGGCTGGACTTGAGCAGAACCAGGACCTTCTGTAAAATCGAAAAACTTGAAAATATTTTGCAAGGGACTTAACTCTCAACCCGGCTACTGGGAGACCCGGCCTCCAGCATGTTCCAGGCCTCTGGAGGCACTGCACCTTTGTCCAGTACACTGTCAGTCCTACACTGTCTTTAAAGCCATGGGGAATGACGTAAGCATCCCAAGAGACTCACCACTCAGGGTCATTCTAATTAATTAGAAGCACGTTCAATTGTATGGGTATGACCCAGAGACTCCAGCTGGGAGAAAATTTGAGAGGTATGTCTGTGCCTTTATGGTGCAGTTGGACAGGTAGATCAACCTAGAATGTCCTTCAAGTTAGAGTTAGTTTCTGAGAAATCAAGAGCAACTGTCCTTACAAAATCCTTGCAAGACTGGAAAGACAGCTGTACAGGCAGTTCAGATTCCACCTACTTCCTTTATGATGAAAAGGATTCTCATTCCCCCTCTGAAGGAACTACTATGTAGCCCATCACTCATTCTTAAGACTGAAAAAAAAAAGAGGGGAAAGGATAAATGGTCATAAGTGCACTCTTGCAAAAAGTCTACCATCTCGAGGGTCTTCTCCATAAGTATTAGTAAAAAGGCTCAAAAGAAAGTGTGGATTCATAACTGGTGAGCTTTATATTATTGTACCGGATTCACAGCAGTAGTTTTTAAAACAATGGTTGTACAGTCTCTATGTGTGTCTATGTGTACATTATACGTGTGATATTTTTACCCCTGGATGGTATGGCCAAAATTAAGATCTCTGTTTAGTTGGCTTAAAGATAGTGCTTACATAAATTCTAATGTAGTAGAAATTAACTCAGTGCCTTTCAAAGTTAACGTGATGTGAATTAACCGTTGGTAAATGAAAGCTTGTTAAAGTTTGTTGGTTTGATTGAAAATTATCTTGTTGTCAGAGTTGTCGGTATTTGCATAGGATGCAGGCATTCAGCATGGGTTTTCTAGTCATATAAGCTCACTTTCTTAAATTTGTCAGCAAAATAATAGCTTTATATGATGACCAGTTTTGTCTAATGCCTCATGAGGTTTCTGTAGGTAATCTTACATAATTGTTGGAAAAAATGTTTTAAATACATAAAACTCATAAAAGTGAGTACAATAACTTTTATGCTCTGTATACTTGTTGAAAAACCAACAGCTTCGAAATTTTTCTGTGTAACAATCTTGAGTTTTGCAAAGTTAAGTTAAATGATAAAAAGATGAATATGCGGGTCATTTTTGGATAGGCTGAAACACTGAATCATTATTAATAAACATATCTAAGTTATCTACTTTGGGCTTCTTCTTGAAGAGGCTAAAACCGTTTGGGTGTATTAAAAAGCATGCCCTGTGTTTTATTGAGAAGTGGCAGGTTTCTAAAGTTATGAAGTGTTTAGAATGCTGATATAAAAGACAATTCATAATTATTTACTTTTTTAGCGTTTAGTAGATCTGTTAAGGCTTAAAAGTTCTAATTAACTTATGGAATTAAAGCTACAGGAAATTAATAAGGAAAAGAGCTCTGTATTCAGGGAAGTTAAAATGTATGCTTTCAGTAAAAAAGGTATAAAGAATGGAAATATTTTTGTTTGATGGGTGAAGAAAGATAAATTTGTCCTAATGTACTAGAAAGGAAAAAAGAAAGAGTTGTTGAGACATTCTGAAAACGAAAAAGAAAGTTGAAGAAGGTTTGTGAAGTAGAAATTCTGAAAGGAGTTTTAGGCCTACTCAAGTGGACTAAAGTAAGTTCAATTAAGTGCATGAGTTTGAATGTGTAACATTATTAGGTGCAGAAATTCAAATTTGGTTTTCTCTAAAAGGATACTTTTTCTTGAACTTTGGATCTGCTCTTGATAAAGAGGTTATAAAAGCTCTTCCTTTGAGTAAGTCTACCTAAGAGAGAAATGTGTTTTGTGAAAATAATGACTGAGGTCACTCTTAAGATTTTTGACTCTTTCTGTCATCACTTTGAATACATACCTGAGCATTGTTTCACAGTGAGTGTTGTTTCCTATTTGAAGAAGCATTTTAAAAACTTTGGCTATGTTTTGACAAGCTTCTCCCTCAAAAATATTCAAATCCTGAATGAAGTCTTTCTTTTGACCTGGTGGACAGAAGAGAAATTACTCTGAGGATTTTCAGAGGGCCCCTGAGACTTCTCAAAGAAATTTGCTCTCTGTTCCTGTAAGGAGGAAAACATTAAACTAATTAGGCTTATTTTTTCTATTAAATTAAAGGGGAAACTGTGAAACAAGTGATGATAGATATTCTTAGGTGGTATTAGATTGGTAAATGTTATTAATATAGATGTCTTAAAATTATATAGCATTGCTAAGATTCTGATCTTTCCTGGTTATCAGTCATAAGACCGCTTATTATCTGGAAGGGTCATATGTCACAGAAGTATCCAAGTGTCTTTGTCAATTGCCCTTTTGAGTCCTTTGTCCATTTGCAGATAATTGTTGTTTTACTCTGATGCTTTTTTCTTTTGCAAATATGTTTCATCTTCCGAGATATTCTGGGAAAGGATTCTGACACAGAGGATCTAAACTACAGGTTTCTGATAAACTTTCACATTGTAAAACTGAGCTGAGTAAGAAACTACAGAATTGTAACAGAAACTAAGCTCCTCGATCTGCTAAGGACAGATTTAGCTCAAGAATTGTTTATACAGGACTGTGTGAACTGATGAGGACGATTATAATTTTTTAGGACTTCTGTTTGAAATACTGTTGAGTTTTGATGTGTTGTTTTGTTTTCTCATAATGAAGGAAGTCTTTTTCTCTTTTCTCTTATGCTAACTTTGACTTACAGCCATTTGGTGAAATTATACCTTTATGAGCAAAACTGAAACATTTGTCTTTTTCTCTGTACCTTATCCCTCGAGAATTTGGAAACACTTTGTGACTGAGTATGGTTATTTAGTGGCAATATTTGCATAAGTTCCATAAGATTCCGTTCTCCTTATCACAGGACACATTGGTTATATTACCAAGGCTTTGACTGGAATGTCATATTTGAAACATACAGGCTCAGATATGACAAGACAGCATTTCAGGAACAAAGATTGGACTTTCTGGAATACAGCCACTCAGAAACACGGGCCTGGTACCATGTTTACAGAGATTCTGGCAATCTTACCCGTTAAGTAAGGAAACGTGCTTATTTGGCAGGTGCAAGTAACCTCCAAACACTTTGGGGGACCTGAAAGAGAACTCCACTCAAATCTGTAAGTACTGCAGGCAAAATCTGATGGCAAATCCTTGGCTTGGCTTTTCTGGCCTGTAGAGGCTTTCACAGTTCAATCTGTGATTCCTCATAAAAATTTCCAGCAAAGCATACTTAAAAAAGCCTGTATAAACAATTGCTATTCTTGTAGCTGTTATGTAAATAATTGGAGCAAGTTGTATTGAAACTACACTTTACTTGCAAACCTGTTAAACATGATTTGGCTATCTTTTGTAAAAATGAGGGTGATTTAAGAGAGAGAAAGTTATGTTTCTGTAGAAGCTATAGTAGGCATTCATGGATATTAGATTCTAGCTCTTTCTTCTGCAAGATTCATCTATTACTAATCATAATGTCTCCTTGTGCTCATCTATGTCTGACACGTGCGAGTTCACTGGCCACAATCAAACATTTTCCTTTATAACATCCCCCCAAATACTAACTAGATTTCCCTTGTCACAGGTGGATTAGAAACAACAAGTTCCAAAGGTAAATTACCTAAATTATCGATATACACAGGATGGACCATTGAAATTTAGGATGAATGTATTTGCTTCACTCCTACTAGTGGTCAACTCACTAAAAGGTCACTCTCTGTTGGGAACAAACCAATCACACCTGTGATACATGGCCTAATAACAGCCGACCTATGGGAAAAATTTGCTGTTATATGTGTTCTCATATCATAGTCTTAAAAAAGTACTGATTGGTTTGGGACTGACTGGGATAGACAGCCCAGCATGCTTTGGTTAGTCCCTAATGGTGCTCAGTGGCTATGCGGTTCCAATTTATGGCGTTTGCTGCCACCTAAATGGATTGCACGATGCACACTAGGCTTTAGCTGGATGCAGGGTAGAACTCCATTTACTACATCTCCTCCTGCTATCCTACCCAACTGCAGCAGCTCCGGACCATCTCTGTCTTCCACTGGTATGACCATCTTTCCGCAATTTTCCTTCCCCAATTAGGTATCAAAAGTGTCGTCTTGAACATGGAAGTCCTAAACAAATTTATTATGAAGGCATTAAATGACGCACAACATAGCATATTGCTGCTCAATTTAGAAGTATCCCAAATGTGTAAGGCAGTCCTCCAAATCCAAATGGCACTGGATGTCTTGACAGCAGCACAAGGGGGCAGCTATGCCATTATAAAAACTGAATGTTGTGTCTATATTCCTGACTACCGTCAAAATATTTCTGGCTTCCTATCCCAACCACCAAATTAAATCCATGTCTTATCAACCCTAACTCTAAACGATTGTTTGAACTCCAAGTCAGGACCAGGTTTCTGCACTACTTCAATACTTTATACATTGGGTTAAACATACTGCTTGTATTTCTTATTATAGTTTGTTGTCTGTTTCATGTTTGTCTTCTGCATGTGAAAAAAGTTTCACCTCCTGGACCACCTCTCGTCAAATGATTCTCTCGTCTCCAGAGGCTCTGTATACCTTGTCAGCCTTGAACTCCACAGGTGAAGCCTTCCAGTCCACTGAACTTCCTACCTGTACCTATGACCCCATTTAGGGACAGCTCTGCGACCTTGTACAGCCATAAGTAGTTACAGAAGACTGACCATCGTCCATATCCCCAAACCTCTCCAGTCCAAATGGGTTCAGGTGGTGTTTATGATGTGGATTAAAGCTGCCCCAGCTAGGGAAGCCCAAGGTGATCTGGCCTACATGCTAAACTATATGAGCCGGTGGAATTAGAGCTGACTCAGGGAGAGAAGCCCAGGGCATCATCACGTACATGCTTATCTATATTGCCAGATCCGTATCTAAAGTTATATGACTGCACAATAACCAGACCCCATCTGCACTGAAATCATTTAAAGACATTTTACCACATCATGTCTTTTTGCAGTAAAAATGAATCATGTACCCATGACTTATAAAACTAGCCCTAACCCTCAACTCAGGGCAGCAGCAGGAGCTTTGACTGCTCATGTGTCCCATCCCCAGGGAGCAGCAGCAACACTTCACTACCCATGGGTCCTGTCCCCATGCTATCCTGTACTATTCTCTAAATAAAATAGCACCAATGCCAGACCTTGAATATCCGAGAAATCTTTCATTCGAGTCTTCAGCTCGCCAAGCCCATATCAACAATTATACCATGGAAAACAAAAAACCGTCCCATAAAATGGAAGACACACAGAAATCACACCTGAATAATCCACAATGAAAGATGTCCGTTTTAGAAATACCCTGAACGTTCGAAAGACAGAGAAAGGCACAAACCCCAAACCTGCAGTAAATGTCAAACCTAGGCTAAATGGTAAGGGTGAGTTATGAGACTGCTGAAATGGGGCTCTGAAAACCTGTGTCAATGAAGTTTTCTGTCATAGCAGAGACCCAATTCTGAGAAATCCTCCGACATCACAGTGGAGAAGAAAAACAAACTGGCCTCGTCTACACAGTGCAAGATTTGTCCCAAATAGCATATTCAACTCACATTCCGCATCAAATGCAGGTTTCCAATGGAACATGAAAGGTGCTGGCCAGTGGTGCAGTGGTGAAGTCCACAAATTCTGGATCGGCACCCAGGGCAGACCATAAAGAATCCTGGAGGTTAACCTCCTCACCGATGGTCCAGATATTCTGGGGCAGGCGTCCAAGGTAGTGTAGAGGTAGATGGGAAGCAACATCAGACAGCGTCATTCTTGCCCAGCTAATACAGCAGCCTAGCCACCAGATGTGAGCACAGCCATAAACATCTGCCAAAACAAAACCAATGAAAAGTTTCAAAGAATAGGAAAACTGAACCTCTGGAAAAAAAACATGCAAGTAAGAAAAAGAAGATTTCTAGGAATAAGCTTAGACCAACAGGTGCAAGCTATGGAAACCAAAACTAGCAAAGCTTTAGGGAAAGAAATTCCAAAAAACACAACTAAACAGAAGGGTATTCCATGCTCTAGGAATGTAAGATCTAAAGCACCTGAAACGTCCGTAATGGATAAAGCAATCTCTGGATTGCATGCAATCCCAGTCAAATTTACAGCAATCTTTCCCACAGAAATAGAAGAGAAAATCCTAAAGTCTCTATCCAGCAACAAGGGACTCTGAATACCCAAAGGAATTCTGAGGAGAACGAACAAAGCAGGATGTATCACACTTTGATTTCAACATGTAGGACGAAGCTCTTGGTACCGAACCAGCACAGCCTGGTCCCAAAAACAGGCACAAAGACCAAGGGAACAGAATGCAGAACCCAAGGGTCAACTCACACATATATGGACAGCGCATTTGCAATGAGGAAGGCAAGAGGAGACAGTGGAGAAAGGAGAGTCTGTAAAATAAATGGTGCTGGGAAGACTGCACAGCCACATGTAACACAATAAGAGTAGATCATGATGTTACACCAGGCACACACACCACCTCGAAATGGATTAAAGCCTTCAACGGAAGTCTTGAAACAGTGAAACTTCTAGGAGAAAACACAGGCAGTTTGCTCTTTGCCATGTGGGGTAGCTGCCTATTTGGAAGAAGCATGTGTGACTGGGCAAGGGCAACAAAGAAAAGAAGAAAGAAGCAGGACTCCATCCATCGTAGAAGCTTCTGTCCAGCGGGGAAACCGTCCACTCAATGCAAAGACAGCATGACAACAGGGAGAGGATGTTTCAAACCACACATCTGAGAAGGGCTGGATAGCGAAAAGACGCAATGGCCACACACGTCTCCATAAGAGAAAAAACAAGCCCATTAAAACCTGGGCAGAAGATGGAAACAGAGACTTACCCCAAGAGACAGAAAGGTGGCCAACAGCTGTATGAACACATGTTCAACACTATTAAGTATAAGGCCAAGGCAAATCCTCACGGCAATGAGATGACAGCTCCCTGTGTTCAGAATGGCTATAAGGAACAAAACAGGAAACAACAAGTGTCAGAGAGAAGGTGGAGAGAAGGGAAGAGTCCTGCACCACTGGTGGGAGTGCAAACCGGTGAGGGCACTAGGCATAGCCATGTGAAATTGCCTCAGAAATTTCCAAATCCATCTACCATATGATCCAGCTATTCCTCTCCAGCGTGTTTATCCAAAGAACGGCGAAACACTAATGCCCACGTATCCGTGCCCCACTATGTTCACCACAACCTTACTCCTAATATCCAAGACTTGGAAGCCTCCCTGGTGCCCATCAAAGGACCAATGGAGAAGGAAGTTGGGCTATATCCACACAAAGGCAAAACACTCAGCTGTAAGAAACAGTGCAGTCCAGCGATTTGTGACAGCAGAATCACTCCTGAGGGTGGGAGGGGAACTGAAACAAGCCCAAGGGAGAAATCAAATACCATCGCATCTCACTTATGAGCAGAAGATTAAAATAAGGACCAACAAACAGGTAGAACGTGATATGGGATTGGTGGTTCCCAGAGGGAACGGGTGGCAGTGGACGGTGGGAGAAAGAGTTGATTAGGCACAAGTGTGGGGTGTGCGCCTGTAATTAGGCTTACTGTGGGGAAGAAGATGTAGCATACACAGAAGTCTAAATCTATGAGGATGTAAATCTGAAAGCTATAGGATTTTCTAATGCTAGGTTATGGAAATCAATTCACCTAAAATCAAAACTCCATAAAGGCAAGCAGGTTTAAGGGATAAAGTTTGCAGGCTGAAAGAGTTTAGAGATTATGAACTTCAAAGGATTGATAATCACCTCGAAATGTTTAATGATGCAACATAAAGGTAGACCATTGCAAAGAGATGAAGAGGAACACTACCAACAGAACATGACCCGTGCTAAACTCCTGAGCCAACTGAAAATGTTGCTGTCCACGATGTTACTGCTAATTACCTTTACGAATAAACAATGCAGACCAACATCTTCCCAAGTTCAAGCCAAAGGTTGGTCCAAAAGTCCAATTCAGGGCCAGCCCTCTGGTGTAGTGGGTAAGTGTCCGTGTTCCACTTGGGCGGCCTGGGACTGGCAGGCTGGCATCGCAGGTGCAGATCTGATTAGGAGAATTAGAAAATATAGATTTCAAGGTATGGTGCCGACAGAGATGATGAAGAAGTAGAAATTGTGAGGATACCTTATGAATACACACCAGGAAATGAACCATGAGAATATTACAATCTATGAAGACATCAGGTACACTTCCCCAAATGATGAAGGAAGGAAAACATCTGACCTGCCAAGGTGGAAACACCAGACTGCTATGAGTTGACATGATCATTGCTCATCAGAGGATTGCTTGGGTAACTTCAGCTTCGCAGGGACTCCAGGACTTTCTGTGGGGAAAGTCCACACATTTGGCCACATCCACAAAAGATAAGAGATAAATCCCAGGACTATCTTAAAGGAAAGAAACCACTGTCTAGAAGGAATGTACTAGATCTTTCAAGGTTCGAGTGTAAAGTTAGAAACCGACAAGAAGTCCAGAAAAAGGAAAACTATCACACCTGGAAAGGGGGAGTCGCCAGACTGGTATGAGATGGCTCTGAAACACTGTGTGCATGGAGGTTGTCAGGACAACTTAGAATTCTGAGCGTGTTTATGACATCACAGTGACCACGTCACCAAAGTTGGCCATAGGTTTCCAGCTCTAGGATTGGCCTGGGCTAGGATATTCAATTGAGAGGTACACAGAAACAGCTTTTCCAAACACAAACCAGGGACAGAAACTTGAAGACATCAAAGAAACGCTAATTCAAGGGATGAGAAAGGAATCATTGGGAAGAAGAGACAATAGAGGGTCAAGTACTCAGAGGGCAACATTGTCATCTACGGAAGTCTGGGGAGGCCATGCTGATTCAAGCTGGAAATGTGTTCTGAAAAACGAGGCCGGACCCGGGGCTTATCAGACCTATGTTGCCCTTCTGTCTTACCCATAATACAAAGTCAAGAATGATCAATTGAGGACATTGAGGAGAAGAATTGAGGCCTCCTTTCCTATGCCCCTAGCATTCTTGAAGAGAATTCTCAATTCCCACAGCTCTCAAGTCATGGGGGCCCACTGGGTATATGCCAATATGTCACAAGAGAGCTCATTGAAGACTTGAAGGAATGGACCCCTGCCATGCTTGGGTATGTCTCTTGGTTTGGAGGGGCTCTAGAAGTGTGCTGAAAAGTACCTTTTTGCAGAGGGCTTCCATCCTTTGTGAAGGCCGGCCTCTCAGGCTACAGGGCTCAATGGGATCAGTGAGATTCTCTCCCCATATCTCTTACCGTAGAAGGAGTATTGATAATGTGTTTCAAAACCACACGTAGAGAGGATGGCAGAAAATTAGAACATTACCATTATACTTAAAGAAAAATAAACATACCACAGCTGAGGATGTAAATCAAACAAATAACAAACCCTGTAGAAATAAAGTAAGCCAGTATCTAGACGTAATCTAGTGGAAAGTTCAAGTATCAGTGGTCAAGCTCGAAACTTCCCAAATCCAGAAAAGGGACAGAAGGTCTCTCACCTGCAGAGAGGAATTCATCAGATTCATCTAATTTGTGTCAGAACCATTGGGCCCGTGAAAGTGGTTGCCACGATAACCTTGAACCTGGAGTTTATCATCTCACAATGTCAAACGAACCAAGATGACCTCGTGTAGTCAGTGCTCAGTTGGATCTAGGCTGGGATAGCAAAGATTCCCTCAAGTGAATGATGGAAATTCCAGGACAACACCCAACAATCACGAAAGGACTCACACCTTGGCCTACAGAACATATGCTGATTAAAGAAATACAAAACTCCTAAAATGGAGTGAAGGAGATCGCACTGATAGGCATGTCAAAGGACAAGCTCATAAAGAACATGACGATTAGACCATGGAAAAGAAAACAGGGTCCCATAAAATGGAAGGCCAACAGAAATCACACCTCAATAATCCACAGTGAAAGATGTCAGTCCTTAGACAGACTCTACTTGAACGATTGAAAGTCCGGGAAAGTCACAACGCCAAAAACTGCAGGGAAGGTCTAACCTGGCCTAACTGGGAAGAGTGAGTTATCAGACTGCTCCACGCATGCTGTGAAACCCTGTGTCCACCAAGCTAGACTGGACAGAGGAGACACGATTCTGAAAAATCCTCCGACATCACAGTGGGCCAGAGAAACAACCTGGCCTCATCTACACAGGGCCTTAGTTGGGTTCAAGTAGCATATTCAAGTCACATTCCACTCAACCGCAGGTTGCCAATGCAGCACGAAAGGGTCCAGCCAGTGGGCCAGCGGTGAAGTCCACGTGTTCTGGGTCGGCAGGCCAGGGTCGGCCACGTGGAATCCTGGGAGTGAGCCTCCTCAATGCTCGTCCAGCCATTCTGGGTCAGGTGTGCGAGCTAGTGTAGAGGCAGATGGGAAGCGATGCTAGACAGCGCCACTCTTCCTCAGCAAAGAGAGCAGCACGGCCAGCAGATTTGAGCACAGCCATAAACTTCTGCCAAACATAACCAATTAAAAGTTGCAAAGAATAGAAAAGGTGAACCTCAAAAAGAACCCATGCCAGTGAGAAGAAAATGATATCTGCGAATAACCTTGGACAAACAGGAGAAAGTGATGGAAACCAAAAAGTAGCAAAGTTTTGGGGAAAGAAAATACACAAGACACAAGGAAATGCAAGGCTATTCCGTGCCCTTTGAATGCAACAACGGACACACTTGAAACGTCCATATGGCATAAAGCTCACAAATAAAAATGGGAAGCAATTGGATATATTGGACTATATGAGGAAGCCATTTGGTATAAACCTAATTCGGCCTGCTTTTGTGTTTTCCAAAAGGGCCTGACTATGGCTATTTAGCACAAATTGCATATCTGCTTACACATTTCCTATGGCCCTTGAGATAAAGGTGCAACTTCCCCCACATTGGCATTTCTTTAGGGATAAGCATTTCTCCCTAGGCTAGGAACTGATTGCTGCACTCACCTTTGACCACCCAGCTCACCTGTGACCAGTCAGCTGGAGACAACAGACTGCCACACTACTGGGTTCACTGAGACAGAAGACCTACCTGCTATTTCCATCAATCGCTGTGCCAACAGAGCAGTCTCGCAACTATTGTAAATGGGACATTTCAATCCTATGTGAAACATCCTCTATGAGGAGAATACAACCAGTCTGTGCACCCCACTTCTCTGATGCTCTTTCTTCCTTTGGGTAGAAGGGCCCTGGGTTATAATCCTCAGATTGAAGCTCAGAATAAACTCCCCCAAATTTTCATTTACAGATTGGTTACGGATTATTTTTATCGACAAACCAATGTCTGGATTCCACGCAGTCCCAGTCAAAGTTGCAGCAATCTTTCCCACAGAAATAGAAGAGAGAATCCTAAAGTTTCTATCCAGCAACAAAGGACCCTGAATAGCAAAAGGAATCCTGGGGAAAACGAACAAAGCAGCAATTATCACACTTTCTTACTGCCACATATAGGACGAAGAGCTAGGTACCAAAACAGCACAGCCTGGCCTGCAAAGGAGGCACACAGATGCATGGAACAGAATCGAGAGCCCAGAAATCAACTCACACACCTATGGACAGCCCATTTTCGACCAGGGAGCCAAGAGGAGAAAGCGGAGAATAGAGACTCTAGACAGGAAATGGTGCTGGAAAGACTGCACAGCAGGATGTAGCACAATGAGAGTAGACCCAGATGTTACACCAGGCACACACACCACCTCGAAATGGATTAAAGCCTTGAATGGAAGACTTGAAACCGTGACACTTCGAGGAGAAAACGCAGGCAGCTTGCTCTTTGCCATCTGGCTTGGCCGCATATTTGGAAGAAGCATGTGTGACTGGGCAAGGGCAACAAAGGCAACAAGAAACAAGCAGGACTCCATCCAACGCAGAAGCTTCTGCCCAGCCAACGACACCATCGACTCAGTGCAAAGACGTCACAACAACTGCGACAGCAGGTTTGCAAACCACACATCAGAGAAGGGGTGAATAGCCAAAAGATCCAATGAAGTCATACGTCTCCACAGGAGAAAAAACAATGAGCCAAATGAATCCTGGGCAAAACAGGGAAACAGACATTTCTCCCAGGAAGATAGAAGGATGGCCAACAGGCTGTATGAAAACATGCTCATCATCATTAAGTCTCTGCTCAATGCAAATACGAACGGCACTGAGATAGCTCACAGTGGTCAGAATGGCTATAATGATGAAGACAGGAACCAACAAGATTCAGAGAGGAGGTGGAGAGAAGGCAAGCCTCCTGCACTGCTGGTGGGAGTGTAAACCAGTGTAGCCACTAAGCGCAGTGGTGTGGAATTGCCTCAGAATTTTCAGAATCCATCTACCACATGATCCAGGTATTCCTCTGTGGCATATATATCCAAAGAACTTGCAAACGCTAATGCACAGAGATCCATGCACCGCTGTGCGCACCACAACCTTACTCCCAATATCGAAGAGAGGGAAGCCTCCCTGGTGCCCATCAAGGGACAAGAAAGATGGGCTATAGCCACACAACGGCATAGCACTCAGCTGCAGGAACAGATGCCTTCCAGCCATTTGTGACCAACAGAATGGCTCCTGAGGGTTTTAGGGGAATGGAAACAAGCCCCAGAGGGTAGGTCAAATACCATAGGGTCTCACTTACAAGGAGAAGAGGAAAAAAAGGACCAAGAAACAGGTAGCAAGTGACATGGGATTTCTGGTTCCCAGAGGGAAAAGTGGCAGGGCCCAGAGGGAGAAATAGTTGATTTGACACAAGTGTGTGGTGAGGGCCTGTAATTAGGCTTACGGTGGTGAAGATGATGTAACGTACACAGAAGTCTAAATCTATGAGGATGTAGATCTGAAAGGTATAGGATGTTATAATGCTGGGTTATGGCAAACAATTCACGTAAAATCAAAACTCTCAAAAGACGTTAAGGTTCACGGCTTAACGCTTTGGAGTCTGTAAGAAATTAGAGAAGATGAACTTCGAAGGATTGTTAATCACCGCAAAATGCTTAAGGACACTACAGAAAGGTAGACCATTGCAAGGAGACGAAGAGGAACACTACCAAGACAACGTGTTCCGTGCTAAACTCATGAACCAGCGGAAAATGCTACCGTCCATGATGTTACTAACCGCCTTCATGAATGATCGAAGCAGGCCAACATCTTCCCAAGATCAGGCCAAAGTTTTGTCCAAAAGCCCAATTCAGGGTCGGCCCTGTGGTGTAGCAGGTAAGTGCCCAAGTTCTGATTGGGCGGCTCGGGCTTCACCTGCTATCATCAGGGTTGCAGATCAGATTACTAGCATTAGGAAAAACAGATTTCACAGTATGGTGGGCACAGAGATCATAAAGAAGTAGAAATTCTGAGGAGACATTTTCAATACACACCAGAAAATGGACACTGAGAATATTACAACCTATGAATGCATAAGGTACAATTTCCCAAATGATGAAGGAAGGAAAACATGTGACCTGCCCAGGTGGAATTGTCAGACTCCTAGGAGATGACACACTCATTGTGCATCAGAGAATTGCCTGGGCAAATTCAACTTGGGAGGAGCTCCAGGAATTTCTCTGGGGAAGGTCCACCCGTTTGGCCACATCCACAAAAGATAAGAGAGAAAACCGGGGATAATATTCATGGAAAGAAACCCGTGTCTAGAGGGAATGTTGTAGACCTTTCAAAGTTCAAGTAGAAAGTTAGAAACCGACAAGAAATTCAGAACTGGGAAAACTATCCTACTTGGAAAACAGGAGTAGTCAGACTGGTATGAGATGGCTCGGAAACACTGAGTGCATGGAGGTTGTCAGTACAACTTAGAATTCTGAGGGTGTTTATGACATCTCTGTGAACATGTCACTCAAGATGGCCACATGTTTACAGTCCAAGGATTGGCCTAGGCTAGCAGAATCAAGTGAGAGATACCCAGAAACAGCTTTTCCAAACAGAAACCGGGCACAGAAACTTGAAGAGACCAAAGAGACGCTGATCCAAGGCATGAGAAAGGAATCATTGTGATGATACCTCATGCATTCTTCGTTTTCTTCCATTCCAAGAGCACTGAATTCCCTTCCGTTTCCTTGTGTCCTCTGGAATTTCTTTCCCAAAGGTTTGCTATTTCTCGGTTTACATAGCTTTCACCTGTTTTGTGCAGGTTATCCCTAGATTACTTGTTTTTCTTTCTAGCATGCTTTTTTGTTTTTTGAGGTTCAGTTTTTCTATCATTTGCAACTTTTAACTAGTTTTGTTTAGGCAGATGTTTACTGCTGTGCTCATATCTGCTGGCAACGCTGCCGTATTTGCTGAGGAAGACTGGCCCTGTCTAACGTCGCTTCCCATCTGCCTCTACACTACCTCGGACGCCTGCCCCAGAAAGGCTGCACGAGCGGTGAGGAGGCTCACCCCCAGAATTCCATGCGGCCAACCACATGCTGCCGACACAGAACACGCGGACGTCACCTATGCAACACTGGCTGGCCCCTTTCGTGTTCCATTGGCAACCTGCAGTTGAGTGGAATGGGACTTGAATATGCTACTTGAGCCCAAATCTGGTCCTGTGTAGACGAGGCCAGGTTGTTTTTCCGGTCCACTGGGATTTGTCAGAATTGGGTCTCTGCTGTCCCAGCAAGCATCATGGACACAGGGTTTCAGAGCCAGCTTGGAGCAGTCTGAGAACTCACCCTTCCCAGTTAGCCCAGGTTTGACATTCACTGCAAATTTGGGGGTTGTGACTTTCTCGGACTTTCAAACGTTCAAGCAGACTCTTTGTAAACACTGACTTCATTCACTGTGGAGTATTCAGGTGTGATTTCTGTTTGCCTTCCATTATCTGGGAGCTTGTTTTCTTTCCTTAGTTTAATCGTAGTGGTCTTTCTGATCTCTCTCCCTTTGATATGCTTATCAGTGGGTTCTCCTTCATTCTAGGTTAGGAATTCTGTATTTTTTTAATCACCATATGTTCTGTAGGCCGACGTGTGGGTGCTTTGGTGATTGTTGGATGTTGTCTTTGAATTTCCATCTGTCAGTTGAAGGAATCTTTGCTATCCTAGCTTACGTCCAACTGAGAACTGAGGACACGTGTCCATCTTGGTTCATTTGACATTGTGAGATGAGAAACTCCAGGTTAGACGTTGTCCTGGCAACCACCTTCACGGACACAATGGTTCCGAGACAAATTCGATGAGTGTGATGAATTCCTCTCTCCAGGTGAGAAATCCTTCCGTCTCTTTCCCTGGATTTGGGAAGTTTCGACGTTCAGCCCTGAACCTTGAACGCTCCCCTAGATTACATCTAGATACTGGCTTACTTTATTTCTACAGAGTCTGTTACTGTTTGATTGACATCCTCAGCTCTGGCGTGTGTATTTTTCTTTAAATATAATGGTAATGTTCTAGTTTTCAGTCAACCTCCTTCCATATGGTGTCAAAACACAGAATCAGTACTCCTTCTATGGCAAGAGATGGGGGAGTTAATTTCATTGGAGCCCAACTGAGCACTGTAGCCTGGGAGGGAAGCCTTCACACAGGAATGAAGCCCTCTGGAAAAGGGTGCTTTTCAGCACACTTCTAGAGCCCTTCAAACCAAGCCACATACCCCAAGCATGACAGGCGTCCATGCCTTCAAGGCTTCAAAGAGATCTGTTGGGAAACCTTAGCATGTAGCCAGTGGGCCCCCGTGAGGCCAGAGCTATGCAAAGGTAGAGTTCTCTTCAAAGGATGTTAGGGGCCTACGAAAGGAGTCCTCGATTCTTCTCTTCAACGTCCCCAAGAGATCATTCTGTACTTTGGATTATGAGTAAGGCAGAAGGACAATGTAGGTCTGGTAAGCCCCAAGTCTGGCCTCTTGTTTCAAATCAAGTTCCAAGATTGAATCTGCACGACCTCACCATCTACTTGAGTAGGTGACAATGTTCACCTCTCTGTGCTTCTCCATCTATTATCGCTGGTTCCCAATGATTCCTTTCTTCTCCCTTGAATCAGAGTCTGTTTGATCCTTTCAAGCTTTTGTTTGGAAAAGCTGTTTCTGGTTATCTCTCACTTGAGTGTCCTAGACTAGGCCAATCCTCGGACTGTAAACATGCTGCCATCTTGGGTGACATGTTCACTGTGATGTCATAAACACCCTCAGATTCTAAGTTGTCCTGACAACCTCAATGCACACAGTGTTTCAGAGCCGTCTCATCCCAATCTGACTAGTCCCTGTTTCCAGGTAGGATAGTTTTCCTTTCTCTGGATTTCTTGTCAGTTTCTAACTTTCTCCAAGGACTTGAAGGGTCTACTAAGTTCCCTCTAGACACCGGTTTCTTTCCTTTAAGCTTATCCCGGGTTTTATCTCTTGTCTTTTGTGGATATGGCCAAATGGGTGGACTTTCCCCAGAGAACGTCCGGGAGACCCTCTCATGTTGAAGTTTCCCAGGCATTCCCCTGATGCACACTGATCGTGTGATCTCCTAGCAGTCTGACAATTCCACCTTGGCAGGTCACATGTTTTCCTTCCTTCATCATTTGGGGAACTGTTCCTTATGCATTCATAGATTGTAATATTCTCGTGGATCTTTTTCTGGTGCGTACTGATAAGGTCTCCTCACCATTTCTACTACTTTATGATCTCGGTGACCACCAGACCTTGATATCTGTATTTCCTAATGCTAGTAATCTGTTCCGCACGCGTGATGCTAACCTGTGAAGCCCGGGCCGCCCAAGCGGATGTGGGCACTTACCTGCTACACCACAGCCCGGCCCCAAATTGGGCTTTTGGACCAACCTTTGGCCTGAATTTTGGAAGATGTTGGCCTGCTTCGATCATTCGTGAAGTGAAGTGGTAGTAACATTAGGGTCGGTAACATTTGCCGTTGATTCATGATTTGGCTCAGACCATGTTCTCTTGGTAGTATTCCTCTTCATCTCTTTGCAAAGGTCTACCTTTCTGTATCATCATTAAGCATTTGGAGGCGATTGCTAATCCTTGGATGTTCATCTTCTCTAATCTCTTTCAGCCTCCAAAGCCTTAGGCCGTAAATCTGCACCCCTTTTTGGTGTTTTGATTGTATGTGAATTGATTTCCTTAACCCTGCATTCTAGCATCCTATAGCTTTCAAATCTGCATCCTCATAGATTTAGACTTCTGTGTAGGCTACATCATCTTCACCAGCGTAAGCCTAATTACAGGCCCTCACCACACACTTGTGCCTAATCAACTCTTTGTCCCTCCGTCCCCCACCCCCCTTTCCCTCTGGAAACTGCCAATCCTATGTCACGTGCTACCTGTTTGTTGGTCCATTTTTCCTCTTCTCCTTGTACGTGAGATCCTGTGGTATTTGACCTTACCCCAGGGCTTGTTTCAGTTCCCCTGATACCCTCAGGAGCCATTCTGGTGGTCACAAATGGCTGCACTGCATCTGTTCCTACAGCTGAGGGCTATGCCATTGTGTGGCTATAGCCCATCTTTCTTGTCCATTCGTCCCTTGATGGGCATCAGGGAGGCTTCCAAATGTTGCATATTGGGAGTAAGGCTGTGGGGAATACAGCGATGCAAGGATCTCTGTGCATTAGTGTTTCAAAGATCTTTAGATATATACGCCACAGTGGAATACCTTGATCATATGGTAGATGGATTCTGAAAATTCTGATGCAATTCCACACCACTTCGCGTACTGTCTGCACTGGTTTACACTCCCACCAGCAGTGCAGGAGGCTTCCCTTCTCTCCACCTCCTCTCTGAAACTTGTTGGTTCCTGCCTTCATCCTTATAGCTATTCTGACCACTGTGAGCTGCTATCTCAGTGCCGTTCGTATTTGCATTGAGCAGAGACTTAATGATGATGAGCATGTTTTCATACAACCTGTTGTCCATCTTTCTATCTTCCTGGGAGAGCTGTCTGTTTCCATCTTTTGCCCTGGTTTTATTGGGCTCGCTGTTTTGTTTCCTGTGAAGACATATGAGTTCATGGGATCTTATGGCTGTTCACCTCTTCTCCGATGTGCGGTTTGCAAACATCTGCTGTCAGTTGTTGCACAGTCTTTGCATTCAGTCGATGGTGTCATTGGCTGGGCAGAAGCTTCTGCGTTGGATGGAGTCCCGCTTGTTTCTTGTTTCCTTTGTTTCCCTTGCCCGGTCACACATGCTTCTTCCAAACAGGTGGCTAAGCCAGATGGCAAAGAGCAAGCTGCCTGCGTTTTCTCCTAGAAGCTGCACGTTTTCAAGTCTTCCGTTAAAGTCTTTATCCAATTCGAGGTGGTGTGTGTCCCTGGTGTAACATCAAGGTCTACTCTCACGGTGTTCCATGTGGCTGTGCTGTCTTCCCAGCACCATTTCTTGTCGAGACTCTCCTTTCTCTGCTGTCTCCTCTTGGCTCCCTGGTCGAAAATGGGCTGTCCATATGTGTGTCAGTTGACCTCTGGGCTCTCGATTCTGTTCCATGGGTCTGTGTGCTTCTTTTGGGCGCCAGGCTGTGCTGTTTCCATACCTAGCACTTAGTCCTATATCTGGAAATCAATAAGTGTGATGCCTGCTGCTTTGTCCGTTTTCCTCAGTACTCCTTTGGCTATTCAGTGTCCTTTGTTGCTGGATAGAAACTCTAGGATTCTCTCTTCCATTTCTGTGGGAAATAGTGCTGCGACTTTGACTGGGACTGCATGGAATCCAGAGATGGCTTTATGCGGTATGGACGCTTCAAGTGTGTTAGTTCTTCCATTCGAAGAACACGGAATAGCCTTCCATTTCCTTGTGTCTTCCGGAGTTTCTTCCCCAGAAACTTTGCTGGATTTCGGTTTCCATAGCTTTCTCCTGTTTGGCCAAGGTTATTGCTAGACATTTTTTACTTCTTACTGGCATGCTTTCTTTTTTGAGGTTCAATTTTTCAATTCTTTGCAACTTTCGATTGGCTTTGTTTTGGCAGAAGTTTATGGCTGTGCTCACATCTGTGGGCCGTGCTGTTGTATTTGCTGTGGAAGAGTGGAGCTGTCTAATGTCGCTTCCCATCTACCTCTACACTACCTCACACATCTGCCCCAGAATGGCTGGACGAGCCGTGAGGATGCTCACCTGCAGGATTCTATGTGGCTGAAGCCGGGCGCCTGAACCAGAATGCGCGGACTTCACCACTTCCCCACTGGCCGGCCCCTTTCGTGTTCCATTGGCAACCTGCAGTTGAGTGGGATGTGACTTGAATATGCTACTTGAGCCCACCTCTAGCCCTGTGTAGATGAGGCCAGCTTCTTTTTCTGGCCCTCTGTGATGTCGGAGGATTTGTCAGAATCGTGTGTCTGCTGTCCTGTCTAGCCTCGTGGATGCAGGCTTTCAGAGCCCACGTGGAGCAGTCCCATAACTCACCCTTCCCAGTTAGTCCAGGTTTGACCTTCGCTGCAGTTTTTGGCGTTGTGACTTTCTCGGACTTTCAAACGTCCAGTCAGAGTCTGTCTAATGACTGAAGTCTTTCACTGTGGATTATTCAGATGTGATTTCTATTGACCTTCCATTTTCAGGGATTTTTTTCTCTTTTCCTAAGTCTAATCGTTACGGTCTTTCTGACCTATCTCTCTTCGATATGCTTATCAGTCCGTTCTCCTTCATTGCAAGCTATGACTTTTGTATTTCTGTAATCACCATATGTTCTGTATGCCGAGGTCTGAGTCTTTTCGTGATTGTTGCGTGTTGTCTTGGAATTTCCATCGGTCACCTGTAGGAAACTGCTATCCTGGCCGAGGTTACACTGAGCCCTGAGAACACGTGGTCGTCTTGGTTGCTTTGACATTCCGAGATCAGAAAGTCCAGATTCGAGGTTGTCCTGGCAACCGCCTTCACGGACATTATGTTTCCGAGACATATTAGAGAAATCTGATGAACTCTGCTCCAGGTAAGATACTTTTCTGTCTCATTTCTGGATTTGGGAAGTTTCGAACTTTACTCCCGATCCTTGAGTGTTCCACTAGGTTACGTCTAGATGCTGGCTTACTATATTTCTATAGAGTGTTTTACTTGTTCGATTTACATCCTCAGCTCTGGCATGTTTATTTTTCTATAAACATAATTGTAATGTTCTAATTTTGAGCCAACCTCCTTACATATGCTGTCAATACACGATATTAATAATCATTCTACTTCAAGAGATACGGGGAGAGAATTTCATTGAAGCCAAACCAAGCATACTAGCCTGGTAGGGCAGCCCTCACAAAGCAATGAAGCCGTCTAGAATAGGGTGCTTCTCAGCACAATTCTGGAGCCCTGTCAAACAATGGGACATACACAAAGCATGACGGGGGTCCATTCCTTCAAGTGTTCAAAGAGATATCTTGTGACACATTAGCATGTACCAAATGGGCCTCTGTAATGCCAGAGCCATGGAAAGTGAGACTTCTCTTCAATGAATGCTAGGGGCATAGGAAAGGAAGCATCAATCATTGTCTACGGTGTCCTCAGGAGATCATTCTTAATTTTGGATTATGATTAAGGCAGAAGGATTATGTAGGTCTGATAAGACCCAAGTCCAGCCTCTGGTTTCAAATCGAGTTTCAAGCTTGCATCAGTATGGCCTCCCCATACACTTGAGTAGATTACAATGTTCTCCACTCACCGCTTGTCCCCCTATTATTGCTTCCTCACAATGAGTTCTTTCTTACCCCTTTAATCAGCGTGTATTCTCTCTCTTCAAGATTCAGTGCCTGGTTTCTGTTTTTAAATTCTCTTCTGGGTATCTCTAACTTGAGTACCGTAGCCTAGGACAATCCTCAGACTATAACCATGAGGCCATCTTGGGTGACATGTTCACTGTGATGTCATAAACTCCCTCAAACTTCTAAGCTATCCCAGCATTTTCTATGCACATGACTACTCTCCCTTTCCAGCTTGAATAGTTTTCCATTTCCTGGATTTCTTGTGGGTTTCTAACTTTACCCTTGAACTTTTAAATGTCTACTACATTCTCTCTAGACATGGTTTCTTTACTTTAAGTTTATCCTGGGTTTAATCTGTTACATTTTGTGAATATGGCCGAATGTGTAGACTTTCCCCAGTGAAAGTCCTGGAGTCCATCCAAAGTTGAAATTGCCCACTCAAGCCTCTGATGTGCAATGATCGTGTCATCTCATGCAGTCCGCCAATTCTACCTATGCAGGTCACATCACTTCCTTCAGTCTGTATTTAGGGAAGTGTACCAGATGTGTCATAGATTGCAATATATTCATGTTTTTTTCCTATTGCCTAACTCTGATGTATGCTCACAATTTCGACTTCTTTGTGATCTCTGTACACACCATACCATGAAATCTATCTTTCCCAATGTTACTAATCTGATCAGCACCAGTGATGCGAATCCATGAATCCCAGGCCACCCAATAGGAATGTGGGCACTTACACTCCTGAACACATGGCTGGCCCTGAATTTTACTTGTGGACCCATATTTTTCCTGAACTTGGGAAGAAGATGGCCTGCTGTGATTATTCGTGAATGTAATTACTCGTAACATCATAGACGGTAACATTTTCCCTTGGTTCATCTGTTTAGCACGGAACACATTCTCTTCATAGTATTCCCCATAATCTATTTGCAATGGTCTACTTTCTGTAGCATCATTAAGCATTTGGAGGAGATTCACAGTCCTTGGAAGTTCATCTTCTCTAATCTCTTTCAGCCTCAAATCCTTTATGCCCCAAATCAGCACGCCTTTTTGGATTTTTTCATTCCCTCTGGGAATCACCAATCCAAAGTGAAGGCTGACATCCAAAGCTAGAGTGCTCAGTTTGGCACCAGTGAAATTCTCTCCCATCTCTGGCCGTAGAAGATTATTGACTATGTGTTTTGACAGCATATGTGAGGAAGTTGGCTGAAAATTAGAACATTACCCTTATATTTAATGAAAAATAAACATGCCAGAGCTGAGCGTGTAAATCAAACAACTTACAAACCCTACAGAAATAAAGTAAAGCAGTATCTAGATGTAATCTACTAGGAGGACCATGGCTCCAGGGTCAAGTTCCAGCCTTCCCAAATTTAGAAAAGAGACATAAAAATATCTCACCTTGAGACAGGAATTCATCAGATTTCTCTAATCTGTCTCAGAAACATTATGCCCATAAGGTGGTTGCCTGGACAACCTAGAATTTGGAGTTTCTGATCTCAGAATGTCAAACCAACCAAGATGACCTCGTGTTCTCAGTGCTCAGTTGGACCTAGGCTAGGATAGCAAACATTCCCTCAAGTGAACGATGGAAATTCAAAGGCAATGCCCAACAATCATGAAAACACTCACACATCAGCCTAGAGAACATATGGTGATTAAAGAAACACAAAATTCATAACTTGGAATGAAGGAGAACGGACTGATAAGCGTATCTATGGGAGATAGCTGAGAAAGACAATGACGATTGATGTGGATTAAGGCTGCCCCAGCTCGAAAAGCCCAAGGTTACCTGGCCTACATGTCAAAGCATACGACCCGGTGAATTTTTTTTGGTATGAATTAGAGGCGCCCCAGTGAGAGAAGCCCAGGCGATGCTCACCTACATGCCTATCTATATGGCCAAATTCGTATCGAATGTTATACGACCACACAATAACCAGACTCCATCTGTACTGAAGTCCTTTAATGGCTTTTTACATCATCTTTTCTTTTTCCAGTAAAAATGTCACGTACCCATGCCTTATAAAATTTGCCCTTACCCTCAACTCAGGGCAGCGGCAGGACATCTGACTGCCCATGGCTCCTTTCCCCATGCAGCAGCAGCAGCTATTCACTGCCTGTGTGTCCAGTTCCCATGCCTGCAGCTCTTCACTACCCATAGGTCCTGTCCCCATGAAGCAACTCTTTACTCCCCATGGTTCCTGTCCCTATGTTATCCTGTACCATTCTCTAAATAAAAGAGCACCTCTGCCAGGCCTTGAGAGACCAAGAAATCTTTCTTCCGACTCATCAGCTTGCTGACCCACCATCATATATTGTGGCCCCCCTACCGGGAACTTGCTTCATTGGTTTCTGAGCCCAACTTCTGGTAAGTGCCCTTTTCTTCCTTGTGCCTCTCTCTGTTTCCAGGATGAATCTAAATTCACTTCTCCATCAGAAACTGTTTGGATAGCTGTATGAATCCACGTTTGCTGCCCATGGCTACTCTATGGGGTAAATCATGACATTCAGCTTGAAGAGAATCAGTACCTTAAGCCTAAGGGCGATGTAGAGTGAATTACTCCTTTCCTTCCTGACTCTATCTCTAATATACAAATTTTAGGTGGGCACGAGTCGGCCACTTAAGTCATTATGATGGTCAGCATTCTGGAAGACTCCCTTGGAATGTTTCTCTTCCTAAGGTTGGATTGGGATACCTCCCATGGCACCTGACCATGCTCTGAACTGTGTGAATGTCCCAATTGGGACTCCAGTTCAAGGAAAGTACCAAAGTCTAACCTTTGGTTGCGTATGGGAAGCCCTTCTTGGAGAATGCCTCCAACACGCAATTGGGTAGAATGTCCCCCAGAGCGGCGGAAAATGCCTCACTAATTTTCTCCATCCTGTTCTCTCTTGAACTTCTCCCTTTCTCTTGGTGACCATTCACCAGGCACCTATTACTGCCACGCAGAATAGGAAGGATGTTCACCAGGCACCTGTAACTTCCAGGCATACCAGGGAAGATATGCAATGGATGCAAGTCTGGGGGACACCCCCATCACACCTTGTTATAGGAACCCCACAGTAGGAATGACAGGTAGGATGCTGCCCCAGGTTCAGGGGGGATTTTCAAGGTAATGGACCTGTCTCTTTCATCTTTCTTAGAGTTGCAATGGCGATTTTCGTCTCCTTTTGAGCTTTGCAACAGGGAAGCAAAGAAATCTGTCAACAGTCATAGCCTCCACCCCTGGGAGCCCAAACTTGGCATTTCTGGGCCTGATCACCCCGGAAAGCCCCAGTAGGGTGCCCTCTCTTGGGGGTTGACTCATTGAGTGTTTTAGTCACCTACTGAGTTGGCTATGAGGGTAGCAGACCTGTGATTTATTCTGTGAACTGTCATGCTACAGTAGCGTGCCCCAGCATGGGAACTGTTGAGTGAGTCTTCTCTTGATAACCCTCTTTGAGCGGCCATGAGGGTGAGGTCTGATGTCTTCATTTCCTTTCTTTGTTTTGCTCATGTCCTCTGTTGTCACCCAGTCTTGGTTAAGTTCAGGCTGGACTTGACCAGAACCTGGAACGTCTGTATAATCGGAAAACTTGAAAACCTTCAGCAAGCAACTTCATTCTCAACCCGGGTAGTGGGAGCCCCGGCCTCCAGCCAGTTCAAGCCCTTTGTATGCATTCCACCCTACTCCACTTCACTGTCAGTCGGACACTGGCTTTACTGCCGTGGGGAATGAGATAAGCATGCCTTAAGACTCATCACTCAGGGCCATTCTAACTAATTAGAAACACTTTCAATTGTATGGGTTATGCCCCAGAAACTCCAGCTGGTAGAAAATGTGTGATCTTTCTCTCTGCCTTTCTGGTGCAGTTGGACAGGTAGATCAACCTAGAACGTCCTTCAAGTTACAGTCCATTTTCTGAGAAATCAAGAGCAACCGTCCTTAGAAAATCCTTGCAAGACTGGAAATACAGTTCTAGAGGCAGTTCAGATTCCACCTTGTTCCTTTACCATGAAAAGGATTATCTTCCCCCCCTCCAGGAACTACTATCTAGAATATCACTCATTCTTAAGACTGAAAAAAAAAAAAAAGGAGGGGCAAGGATAAATGGCCATAAGTGTGCCCTTGCAAAAAGTCTAGCATCTTGAGGGTATTCTCCATAAGTATTAGTAAAAAGGCTCAAAACAAAGTTTTGATTTGTAACTGGTGAGCTTTATATATTGTACCTGATTCATGGCAGTAGTTTTTAAAACAATAGTTGTACAGTCTCTGTGTATATGTGTCTATGTGTACATTATACGTGTGATATTTTAACCCCTGGATGGTCTGGCCAAAATTAAGATCTCTGTTTAGTTGGCTTAAAGTAAGTGCTTTCTTAAATTCTAAATGTAGTCGAAATTAACAGAGTGATTTTCAAAGTTAACGTGACGTGAATTAACCTTTGGTAAATGAAAGCTTGTTTAAGTTTGTTGGTTTCATTGAAAATTGTCTTCTTGTCAGATTTGTCAGTATTTGCATAGGATGCAGGCATTCAGACTCGGTTTACTAGTCATATAAGTTCATGCTGTCTGTTAAATTTGTCAGCAAAATAATAGCTTTAAATGATGACCAGTTTTGTCTAATGCCTCATGAGGTTTCCATAGTAATCTGAACATAATTGTTGGAAACAAATGGCTTAAATACATAAAACTCATAAAAGTGAGTACAATAACTTTTATGGTCTGTATACTTGGGGAAAAAAAACAGCTTCGAAATCCTTTTTGGTAACAATCTTGAGTTTTGCCAAGTTAAGTTAAATGATAAAAAGATGAATATGTGGGTCACTTTTGGATAGAACAGAACACTCACACATTATCGTTAAACATATCTAAGTTATCTACTTTTGGCTTCTTATTGAAGTGGCTAAAAGCGTGTGGGTGTATCAAAAAGCGTGCCTTGTGTTTTAGTGCGAAGTGGCGTGTTTCTTAAGTTGTAAAGTGTTTAGAATGCTGATATAAAAGACATTTCATAATTGTTTACCTTTTTAGTGTTTACTAGGTCCGTTAAGCGTTAAAGGTTCTAACTAACCTATGGAATTAAAGCTACTGGCAATTACTAAGCAAAAGAGCTCTGTATTCAAGGAAGTTAAAATGTATGCTTTCAGTAAAAAAGGTATAAAGAATGGAAATATTTTTGTTTGAGGGGTTAAGACAGATAAATTGCTCCTGATGTACTAGAAAGGAAAAAAGAAAGACTTTGGGACAAGTACTGAAAATGAAAAAGAAAGATGTAGAAGGTTTGTGAAGGAGGAATTCTGAAATGAGTTTTATGCCTGGTCAAGTAGACTAAAGTAAGTGCAATTAAGTGAATGAGTTTGAATGTGAAACATAAGTAGGTGCAGAAATTCAAATTTGGTTTTCTCTAAAAGGATACATTTTCTTGAACTTTTGATCTGCTCTTGATAAAGAGGTTACAAAATCTGTTCCTTTGAGTAAGTCTACCTAAGAGACAAATCTGTTTTGTGAAAATAATGGCTGAGGTTACTCTTAATATTTTTGACTCTTTCTGTTATCACTTTGAATGGATACCTGAGCATTGTTTCACACTGAGTGTTGTTTGCTATTTGAACAACATTTTAAAAACTTTTGATATGTTGTGACAAGCTTCTCCCTCAAAAATATTCAAATCCTGAATGAAGGCGTTCTTTAGACCTGCTAGACAGAAGAATGATTACTTTGTAGATTTTCAGAGGGTCCCTGAGACTTCTCAAAGAAATTTGCTCTCTCTTCCTACAAGGAGGAAAATGCTAAAGTAATTTGGTTTATTTGGTCTATTAAATTAAATGGAAAACATTGTGAAATCAGTGACAATAGACTTTCTTAGCTGGTATTTGATGGGTAAATGTTATTAATATAGACGTCTCAAAATTAGATAGCATTCCTAAAATTCTGATCTGCCCTGGTTATCAGTGATAAGTTCACTTACTATCTGGCAGTGTTATATGTCACAGAATTAGTCAAGTTTCTTTGCCTATTGCCCTTTTGAGTTCTTTGTAAATTTGCAGATAGTTGTTGTTTTACTCTGATGCTTTTTCCTTTTGCAAATATGTTTCAACTCCGAGAAATTCCTGGAAAGAATTCTGACACAAAGAGTCTAAACGACAGGTTTCTGATAAACCTTCAGATTGTAAAACTGAACGGAGTAAGAAATGACAGAATTCTAACAGAAACTATGCTCATCGATCTGCTGACAGAAGATTCAGCTCAAGAATTGATTATACAGGACTGTGTGCACTGATTAGGACGATTATAAATTTTTAGGACTTCAGTTTGAAATATTGTTGAGTTTTGATGTGTTGTTTTGTTTTCTCATAATGAAGGAAATCTTTTTCTCTTTTCTCTTATGCTAACTATAACTTACAGCCATTTGGTGAAATTATACCTTTATGAGCAAAACTGAAACATTTATCTTTTTCTCCCTACCTTATCCCTCCTGAATTTGGAAACCGTTTGTGACTGAGTATGGTCATTTCGTGTCAATATTTGCGTAAGTTCCATATGAATCTGTTCTCCTTATAACAGGACACATTGGTTATATGACCAAGGCTTTGACTGGAATGTCATATTTGAAACACACAGACTCAGATATGACAAGACAGCGTTTCAGGAACAAAGATTGGACTTTCTGGAATACAGCCACTCAGAAACACAGGCCTGGTACCTTGTTTACTGAGATTTTGGCAATCTTACCCGGTAAGTAAGGAAGCTTGCTTATCTGGCAGGTGCAAGGAACCTCCGAAAATTTGGGGAGACCTCAAAGAGAACACCACTGAAATCTGTAGGTATTTCAGGCCAAATCTGATGGCAAGTCCTTGGCTTGGCTTTTCTGGCCTCTAGAGGCCTTCACAGTTCAATCCGAGATTCCGCAGGAAAAGATCCAGTGAAGCACATTTAAAAAAGCCTGTATGAACAATTACTATTCTTGCTGCTCTAATGTAAATAATTGGAGCAAGTTGTATTGAAACTACACTTGATTTTCAAACCCGGTAATCCTGATTTGGCTATCTTTTGTAACAATGAGAGTGATTTAAGAGAGAAAAAATTATGTTTCTGTAGAAGCTATAGTAGGCATTCATGGATATTAGATTCTAGCTCTTTTCTTCCGCAATATTCATGTATTATTAATAGTAATGTCTCCTTGTGGCCATCTACCTCTGACACCTGGAAGTTCCCTGGCCACAATCAAACATTTTCCTTCAATACTACTGTCCAAATACTAACTAGATTTGCCTTGTCACACTTGGATCATACAGAACAAGTTCCAAAGGTAATGTCCCCAACTTATTACTACACACAGGATGGACAATACAAAATTTGGGATGAATATATTTGGTTCACTCCTACTAGTTGGCAACTCAGTAAAAGGCCACTTTCTTTTGGGGAAAAAAAATCACCCCTGTGATACATGGCCTTATAGCACTCGACCTATGGGAAAAAATCCCTGTTAGATGTGTTCTCATATCATAGCTTTAAAAAAAATACTGATTGGTTTCAGACTGACTGGGATACATGGCTCAACACGCATTGGTTAGCCCCTAACGGTGCTCAGTGGATATGTGGCTCCAATTTATGACTTTGGCTACCACCTGCATGGATTGGACGATGCACTCTAGGCTTTGTCTGGATGCAAGGTGGAACTACATTTACTATATCTCCTCCTGCTAACCTACCCAACTTGCAACAGCCCTTGACCATCCCTGTCTTCAGCTGGTATGACCATCTTTCCGCAATTTACTTTCACCAATTAGGAATCGACTTTTGTAGCATATTCAAGTCTTGCCCATGGAAGTCCTAAACAAATTTACTATGAAGGCATTAAATGATACACAACATAGCATTTCACTGCCCAATTTAGAAGTATCCCAAGTGTGAAAGGCAGTCCTCCAAATCCAATTGGCTCTGGATGTCTTGACAGCAGCACAAGGGGGCACCTGTGCCATTATAAAAACTGAATGTTGTGTCTATATTCCTGACTACCATCAAAATATTTCTGGCTTGGTATCCCAGCCACCAAATTAAATCCATGTCTGACCAACCCTAAATCTAAATGATTGGTTGAACTCCTAGTCAGGACAAGGTTTCTGCACTACTTCAAAACCTTATTCATTGGGTTAAACATACTGCTTGTATTTCTTATGATATTTTGTTGTCTGTTTCATTGTTTGTCTTATGCATGTCAAAAATGTTTCACTTCCTGGACCACCTCTTGTCAATGACTCTCTCATCTCCAGAGGATCTGTATAACTTGTCAGGCTTGAACTCAATGGGGCAAGCCTTCGGGTCCACTAAACTGCCTAAGTGTACCTATGGCCCCATTTAGGGACAGCTCTACAACCCTGTACAGCCAGAAGTAGTCACAGAAGAGTGACCATCATCCATATCCTCAAAGATTTCCAGTCCAAACAGGTTCAGGGAGGTTTTATGATGTGGATCCGGCCAGCCCCAGCTAGGGAAGGTGAAGGTGACCTGGACTACATGCCAAACTATATGACCCAGTGGATTAGTTTATGGTATGAATTAGGGCTGCCCCAGGGTGAGAAGCCCAGTGCATTCTCACCTACATGCTGATCTATATGGCCAGATTCGTATCTAAAAATATGACAACACAATGTCCAGACCCCATCTGTACTGAAATCATTTAAAGACATTTTACATCATTATTTCTTTTTTGAGTAAAAATAAGTCATATACCCATGCCTTATGAAATTAGCCCTAACCCTCTAGTCAGGGCAGCAGCAATAGCTCTGACTACCCATGGGTCCTGTCCCCAGGCAGCAGCAGCAGTAGCTCTTCACTGCTAATGTGTCCTGTCCCCATGCTATCGTGTACTGTTCTCGCAATAAAAGAACACCAATGCAGGATCTTGAGAGTCCAAGCAATCTTTCATTCAAGTCTTCAGCTCGCTGAGCCCATATCAACGATTCTACCATGGAAAATAAAAAACGTTCCCAGAAAATGGAAGGCACACAGAAATCACACATGAATAATACATAAAGAAAGATGTCAGTTTTAGACATACTCTGAACGTTCGAAAGTCAGAGTAAGTCACAATCCCAAAAACCCAAGCGAAGGTCAAACCTAGGGTAACTGGTAAGGGTGAGTTATGAGACTGCTAAAATCAGGCTCTGTAAGCCTGTGTCTATGAAGTTTGCATGGACAGCAGAGACACAATTCTGGCAAATCCTCTGACATTACAGTGGAGAAGAAAAACAAACTGGCCTCATCTACACAGTGCCCGAGTTGGGCTCAGGTAGCATATTCAAGTCACATTCCACTCAACAGCAGGTTGCCAATGGAACATGAAAGGTGCCGGCCCGTGGTGCAGTGGTGAAGTCTGCACGTTCTGGGTGGCCATGCGGAATTCTGGGGGTGAACCTCCTCACCGCTGGTCCAGCCATTCTCGGGGAGGCATGGGAGGTAGTGTAGAGGCAGCTGGGAAGCAACGTCAGACAGCGTCAGTATTCCTCAGCAAATACAGCAACATCGACAGCAGATCTGAGCACAGCCATAAACATCAGCCAAAACAAAATTAATGAAAACTTGAAAAGAACAGAAAAACCAAACCTCAGGAAAAAAAGAATAAGATCTCTAGAAATAAGCTTAGCTAAACAGGTGCAAGCTATGGAAATCAGAAACTAGCAAAACTTTGGGGAAAGAAATTCCAGAAGACACAAGCAAATGGAAGGGTATTCCGTGCTATAGGAATGTAGGAACTAAAATACTTGAAACCTCCATAACGGATAAAGCAATCTCTGGATTCCATGCAATCCCAGTCAAAGTTGCAGAATCTTTCCCACAGAAATATAAGAGAGAATCCTTAAGTCTCTATCCAGCAACAAGGGACCCTGAATATCCAAAGGAATCCTGAGGAAAATGAACAAAGCAGGACATGTCACATTTACTGATTTCAACATGTAGGACGAAGTGCTACGTACCGAAATGGCACAGTCTGGTTTCAAAAACAGACACAGAGATCAATGGAAAAGAATCTAGAGCCCAGAGGTCAAGTCACACATATATGGACATCCCATTTGCAACGAGGAAGGCAAGAGGATCAGTGGAGAAAGGAGAGTCTCAAGAAGAAAATGTGCTGGAAAAATGCACAGCCATATGTGACACAATGAGAGTAGACCATGATATTACATCAGGCTCACACACCACCTCGAAATGGATGAAAGCCTTGAACGGAAGACTTGAAACCGTGAAACTTCTAGTAGAAAACCAGCACCTTGCTCATGGCCCTGTGGCATAGCCGCCTATTTGGAAGAAGCATGTGTGACTGGGCAAGGGCAACACACGAAACAAGAAACAAATGGGATTGCGTCCAACGCAGAAGCTTCTGCCCAGCCGAGGAAACCATCCACTCAATGCAAAGACATCACAACTGCGAGTGGATGTTTCAAACCACACATCAGAGAAGGACTGAATAGCCAAAAGAGCCAACGACCACACATGCCAACACAAGAGAAAAAACAACAAGCCCATTAAAACCTGGGCAAAAGACGGAAAGAGAGTTTTACCAAATAAGATAGAAAGATGGCCAACAGCTGTATGAACACATGTTCATAATCATTACGTCTAAGGCCAATGCAAATCCAAATGGCGATGAGATAACAGCACATTGTGGTCAGAATGCCCATAAGGAACAAGACAGGAAACAACAAGTGTCGGAGAGGAGGTGGAGAGAAGGGAAGCCTCCTGCACCGTTGGTGGGAGTGTAAGCCGGTGCGGGAACTATGCAAAGCGGTGTGGAATTTCCGCAGAAATTTCAGAATACATCTACCATATGATCCAGCTATTCCTCTGCATCGTATTTATCCGAAGAACTTGGAAACACCAACGCATAGGATTCCCTGCACCGCTGTGTTCACCACAGCCTTAATCCTGATGTCCAGGACTTGGATATCGCCCTGGGGCCCATCAAGGGACGAATGGAGAAGGAAGATTGGCTATAGCCACACAGTGGGATAGCACTCAGCTGCAAGAAAGGGTGCAGTCCAGCCATTTGTGACACCAGAATGGCTCCTGAGGGTATGAGGGGAACTGAAAGAAGCCCCAGGGAGAAAGTCACATACCAAGGATCTCACTTACAAGGAGAAGAGTAAAATAAGGAGAAACAAACCGGTAGCACATGACAAGGGATTGGTGGTTCCCAGAGGGAATCGGTGGCAGAAGACAGTGGAAGAAAGAGTTGATTAGGCACCAGTGTGTGGTATGGGCATGTCATTAGGCTTACGGTGGTGAAGATGATGTACCATACAAAGAAGTCTAAATCTAGGAGGTTGTAAATCTGAAAACAATAGGGTGTTATAATGCAGGGTTATGGCAATCAATTCATGTAAAATCAAAACTACAAAAAGGCAAGCAGGTTTATGGCCTAAAGCTTTGGAGACTGAAAGAGATTAGAGAAGATGAACTTCCAAGCATGGCTAATCACCTCCAAGTGCTTAATAATGCTACAGAAAGGTAGACAGTGGCAAAGTGATGAAGAACAACTCTACCAAGAGAACATGTTCCGTGCTAAACTCAGGATCCAAAGGAAAAGGTTACCGTCCATGATGTTACTACTAATTACCTTTACAAATAATCAAAGCAGGCCAACATCTTCCCCAGTTCAGGCAAAATGTTGGTCCAAGAATCCAATTCAGTGCCGGCCCTGTGGTGTACTGGGTAAGTTCCCACATTCCACTTGGGTGGTACAGGCTTCACCGGCGAGCATCACGGGTGCAGATCAGATTAGTAGCATTAGCAAATATAGATTTCATGGTATGGTGGAGACAGACATCCTAAAGAAGTCGAAATTGTGAAGAGACGTTATGAATACACATCAGAGTAAGAACCATGGGAATATTACAATCTATGAACGCATCAGGAACACTTCCCCAAATGATGAAGGAAGGAAAACATGTGACCTGCCAAGGTGGAAATGGAGATGACACGATCATTACGCATCAGAGGATTGACCAGGAAAATCAATCTCGGGAGGGACTCCAGGGCTTCCTCTGGGGAAAGTCCACCCATTTGGACTCATCCACAAATGATGAGAGATAAAACCCAGGATAATCTGAAAGGAAAGAAACTGGTGTCCAGTGGGATTGTAGTAGACCTTTCAAAGTTCGAGGATAAAGTTATAAACAGACGTGGAATCCAGAACAAGGAAAACTATCCTACCTGGAAAGGGGAAGTAGTCAGACTGGTATGAGATGGTCGTGACGAACTATGTGCATGGAGGTTTTCAGGACAGCTTAGAATTCTGAGGGTGTTTATGACATCACGATAAACATGTCACCCAAGATGGCCGCAGGTCTCCAGCCTGAGGATTGGCCTAGGCTTGGATATTCAAGTGACAGATACCCAGATACAGCTTTTGCAAACAGAATCTGGGCACAGAAACGTGAAGAGATGCAAGAGATGCTAATTCAATGGATAAGAAAGGAATCATTGGGAAGAAGTGATAACAGAGGGACAAGCACTGAGAGGAGAACATTGCCATCTCCTCAAGTCGATGGGGAGGCCATGCTGATTCAAGCTTGAAACTTGACTTGAAACAAGAGGCCGGACCTTGAGCTTATCAGACCTATGTTGGCCTTCTGCTTTACTCATAATCCAAAGTCAAGAATGATCTCTTGAAGACATTGAAGAGAAGAATAGAGGCCTCGGTCCTAGGTCCCTAGTATTCTGTGAAGAGAAGTCTCACTTTCCATAGCTCTGGCGTCATAGGCACCCACTGGGTACATGGTAATGTGTCACTAGGCATCTCTTTGAAGCCTGGAAGGAATGGGCCCCTGTCATGCTTGGGGTATGTCTCTTGGTTTGGAAGGACTCAGGAAGAGTGCGCAAAAGCACCCTTTTGCAGAAAGCTTCGTTACTGTGTGAAGGCTGTCCTCCCAGGCTAGAGTGCTCAGTTGAGATGAATGAGATTCTCTCCCCCATCTCTTGCCGTAGAAGGAGTATTGAGTAGGTGTTTGACACCACACATAACGATGTTTGCTGAAACTTAGAACATTACCATTCTACTTAAAGGAATATAAGCATGCCACAGCTGAGGAGGTAAATTAAACAAATAACAAAACCTGTGGAAATAAAGTAAGCCACTATCTAGACGTAATCTAGTGGAGCGTTCAAGGATCAGGTGTGAAGTTCTGAACTTTCCAAAGGATCTCTCACCTGGAGAGAGGAATCCATCAGATTCATCTAATTTGTCTCGGAACCATTGTGTCTGTGAAGGTGGTTTCCAGGACAACCTCAAACATGGGGTTTCTGATCTCACAATATCGAACCAACCAAGATGACCACGTTTACTCAGTGCTCAGTTGGGTCTAGGCTAGGATGGCAAAGATTCCTTCAAATGACCGATGGAAATTCAAAGACAACACCCAACAGTAACGAAAGCACTCACACATCAGCCTACAGAACCTATGGTGATTAAAGAAATACCAAACTCCTAACTTGAAATGAAGGAGTACACACTGATAAGCATATCGAAGGGAGATAGCTCAGACCCATGACGATTAGACTATGGAAACGAAAGCAAGCTCCCAGAAAATGGAAGGCAAACAGAAATCACACCTCAATAATCCACAGTGAATTACTTCAGTGTTTAGTTAGGGTCTGCTTGAACGTTTGAAAGTCCAATAAAGTCACAACCCCAAAACTTGCATTGAAGGTCAAACCTGGGCTAACTGGGAAGGGTGAGTTCTGAGACTGCTCCACGCGGGCTCTGAAACCCTGTGTCCCCAAAGCCTGATTGGAAAAGAGACACGATTCTGACAAATACTCCGACATCACAGTGGTCCAGAAAAAGAAGCTGGCCTCATCTACACAGGGCCAGAGTTGGGCTCAAGTAACATGTTAAAGTACATTCCACTCAACTGCAGATTGCCAATGGAACACGAAAGGGGCCAGCCAGTGGGGCAGCCGTGAAGTCCCTGCGTTCTGATTCGGCAACCCAGAGTCGGCCACGTGGAATCCTGGGGGTGAGCCTCCTCACCGCTCATCCAGCCGTTCTGGGCCAGGCGTGCGACCCAGTGTAGAGGCATATGGGAAGCAACGTTATACCACGCTACTCTTGCTCAGCAAATACAGCAGCATGGCCAGCAGATGTGAGCACAGCAATAAACTTCTGCCAAAACAAACCAATTAAATGTTGCTAATAATAGAGAAAAGGAACAGCAAAAAAGAAAGCATGCCAGTAAAAAGAAAAAAAATCTAGGAATAACATTGGCCAAACAGAAGAAAGCTATGTCTACTGAAATCTAGCAAAGCTTTGGGGAAAGAAATTCCACAAGACACAAGGAAACGGAAGTCTATTCCATGTTCTTTGAATGCAAGAACGAACACACTTTAAGCATCCATACCGCAAAAAGCAATGTCTGCATTCCACGTCGTCCCAGTCAAAGTTGCAGCAATCTTTCCCACAGAAATAGAAGAGAGAATACTAAAGTTTCTATGTGGCAACAAAGGACCCTGAATAGGAAAAGGAATCCTGAGTAAAACCAACAAAGCAGCATGTATCACACTTTCTGATTGCCAAATATAGGACAAAGCGCTAGGTACCGGTACAGCACAGCCTTTCCCCCAAAATAGGCACACAGACCCATGGAACAGAATTGAGCCCAGCAGTCAACTGCCACATATATGGGCAGCCCATTTTTGACACGGGAGCCAAGAGGAGACAGCAGAGAAAGGAGAGTCTCAAAAAGAAACAGTGCTGGGAAGACTTCAGAGCCACAAGTGGCACAATGAGACTAGACCATGATGTTACACCAGGCACACATACCACATTGAAATGGATTAAAGCTTTGAATGGAAGACTTGAAACCATGAAACTGCTGCCGGAAGATGCAGGCAGCTTGCTCTTTGCCATCTGGCATAGCCGCCTACTTGGAAGAAGCATGTGTGACTGGGTAAGGGCAACAAAAGAAACAAGAAACAAGCGGGACTCCATCGAATGCAGAAGCTTCTACCAGGCCAACGACTCCATCGACTCAATGCAAAGACAGCACAACAACTGCGACAGGATGTTTGCAGAACAGACATCGGAGAAGGGGTGAACAGCCATAAGATCCAGTGAACTCATACATCTCCACAGGAAAAAAAACAATGAGCCCAACAAAACCTGGGCAAAAGATGGAAACACACATTTCTCCCAGGAAGATAGAAAGATGGCCAACAGGCTGTATGAAAACATGTTCCTCATCATTAAGTCTGAGGTCAATGCAAATCCGAAGTGCAATGAGATAGCAGCTCACAGTGGTCAGAATGGCTATAAGGGTGAAGACACGAAACAACAAGTTTCAGAGAGGAGGTGGAGAGAAGGGAAGCCTCCTGCACGGCAGGTGGGAGTTTGAGCCGATGCAGCCACTACACAAAGGAGTGAAAATTCAGAATGTTTCAGAATCCACCTAGCATATGATCCAGCTATTCCTCTGTGACGTATATATCCAAAGATCATGGAAACAGTAATGCACAGAGATCCGTGCACTGCTGTGAGCACCACAGCCTTACGCCCAATATCCAAGACTTGGAAGCCTCCCTGATGCCCATCAAGGGACGAATGGAGAAGGAAGATAGGCTATAGCCACACAGTGGCATAGCATTCAGCTTTCGGAACGGATACAGTCCAGCCATTTGTGACCACCAGAATGGCTCCTGAGGGTACTAGAGGAACTGAAACAAGCGCCGTGGTAAGGTCAAATACCACAGGATCTCACGTACAGGAGAAGAGGAAAAACGGACCAACAAACAGGTAGCATGTGACATGGGATTGGTAGTTCCCAGCGGAAAAGTAGGCGAGGGCCAGAGGGAGAAAGAGTTGATTAGGCACAAGTATCGTGAGAGCCTGTAATTAGCCTTATGGTGGTGAAGATGATGTAACCTACTCAGAAGTCTAAATCTATGAGGATGTAGATCTGAAAGCCATAGCATGTTAGAATGCAGGGTTACGGCAATCAATCCACATAAAATCAAAACTCCAAAAAGGGGTGCAGACTTACGGCCTAAAGCTTTATAGGCTGAAAGAGATCAGAGAGGATGAACTTCCAAGGATTGGTAATCACCTCAAAGTGTTTAATGATGCTACAGAAACGTAGACCTTCCCAAAGTGATGAAGCGGAATACTAGCAAGAGAACATGTTCCATGCTAAACTCATGAACCAATGGAAAATAATACCTTCCATGATGTTACTACTGATTCCCTTCACGAATGATTGAAGCAGGCCAACATCTTCCCAAGTTCAGGCCAAAGGTTGGTGCAGAAGTCTAATTCATTGCCAGCCCTGTGGTGCAGCAGGTAAGTGCCCAACTTCCTCTTGCGTGGCCCGGGCTTCAGGGGCTAGCATCATGGGTACAGATCAGATTTCTAGCATTAGGAAATCCCGATTTCAAGGTATGGTTGGCACAGAGATCATAAAGAAGTAGTAATTGTGAGGAGACCTTATCAATACTCACCAGAAAAAGAACCATGAGAATATTAGAGTCTATGAACGCATCTGGTACGCTTTCCCAAATCATGAAGGAAGGAAAATATGTGACCCACCAAGGTGGAATTGTCAGACTGCCATGAGATCACACGATCATTGTGCATCACAGGATTTCCTGGGCAACGTCTACTTGGGAGGGAGTCTAGGACTTTCTCTGGGGAAAGTCCACCCATTTGGCCATATCCACAAAAGATATGCGATAAAACCCAGGATAATCTTAAAGGAAAGAAACCGGTGTCTAGAGGGAATGTAGTAGACCTTTCCAAGTTAGAGGACAAAGTTGAAAACCGACAACACATCCAGAACAAGGAAAACTATCCTTCCTGGAAAGGGGGAGCAGTCAGACTGGGAGGAGACGGCTCTGAAACACTGTGTGCATGGAGGTTGTCAGGACAACTTTGAATTCTGAGAGTGTTTATGACATTACAGTGAACGTGTCACCCCAGATGGCTGCATGTTTACAGTACCAGGATTGGCTTAGGCTGGGATACTCAAGTGAGAGATACCCAGAAACAGCTTTTCCAAACAGAAACAAGGCACAGAAACTTGAAGAGATCAAAGAGATGCTGATTCCAGGGATAAGAAAGGTATCATTGTGATGATACTTCATTCTTCCTTCGTTTTCTTCCATTCCATGCACACTGATGCCCTTCCGTTTCCTTGTATCTTGTGGAATTTCTTTCCCCAAAGCTTTGCTACTTCTCGGTTTACATAGCTTTCACCTGTTTGGCACAGGTTATTCCTAGATACCTTGTTCTTCCTACTAGCATGTTTTTTTTTATGAGGTTCAGTTTTTCTATCCTTTGCAACTTTTGATTGGTTTTATTTAGGCAGATTACTGCTGTGCTCACATCTGCTGGCAATGCTGCTGTATTTGCTGAGGAAGACTGGCCCAGTCTAACATCGCTTCCCATCTGCCTGTTTCCTTTGTTGCCCATTCCTGTCACACACGCTTCTTCCAAATAGGCTGCTAAGACAGATGGCAACGAGCATGGTGCCTAGGTTTTCTCCTAGAAGTCTCACGGTTTCAAGTCTTCCATTCAAGTCTTTAATCCGTTTCGAGGTGGTGTGTGTGACTAGTGTAACATCATGCTCTACTCTCATTGTGTTACATTTGGCTGTGCAGTCTTCCCAGCACCGTTTCTTGTCGAGACTCTCCTTTCTCCACTGTGTACTCTTGGTTCCCTGGTTGAAAATGTGTTCCGCATGTATGCATGTGCGTATATGCGTGAGTTGACCTCTGGGCTCTTGGTGCCTGTTTTTGGGCCCAGACTGTGCCGTTTCGGTTCCTAGCACTTCGTCCTATATGTGGAAATGAGAAAGTGTGATACGTCCTGCTTTGTTTATTTTCTTCAGGATTCCTTTGGGTATTCAGGGTCCTTTCTCTCTCTTCTATTTCTGTGGGAAAGATCTCTAGAGGCAGTACAGATTCCACCTAGTTCCTTTATCATTAAAAGAATTATCATCCCCCCTTCTCCAGGAACTACTATCTAGCCCATCACTCACTCTTAACTGACAAAAAGAAAGGAGGGGAAAGGAGAAATGGCCATAAGTGTGCCATTGAAAGAGTCTAGCATCTCGAGGGTCTTCTCAATAAGTATTAGTGAAAAGGCTAAAAAAAAGTTTACCTTCATAACTGGTGAGCTTTATATTATTGTACCTGATTCACGGCAGTAGCTTTTAAAACAATAGTTGTACAGTCTCTGTGTATGCGTGTCTATGTGTAGGTTATACATGTGATATTTTCAGCCTTGGGTGGTATGACCAATATTAAGATCTCTGTTTAGTTGGCTTATAGTAAGTGTTTACATAAATGCTAAATGCAGTAGAAATCAACTCAGTGCCTTTCAAATTTAATGTCATAACCTTTGGTAAATGAAAGACTGTTTAAGTTTGTTGGTCTGATTGAAAATAGTCTTGTTCTCAGGGATGTCGGTATTTGCATAGGGATGCAGGCCTTCAGCCTGGGTTTACTAGTCATATAAGTTCACTTTGTCTGCTAAATTTGTCAGCAAAGTAATAGCTTTAAATGATGACCAGTTTTGTCTAAGGCCTCATGAGGTTTCAGTAGGTAATCTGAACATAATTGATGGAAACAAATGGTTTAAATAGATAATACTCATTAAAGTGAGTACAAAAACTTTTATGGTCTGTATAGTTTGGGAAAGAAAAACAGCTTCGAAATGCTTTTTGGTAACCATCTTGAGTTTTGCCGAGTTAAGTTAAATGATAAAAATCTGAATATCTGGGTCATTTCTGGATAGGACGAAACACTGAAACATTATTAGTAAACACATCTAAGTTATCTACTTTTGGCTTCTTCTTGAAGAGGCTAAAAGCGTGTGGGTGTATTAAAAACCATGCCTTGTGTTTTATTGTAAAGTGGCGTGTTTCTAAATTTATGAAGTGTTCAGAATGCTGATATAAAAGACAATTCATAATTGTTTTCCTTTTTAGTGTTTAATAGGTCTGTTAAGGGTTAAAAGTTCTAATTAACCTACGTAATTAAAGCTACAGAAAATTACTAACAAAAAGAGCTCTGTATTCAAGGAAGTTAAAATGTACGTTTTCAGTAAAAAAGGTATAAATAATGGAAATATTTTTGTTTAATTGGTTAAGCAAGATAAACTCGTCCTGATGTACTAGAAAGGAAAAAACAAAGACTTTGGGACAAATTCTGAAAACATAAAAGAAAGCTTTAGAAGGTTTGTGAAGAAGAAAATCTGAAAGGAGTTTTATGCCTGGTCAAGAAGACTAAAGTAAGTTCAATTAAGTGAATGAGTTTGAATGTTAAAAATAAGTAGGTGCAGAAATTCAAGTTTGGTTTTCTCTAAAAGGATACATTTTCTTGAACTTTTGATCTGCTCTTGATAAAGAGGTTATAAAAGCTATTCCTTTGAGTGAGTCTACCTAAGAGACAAAACTCTTCTGTGAATATAATGACTTAGGTCACTCTTAAGATTATTGACTCTTTCTGTTATCACTTTGAATAGATACCTGAGCGTATTTCACAGTCAGTGTTGTTTCACATTTGAACAAGCATTTGAAAAGCTTTTGATATGTTTTGACAAGATTCTCCCTCAAAAATATTCAAATCCTAAATGAAGGCTGTCTTTTGACCTGGTAGACAGAAGAAAAATTAATCTGAGGCTTTTCAGAGGGCCCTTGAGACATCTCAAAGACATTTGCTCTCTCTTCCTATAAGGAGGAAAATACTAAACTAATTAGACTTATTTGGTCTATTACATTGCACGGGAATCATTGTAAAATAAGTAATGATAGACTTTCTTAGGTGTTATTAGATGGGTAAATGTTATTAATATAGATGTCTTAAAATTATATAGCATTCCTAAAATTCTGATCTGTCCTGGTTATCTGTCATAAGTCCACTTATTATCTGGAAGTTTAATATGTCACAGAAGTAGCCAACTTTCTTTGGCAATTGCCCTTTTGAATCCTTTGTCCATTTCCAGGTACTTGTTATTTTACTCTGATTCTTTTTCCTTTTGCAAGTATGTTTCATCTTCTGAGAAATTCCTGGAAAGGGTTCTGACAAAAAGGTTCTAAACGACAGGCTTCTGATAAACTTTCAGATTGTAAAACTGAACGGAGTAAGAAATTACAGAATTCTAACAGAAACTAAGTTCCTCAGTCTATTACCAGAAGATTCAGCCGCAGAACTGATTATGCAGGGCTGTGTGAACTGATAAGCATGATTGTAATTTTTTAGGACTTCTGTTTGAAATATTGTTGAGTTTTGATGTGTTGTTTTGTTTTCTCGTAATGAAGGAAAGCTTTTTCTCTTTTCTCTTATGCTAACTATGACTTACAGCCATTTGGTGAAATTATACCTTCATGAGCAAAACTGAAACATTTACCTTTTTCTCCCTACCTTATCCCTAAGGAATTGTCAAACCCTTTGTTACTGAGTATGGTCATTTCGTGGCAATATTTGCATAAGTTCCATAAGAATCTGTTCTCCTTATAACAGGACACATTGGTTATATTACCAAGGCTTTGACTGGAATGTCATATTTGAAACATACAGGCTCAGATACGACAAGACAGCATTTCAGGAACAAAGATTGGACTTTCTGGAATTCAGCCACTTGGAAACATGGGCCTGGTACCTTGTTTACAGAGATTCTGGCAATCTTGCCCGGTCACTAAGGAATCTTGCTTATCTGGCAGGTGCAGGGAACCTCCGAATATTTTGGGTGACCTCAAAGAGAATGCCACTCAAATCTGTAGGTACTTCAGGCCAAATCTGATGGCAAGTCCTTGGCTTGGCTTTTCTGGCATCTAGAGGCCTTCACAGTTCAATCTGAGACTCCTCAGAAAAAATTCCAGCAAAGCAGATTTTAAAAAACCTGTATAAGCAATTCCGATTCTTTCTGCTCTTATGTAAATAATTGGAGCAAGTTGTATTGAAACTACACTTTATTTGCAAACGTGTTAATCATAATTTGGCTATCTTTTGTAAAAATGAGGATGATTTAAGATAGCATGGCCTCCCCATAGACTTGAATAGATGACAACGTTCTCCTCTCAGTACTTGTCCCACTATTCTCGCTTCTGGCCAAGGATTCCATTCTTATCCCTTGAATCAGAGTCTGTTTGACCTCTTCCAGTTTCTGTGTCAGCTTTCTGTTTGTCAAAGCTGTTTCTGGGTATCTCTGCCTTTAATAGCCTAGCCTAGGCCAATCCTCAGACTGTAACCATGCAGCCATCTTGGGGGACATTTTCACCGTGATGTCATAAACGACCTCAAAATTCTAAGTTGTCCTGACAACCTCCATGCACACAGAGTTTCAGAGCCATCTCAGACCAGTCTGACTGCTCACCCTTTCCAGGTAAGATAGTCGTCCTTTTTCTGGATTTCTTGTCGGTTTCTAACTTTCTCCTTGAACTTTGAAAGGGCTGCTACATTCTCTCTAGACACTGGTTTCTGTCCAGTATAAGATTATCCTTGGTTGTATCTCTTATATCTTGCGTAGATGGCCAAGTGGGTGGACCATCCCCAGAGAAAGTCCTGGACTCCCTCCCAAGTTGAAGTTGCCCAGGCAATCCTCTGATGTGCAATGATCGTGTCATCTCCTAGCACTCTGCCAATTCCACCTTGGCAGGTCACGTGTCTTCCTTCCTTCTTACTTTGGGGAAGTGTACCAGATGCTTCCATAGATTGTAATATTCTTATGGTTCCTTTTCTTGTGCATATTGATAACGTATCCTCACAATTGCTGCTTATTTATGATCTCTGCCCGCACCGTACCATGAAATCTATATTTCCTAACACTACTAATGTGATATGCACTCGTAATGTGAAACAGTGAGTCCCGGGGCGCCCAAGCGGAAATCTGGCCCTGTCTAAAGTCCCTTCCCATCTGCCTCTACACTACCTCGGACGCCTGCCCCAGAATGACTGAAGCAGTGGTGAGGACGATCACCCGCTTCATTCCACCCGGCCCACACTGGGCCACCAAACCAGAAGGTGCTGACCTCGCTGCTGCAGCACCGGCCGGCCCCTTTCATGTTCCATTGGAAACCTGCAGTTGAGTGCAGTGGAACTTGAATGTGCTACTTGAGGCCAACTTTGGCACTTTATAGATGAGGCCACGAAGTTATTCAGGCCCACTGTGATGTCAGAGGATTTGTCGTAATTGTGTCTCTGCTGTCCCGGCAATTTTCATGGACACAGTTTTTCAGAGCCCGCTTGGAGCAGTCTCATATCTCTCCCGTCCCAATTAGCCTAGGTTTGACCTTCACTGCCGTTTTTTGGCTTATGCATTTCTCTGACTTTACAACTTTCAAGCAGAGTCTGTGTAAAGCCTTACATCTTTCATTGTGAATTGTTCAGGTGTGACTTCTGTTCGCCTTCCATTTTCTGTCACCTTTTTTTCTTTTTGACAGTATAATCGTCATGGTCCTTCTCAACTATCTCCCTTAGATATGCTTATCAGTCTGTTCTCCTTCAGTCCAAGTGATTAATTTTGTATATCTTTAATCACCGTATGTTCTCTAGGACGAGGTGTGAGTGCTTTTGTGATTCTTGGTTGTTGTCTTTGAATTTGCACAAGTCACTGCCAGGACTCTTTGCTATCCTAGCCTAGGTCACACTAAGCACTGAGACCACGTGGTCATCTGGGTTGGTTGACATCCTGAGATCAGAAACTCCAAATTCGAGCTGGTCCTGGCAACACCATTCAGGGACAGACTGTTTCTGAGACAAATTAGAGAAATCTGATGAATTCCTCTCTCAGGAAAGAAATTTTTTCTTCTCATTTCTGGATTTTGGAAGTTTCGAACTTGACCCCTGATCCTTGAACATTCCCTTAGAATGTGTCCTGATAGGGGCTTACTTTAATACTCTAGAGTGTGTCATTTCTTTCCCTTACATCCTCAGCCCTGGAATGTTTATTTTTCTTGAAACAGACTTGTAATGTTCTAATTTTGAGCCAACTTCCTCACATATGGTGTCAACACATAATCAATAATCCTTGTACAGAAAGAGTTAGGGGGAGAAAATTTCATTGGAAGCAAAGTGAGCACTCTAGCCTGGGAGGTCAGCCTTCACAAAGGAATGAAGCCCTCTGGAAAAGGGTGCTTTTCAACACACTTGTAGAGCGCTTCCAGGCAAGGAGACATACCCACAGTGACAGGGCTCAATTCCTTCAAGGCTTCCAAAACATCTCTTGGGACACATAAGCATGTACCCAGTGCGAACCCGTGACGCCAGGGCTATGGAGAGTGAGACTGATCTTCAAAGAATGCTAGGGGCCTAGGAAAGGAGGCATCGATTCTTTTCAGCAATGTTCAAAACAGATAATTCTTGACGTTGCATTATGCTTAAGGCAGAAGGACACTGTGTCCGTGAAGGGGGTTGCCAGGACCTCCTCGAATTTGGAGTTTCTGATCTCAGGATGTCAAACCAACCCAGATGACCACGTGTTCTCAGTGCTTAGTTTGACCTAGGCTAGGATAGCAAAGATTCCTACAATGACCAGTGTAAATTCAAAGACAACAACCAAGAGTCACGAAAGGACTCACACCTCGTCCTAGAGAACATACGGTGATTAAAGAAGTATAAAATTAATCACTTGGAATGAAGGAGAACAAACTGATAAGCATGTCTAAGGGACATAGCTGAGAAAGACCATGACGAGTATATTATAGAAAAGAAAAAAAGGTCCCAGAAAATGGAAGGCGAACAGAAATCACACCTGGATAATCCACAATGAAAGATGGTAGTCTTTAGACAGACTCTGCTTGAACATTTGAAAGTCACAGTAATTCACAAGCCAAAAAGCAGCGAAGGTCAAACCTTTGCTAACTGGGAAAGGCGAGTTATAAGACTGCTCCAAGCGGGCTCTGGAACCCTGTGTCCATGAATATTGTTGGGATAGCAGAGACAAAATTATGACAAATCCACTGACATCACAGTGGAAACAAAAAACACCTGGCCTCATCTACACAGTGCCAAAGATGGGCTCAAGTACCATATTCAAGTCCCACTGCACTCAACTGCATGTTGCCAATGGAACATGAAAGGGGCCGGCCGGTGGTGCAGCAGTGAGGTCCGCACCTTTTGGGTCAGTGGCTGGGGTTGGGCCGGGTGGAATCCTGGGGGTGAGCCAGCTCACCACTGCTTCAGTTATTCTGGGGCAGACGTCAGAGGTAGTGTAGAGGGAGATGGGAGGGCAAGTTAGACAGTGCCAGACTTAAACAGCAAATACAGGAAGATTGCCAGCAGATGTGAACTTAGTGATGCACTTCTGCCAAAGCAAAATCAGTCAAAATTTGCAAAGTATAGAAAACCTGAAACTGGAAGAAAAAACAACAGCTTGCCAGTTAGGCGAACAAGATCTGTATGAAGAACCTTAGCAAAACAGGTGAAGCTATGTCAATCGACAACTAGCAAGCGTTTGGTGAAAGATGTTCAAGAAGACACAAGGAGAAAGAAGGATATTCCGGGATCTAGGAATGGAAGAATTAACACACTTGAAAAGTCCATACCGCAGAAAGGAATCTCTGGATTCCATACAATCCCAGTCAAAGTTGCAGCAATATTTGCCACAGAGATAGAAGAGAGAATCTTAACGTTTCTAGGCAGCAACAACAGACCCTGAATAGGCAAAGAAATCCTCAGGAAATGAAAAAAGCAGGACGTGGCACACTTTCTGATTTCAATATAGACGGCGAAACTCTAGGTACCAAAACAGCATAACCTGGGCCCCAAAACAGGCACACATACCCATACAACAGGAGCAAGAACCCAGAGCCCAACTCAAACGTACATGGACAGCCCATTTTCTCCCAGGGAGCCAAGAGAAGACAGTTGAGAAGGGAGAGTCTGTACAATAAACGGTGCTGGGAAGCCTGCACATCCACACGGAACACAATGAGAGAAGACCATGATGTTACACCTGGCACACACACCATGTGAAATGGATTGAAGCCCTTAATGGCAGACTTGAAACTCTGAAACTTGTAGCAGAAGACCTAGGCAGAATGCTCTATTCCATCTGTCTGAGCCACCTATTTGGAAGAAGCATGTCTGACTGGGCAAGGGCAACAAGGGAAACAAGAAACAAACGGGACCACATCAAATGCACAAGCTTCTGCCCACTCAAGGAAACCATCGACTCAATGCAAGACAGCACAACACCTGGGAGAGGAACTTTGCAAACCACAAATCGGACAAGGGGTGAAAAGCCCAAAGATACAATGAACTCGCACGTCTCCACAAGAAAAAAAACAACAAGCCTATGAAAACCTGGTCAAAAGATGGAAACAGAGATTGCTCCCAAGAAGATTGAAAGATGGCCAACAGGTGCATGAAAACTTGTTCACCATCATTAAGTCTCAGGCCAACGCAAATCCAAACTGCAAGGACATAGCAGCTCACTGTGGTCAGAATGGCTATAAGGAAGCAGACAGGAAACAACAAGTGTCAAAGAGGAGGTGGAGAGTAGGGAAGCCTCCTGCACTCCTGGTGGGAGTGTAAAACAGTGCAGCCAGTATGCCAAGTGGTGTGTAACTGCCTCTGAAATTTAAGAATCCATATCGCATATGATCCAGCTATTCCTCTGAGGTGTGTTTATCCAAAGAACTCAGAAACACTACCACATAAAGACATGTGCATGGCTGATTTCACCACAGCCTTAGTCCCACTATCCAAGACTTGTAAGCCGCACTGGTGCCCAGCAAGGGACGAATGCAGAAGGAAGATGGGCTCTAGCCATACAATGGAATACCACTCAACCGGAACAAAGGATGCAACCCAGCCATTTTTGACCACCAGAATTGCTGTGAGGGTTTTAGGGGAAGTGAAACAAGCTCCAGGGACAATGTCAAATACCGTAACATCTCACTTACAATTAGAAGAAAAAGAAAGCAATAACCAATATGTGGCATGAGATATTTGTGCCTTCCCAGAGGCAAAGTAGTGCGGTGGAGAAGGGTGAAAGATATGATTAGGCACAAGTATGTGGTGAGGGCCTGCGATTTGGCTTACGATGGTGAAGATGATTTAACCTACACAGAAGTCTAAATCGATGAGGATGTAAATCTGAAAGATATAGGATGTTCTAATGCAGTGTTACGGCAATAAATTCACCTAAAATCACAAATCCAAAAAGGTTTCCAGAATGACGGCATAAAGCCCTGGGGACTGAAAGAGATAGGAGAAGGTGAACTTCCAAGCATGGAAAAACACCTCCAAATGCTTACTGATGCTACTGAAGGGTAGACCGTTCCAAATAGATGAAGAGGAATACTACCACAAGAACATGATCAGTCCTAAACCCATGAACCAAGGGAAAATGTTACCGTCCAGGATGTTACAACTAATCACCTTCATGACTAATCCAAACAGGCCCAAGTCTTCCTCCGTTCAGGCAAAAGGTTGGTCCAACAGGACAATTCATGGCTGGCCCTGTGGTGGAGCGTGTAAGTGCCCATGTTCCGCTTGTGTGGCCTGGGCCTCACTCCTTCACATCACGGTTGCCGATCACATGAGCAGTTTTAGGAAATATAGATTTCATGGTACGGTGCAGACAGGGATCATACATAAGTAGCAATTGTGAGGATATGTTATCAATACACACCAGAAAAAGAACCATGAGAACATTACAATCTATGAAGGCATCTGGTACACTTCCCCAAAGGAAGAAGGGAGGAAAACATGTGACCTGCTAAGGAGGAATTCCCAGAGTGCTAGGGGATGACATGATCATTGCACATCAGAGGATTGCCTGGGCAACTTCAACTTGGGAGGGAGTCCAGGACTTTCTCTGGGGAACGTCCACCCACTTGGCCATCTACATAAAATGTAAGAGGTAAAACCCAGGATAATCTTACAGGAAAGAAACCAGTGTCTAGAGAGAATGTAGCAGGCCTTACAAAGTTCGAGTAGAAAGTCAGAAACCGACAAGAAATCGAGAAAAAGGAAAACTATCCTACCAAGAAAGGGTGAGGAGTCAGACTGGCCTGAGATGGCTCTGAAACTCTGTGTGCACGCAGGTTGTCAGGACAACTTCGAATTTTGAGGTTGTTTATGACGTCACGAGGATCATGTCCGCCAAGATGGCTGCACGATTACAGACTGAGGATTGGCCTAGGCTAGGCTATTAAAGGGAGGAATACCCAGAAACAGTTTTGAAAAACAGAAAGCGGACACAGAAACTGGAAGACATAAAACAGACCCTGATTCAAGGGGTAAGAAAGGAATCCTTGGCAAGAAGCAAGAATAGAGGGACAAGCACTGAGAGGAGAACGTTGTCATCTATTCAAGTCTATGGGGAGGCCATGCTGATTCAAGCTTGCAACTTGATTGGAAGCAAGAGGCCGGACTTGGGCCTTATCAGACCTACATGGTCCTTCTGCCTTAAGCATAAGCCAAAGTCAAGAATGATGTGTTGAGGACGTTGAAGAGAAGACTCGATGCCTCCTTTCCTAGGCCCCTGGCATTCTTTGCAGATCAGTCTCACTTTCCATAGCTCTGGCGTCACGGGGGCCCACTGGGTACATGCTAATGTGTCCCAAAAGATGTCTTGGAAGCCTCGAAGGAATGGAGCCCTGTCACACTTGGGCTATGTCTCTTTGTTTGGAAGTGCTCTACAAGGGTGCTGAAAAGCACCCTTTTCCACAGGGCTTCGTTCCTTCGTGAAGGCTGCCCTCCCAGGCTAGAGTGCTCAGTTTGCCTCCAACGAAATTCTCTCCCCACCTATTGCCATAGAAGGATCATTGATTATGTGTTTTCACACCATATGTAAGGAAGTGGGCTGAAAATTAGAACATTACAATTCTGTTTCAAGAAAAATAATCAGGCCAGGGCAGAGGATGTAATGCAAACAAATGGCACAGCTTATAGAAATAAAGAATGCCCGTATCTAGACGGAATCTAGGGGAACGTTCAAGGATCAGAGGTCAAGTTCGAAACTTCCCAAATCCAGAAAAGAGACAGAAAAATATGTTTCCTGGAGAGAGGAATTCATCAGATTTGTCTAATTTGTCTTGGAAATCTTGTGTCCGTGAAGGGGGATGCAAGGACCACCTCGAATTTGGAGTTTCTGACCTCAGGATGTCAAACCAACCCAGATGACCACGTGTTCTCAGTGCTTAGTTTGACCTAGGCTAAGACAGCAAAGACTCCTTCAAGTGACCGGTGCAAATTCAAAGACAACAACCAAGAGTCACGAAAGCACTCACTCCTCGGCCTAGAGAACATACGGTGATTCAAGAAATGCAAAATGAATCACTTGGAATGAAGGGGAACGGTCTGATAAGCATGTCTAAGGGGGATAGCTGAGAAATACCATGACGATTATACTATGGAAAAGAAAAAAAGGTCCCAGAAAATGGAAGGCAGACAGAAATCACACCTGGATAATCCACAATGAAAGATGATGTCCGTCTTTAGCCAGACTCTGCTGGAACGTTTGAAAGGCAGAGAAATTCACAAGCCAAAAGACGGCAGCGAAGGTCAAGGCTGGGCTAAGTGGGAAGGGTGAGTTATGAGACTGCTCCAAGCGGGCCAGGAAACCGTGTGTCCATGAAACTTGCCTGGACAGCAGAGAGACGATTATGACAAATCCTCTGACATCACAGTGGACCCGAAAAACAACCTGGCCTCATCTACACAGTGTCAGAGTTGGGCTCAAGTAGCATATTCAAGTCCCATTGCACTCAACTGCAGGTTGCCAATGGAACAGGAAAGGGGCTGGCCAGTGGTGCAGCGGTGAGGTCCGCACCTTTTGTGTCAGTGGCCCAGAGTGGGCCGGGTGGAATTATGGGGCTGAGCCTGCTCACCTCTGCTTCAGGCATTCTGGGGCAGGCGTACGAGGTAGTGTAGAGGAAGATAGGAAGGGACGTTAGACTGGGCCAGACTTCCACAGCAAACACAGGAGCATTGTCAGCAGATGTGAGGACAGCAATGCAATTCTGCCAAAACAAAACCAAGTGAATGTTGCAAAGAATAGAAAAACTGAAGCTAAAAAAAAAAAACACCTTGCCAGTGAGAAGAATAAGATCTTTATGAAGAACCTTAGCAAAACAGGTGAAAGCTATGTCAATCGAAAACTAGCAAACGTGTGGGGAAAGAAATTCAAGAAGACACAAGGAGAAAGAAGGATATTCCAGGTTCTAGGAATGGAAGAATTAACACACTTGAAACGTCCATTCCAGAGAAAGGAATCTCTGGATTCCATGCAATCCCAGTCAAATTTGCAGCAATATTGGCCACAGAGTTCGAAGAGAGAATCTGAAAGTTTCTAGCCAGCAACAAGAGAACCTGAATAGGCAAAGGAATCCTCAGGAAGCAGAACAAAGCAGGACGTGTCACACTTTCTTATTTCAACATATTGAACGAAGTGATACGTACCGAAACGTCACAGTCTGGGCCCAAAAACAGGCACACAGACCCATGCAACAGAATCGAGAGCCCAGAGCCCAAGTAAAACGTACATGGATAGCCCATTTTGGACCAGGGAGCCAAGTGGAGACAGCGGAGAATGGAGAGTCTCTACAATAAACGGTGCTGGGAAGCCTGCACAGCCACATGGAACACAACGAGAGTAGACCATGATGTTACACGTGGCACACACACCACCTCGAAATGGATTAAAGCCTTGAATGGCATACTTGAAACCATGAACCTTGTATACGAAGACCTAGGCAGAGTGCTCTTTGCCATCTTTCTGAGCCGCCTATTTGGAAGAAGCATATCTGACTGGGCAAGGGCAACAAAGGAAACAAGAAACAAACGGGACCACATCAAATGCACACGCTTCTGCCCAGTCAAGGAAACCATTGACTCAATGCAACGACAGCACAACAACTGGGAGAGGATGTTTGCAAACCACAAATCGGACCAGGGGTGAAAAGCCCAAAGATACAATCAACTCACACGTCTCCACAAGAAACACAACAAGCCAATAAAAACCTGGGCAAAAGATGGAAACAGAGATTTCTCCCAAGAAGATCGAAAGAGGGCCAACAGGTGCATGAAAACATGTTCACCATCATTAAGTCTCAGGCCAATGCAAATGCAAACTGCAAGGACACAGCAGCTCACTGTGGTCAGAATGGCTAGAATGAAGCAGAAAGGAAACAAGTGTCAGAGAGGATGTGGATAGAAGCGAAGCCTCCTGTACTGCTGGTGGGAGTGTAAACCTGTGCAGTCAGTACTCCAAGCGCTGTGGAACTGCCTCAGAAATTTAAGAATCCATGTCCCATATGATCCAGCTTCCTGTGTGGCGTGTTTATCCAAAGAACTCGGAAACACTACTGCATAAAGACATGTGCACCACTGAGTTCACCACAGCCTTACTCCCGCTATCCAAGACTTGGAATCCGCCCTGGTGCCCAGCAAGGGACTAATGGAGAAGGATGATGGGCTATACCCACACAATGGCATACCTCTTAGCCAGAACAAATGATGTAATCCAGCCATTAGTGACCACCAGAATGGCTGTGAAGGTTTTAGGGGAAGTGAAAAAAGCCCCAGGGAGAAAGTCAAATACTGTAGGATCTCACTTACAAGGAGAAGAAAAGACAAGCAGTAACCAACTATTGGCACGGGACATTTGATTAAGGGTTACCAGAGGCAAAGCAGGGAGGTGGGGTACTGTGAAACAGATGATTAGGCACAAGTGTGTGGTAAGGCCGGTGATTCATCTTACTCTGGTGAAGATGATGTAACCTACACAAAAGTCTAAACCGATGAGGATACAAATCTGAAAGATATAGGATGTTCTATTGCAGCGTTATGGCAATAAATTCACCTAAAATCAAAAATCCAAAAAGGGGTTCAGAATGACGGCATAAAGCTTTGGGGGCTGAAAGAGATTAGAGAAGGTGAACTTCCAAGGATGGAACATCCTCTCAAAATGCTTACTGATGCTACAGAAAGGTAGATCATTCCAAACAGATGAAGAGGAATACTACCAAGAGAACATGATCCGTCCTAAACCCACGAACCAACGGAAAATGTTACCCTCCATGATTTTACTACTAATCACCTTCACAAATAATCCAAACAGGCCCACGTCTTCCCAATTCAGGCTAAATGTTGGTCCAAAAGCACAATTCAGGGCCGTCTCTGTGGTGGAGCGGGTAAGTGCCCACATTCCGCTTGGGCGGCCTTGGCCTCACTGTTTGACATCATGGGTGCACATCACATTAGCAGTGTTAGGAAATATAGATTTCATGGCACTATGCGGACAGGGATCATAAATAAGTTGCAATTGTGAGGATACGTTATGAATACGCACCAAAAAAGAACCATGAGAGTATTACAATCTATGAACGCATCTTGTACACTTCCCCAAAGGAGAAAGGAAGGAAAACATGTGACCTTCCAAGGTGGAATTTGCAGAGTGCTAGGAGATTACACGATCATTGCGCATCAGAGGATTGCCTGGGCAACTTCAACTTGGAAGGGAGTCCAGGACTTTCTCTGGTGAAGGGCCACCCACTTGGCCATCTACCCAAGATATAAGAGATACAACCCAGGATAATCTTACAGGAAAGAAACCAGTGTCTAGAGAGAATGGAGCAGGCCTTCAAAGTTTGAGAAGAAAGTTAGAAACCGACAAGAAATCCAGAGAAAGTAAAACTATCCAACCTGGAAAGGGTGAGGAGTCAGACTGGTCTGAGGTGGCTCTGAAAGTCTGTGTGCATGGAGGTTGTCAGGACAAGTTAGAATTTTGAGGTTTTTTTATGACATCACGGTGACCATGTCCCTGTTGTTTTCTAACTTTCTCTTCTAACTTTGAAAAGTCTACTACATTCTCTCTACACACAGGTATCTTTCCTTTAAGATTATTCTTGGTTTTATCTCTTATCTTTTGTGGATATGGTTAAACTGGTGGACTTTCCCCGGAGACAGTCATGGAGGCCATCCCAAGCTGAAGTTGCCCATTCAATTGCCTGATGCACAATGATCATGTGATCTCCCGGCAGTCTGACAATTCCACCTTGGCAAGTCACATGCTTTCCTTCCTTCATCATTTGGGGAAGTGTACCTCATGCGTTCACAGATTGTAATGTTCTCAAGGTTCTCTTTCTGGTGTGTATTGATAAGGTCTCCTCACCATTTCTACTTCTTTATGTTCTCTGTGCCCATCAGACCGTGTAATCTGGATTTCCTAATGCTTGTAATATGGTCTACACCCGTGATGCTAAACTTTGAAACGCGGTCAGCTCAAGCGGAACATATGCCCTTACCCGCTACACCACAGGGCTGGCCCTGAATTGGACTTTTGGACCAAACTTTGGCCTGAACTTCGGAATATGTTGGCCTGCTTCGATCATTTGTGAAGGGAATCAGTAGTAACATCATGCACGGTAACATTTTCCATTGGGTCATGAGTTTGGCTCGGACAATGTTCTCTTGCTAGTATTCCTCTTCATCTCTTTGCAAAGGTCTACCTTTCAGTAGTATCATTAAGCATTTGGAGGTGATTGCCAATCCTTGGAAGTTCATCTTCTCTAATCTCTTTTAGCCTCCAAAGCTTTAGGCCGTAAATCTGCACCCCTCTTTGGAGTTTTGATTTTATGTGAATTGATTGTCATAACCCTACATTGTAAGATCCTATAGCTTTCAGATCTACATCCTCATAGATTTAGACTTCTGTGTAAGTTACATCATCTTCACCACCGTAAGCCTAATTACAGGCCCTCATCACACACTTGTGCCTAATCAGCTCTTTCTCCCTCCGGTGGCCGCCCCCATTTCCCTCTGGGAACTACCAATCCTATGTCATGTGCTACCTGTTTGTTGGTCCATTTTTCCTCTTCTCCTTGTGCATGAGATCCTGTGGTATTTGACCTTTCCCCAGGGCTTTTTTCAGTTCCCCTAATACCCTCAGGAGCCTTTCTGGTGTTCACAAATGGCTGCACTGCCTCCGTTCCTACAACTGAGTGTTATGCCATTGTGTGGCTATAGCCCATCTTCCTTCTTCTTTCGTCACATCATGGGGACCAGGGCGGCCTCAAAGTCTTGGATATCGGGAGTAAGGCTGTGGTGAGCACAGTGGTGCACGGATCTCTATGCGTTAGTGTTTCCAAGTTCTTTGGATAAATATGCTGCCAGGGACTACCTGCAACTTATGGTAGATGGATTCTGACATATCTGTGGGTATTCCACAGAGCTTTGCCTAGTAGCTGCACAGGTTTACACACCCACCAACAGTGCAGGAGGCTTCTCTTCTCTCCACCTCCTCCGAAACCTGTGGTTTCCTGTCTTCATCCTTATAGCCCTCTGACCACTGTGAGCTGCTGTCTCATTGCCGTTGAGATTCACATTGACCAGAGACTTAATGATGATGAGCATGTTTTCATATAGCCTGATGGCCATCTTTCTATCTTCCTGGGAGAAATGTCTGTTTCCATCTTTTTAACAGGTTGTATTGGGCTCGTTGTTTTTTTTCCTCTGGAGACATATGAGTTCATTGGATCTTTTGGCTATTCACCCCATCTCCGATGTGTAGTTTGCAAACATCCTGTCGCAGTTGTTGTGCTGTCTTTGTATTGAGCTGATGGTGTCATTGGCTGGGCAGAAGGTTCTGCGTTGGATGGAGTCCTGCTTGTTTCTTGTTTCCTTTGTTGCTATTGCTCAGTCACACATGCTTCTTCCAAACAGGCGGCCAAGCCAGATGGCAAAGAGCAAGCTGCCTGCGTTATCTCCTCAAAGTGTCACGGTTTCAAGTCTTCCATTCAATGCCTGAATCCATTTCGAGGTGGTGTGTGTACCTGGTGTAACATCATGGTCTACTCTCATTGTGTTACATGCGGCTGTGCAGTCTACCCAGCACCGTTTCTTGTCGAGACTCTCCTTTCTCTGCTGTCTCCTCTTGGCTCCCTGGTCGTAAATGGGCTGTCCATAGATGTGAGAGTTGACTTCTGGGGTCTCGATTCTGTTGCATGGGTCTGTGTGCCTATTTTGGGGTCCAGGCTGTGCTGTTCAGGACCTAGCTCTTTGTTCTATACGTGGCAATCAGAAAGGGTGATAATTGCTGCTTTGATCGTTTTCCTCAGGATTCCTGTGTCTATTCAGGGTCCTTTGTTGCTGGATAGAAACTTTAGGATTCTCTCTCCTATTTGTGTGGGAGAGATTGCTGCAACTTTGACTGGGACTGCATGGAATCCAGACATTGCTTTGTCGTCAAAAATAATCCATAACCAATCTATAAATGAAACTTTGGGTGAGCTTATTCTGAGCTTAAATCTGAGGATTATAACCCAGAGCCTTTCTTCCCAAAGGAAGAAAGGGCATCAAAGAAGTGGGGTGCACAGACTGGTTGTATTCCCCTCATAGAGGATGTTTCACATAGAATTGAAATCTCCCATTTACAATAGTCGCGAGACTGCTCTGTTGGCACAGCGATTGATGGAAATAGCAGGTAGGTCTTCTGTCTCAGTGACCACAGCAGGGTGGCGGTCTGTTGTCTCCAGCTGACTGGTCACAGGTGAGCTGTGTGGTCAAAGGTGAGTGCAGCAATCTGTTCATAGCCTAGGGCAAAATGCTTATCCCTAAGGAAATGTTAATGTTGGGAGAAGTTGCACCTTTATCTCAAGGGCCATAGGAAATGTCTAAGCAGATATGCAATGCATGCTAAATAGCCATAGTCAGGCCCTTTTGGAAAAAACAAAATCAGGCCGAATTAGGTTTATACCAAATGGCTTCCTCATATACTCCAATATATCCTATTGCTTTCCATTTATATTTCTCAGCTTTATGAGGTATGGACGTTTCAAGTGTGTCCGTTGTTCCATGCGAAGGGCACAGAATAGCCTTGCGTTTCCTTGTGACTTGTGGAATTTCTTTCCCCAAAAATTTGCTAGTTTTTGGTTTCCATCGCTTTCTCCTGTTTGGCAAAGGTTATTCGTAGATATAATTTTCTTCTCACTGGCATGGTTTTTTTTAATTTTGAGGTTCAGCTTTTCTATTCTTTACAACTTTTAATTGGTTTTCTTTGGCAGAAGTTTATGGCTGCGCTCAAATCTGCTGGTCATGCCGCTGTATTGGCTGAGGAAGAGTGGTGCTCTCTAAAGTTGCTTCCCATCTGCCTCTACACTAGGTCGCACGCCTGGCCCAAAACTGCTGGACGATCATTGAGGAGGCTGACCCCCAGGATTCCACGTGGCTGACCCTGGGCTATTGACCCAAAAGAAGCAGACTCCATGCTGCCCCACTGGCCAGCCCCTTTCATGTTCCATTGGCAACCTGCAGTTGAGTGGAATGTGACTTGAATATGCTACTTGAGCCCAAATCTGGCCCTGTGTAGATGAGGCCAGCCTGTTTATCTGGCACACTGTGATGTCGGAGGATTTGTCAGAATCGTGTCTCCTCTGTCCAGTCTAGCTTCGTGGACACAGGCTTCAGAGCCTGCGGGGAGCAGTCTCATAACTCACCCTTCCCAGTTAGACCAGGTTTGACCTTCGCTGTAATTTTTGGGGTTGTGACTTTCTCAGACTTTCAAGCGTTCAAGCAGAATCTGTCTAAAGACTGACGTCTATCACTGTGGATTATTCACTTGTGATTTCTGTTGGCCTTCCATTCGACAGGACCTTATTTTCTTTTCCAAAGTCCAATCGTCATGGTCTTTCTGAGGTATCTCCCTTTGGTATGCTTATCAGTGCGTTCTCCTTCATTCCAAGTTATGAATTTTGCATTTCTTTAATCACCTTATGTTCTGTAGGCCGAGGTATGAGTCCTTTCGTGATTGTTGGGTGTTGTCTTGGAATTTCTATAGGTCACTTGTGGGAATCTTTGCTATCCTGGTCGAGTTGACACTGCGCTCTGAGAACTCGTGGTCATCTTGGCTGGTTTGACATTCTGAGATCAGAAACTCCAGATTCGTGGGGGTCCTGGCAACCACCTTCATGGACATTATGTTTCTGAGACAAGTTAGCAAAATCTGATGAACTCCTCTCTCCAGGTAACAGATTTTTCTGTCTCTTTTCTGGATTTAGGAAATTTCGAACTTCACCCCTGATCCTTGGGAGCTCCACCAGATTAGCTCTAGATACTGGCTTACTTTATTTCCACAAGGTTTTATATTGGTTTGACTTACATCTTTAAATATAATGGTAGTGTTCTAATTTTCAGCCAACCCCCTTCCATATGGTGTCAAAACACAGAGTCAGTACTCCTTCTATGGCAAGAGATAATGGGAGAGAATTTCATTGGAGTCCAACTGAGCACGCTAGGCTGGGGGCCAGTCGACACAGGAACGAAGCCCTCTGGAAAAGGGTGCTTTTCAGCACACTTCCAGTGCCCTTCCAAACCAGCAGACGTACTCAAAGAATGACAGGAGGGAAATTTCTTCAAGGCTTCAAAGAGATGTCTTGGGACACATTAGCATGTACCCAGTGGGCCCCCATGACTCCAGAGCTGTGGAAAGGGAGACTTCTCTTCAAACGATGCTAGGGGCATAGGACGGAGGCTTCGATTCTTCTCTTCAATGTCCTCAAGAGATCCTTCTTGACTTTGGATTATGAGTAAGGCAGAAGGCCAACGTAGGACTGATAAGTGCCAAGTCCGGCCTCTTGTTTCAAATCAAGTTTCAAGGTTGAATCAGCATGGCCTCCCCATCTACTTGAGTAGATGACAATGTTCTCCTCTCAGTGCTTGTCCCTCTATTATCGCTTCTTCCCAATGATTCCTTTCTTATCCCTTGAATCAGCATCTCTTTGATTTCTTCAAGTTTCTGTGCCTGGTTTCTGTTGGGAAAAGCTGTTTCTGGGTATCTCTCACTTCACTATCACAGCCTAAGCAAATACTCGCCCTGGAAACATGCGGCCATCTTTGGTGACATGTTCAGCGTGATGTCATAAACACCCTCGGATTTTTCTAAGTTATCCTGACAACGTCCATGCACACAGTGTTTGAGAGCCATCTCATACCAGTCTGAAGACTCCATCTTTCCAGGTAGGATAGTTCTCCTTGTTCTGCATTTATTATCAGTTTCTAAGATTCTCCTCAAACATTGAAAGGTCTACTACCTTCCCTCCAGAGACCGGTTTCTTTCCTTTAAGATTATCCTGGGTTTTACCTCTTACCTTTTGTGGATATGGCCAAATGGGTGGATTTTCCACAGAGAAAGTCCTGGAGTCCCTCCCAAGTTCAATTTGCCCAGGCAATCCTCTGGCTCGTGTGATCACCTGGCAGTCTGACAATTCCACCTTGTCAGGTCACATGTCTTCCTTCCTTCATCATTTGGGGACGTGTACCTGATACGTTCATAGATTGTAATATTCTCATGATTCCTTTTCTGGTGCGTATTGATAAGTTCTCCTCACAATTTCTACTTCTTTATGATCTCTGTGCCGACCAGACCATGAAATCTGGATTTCCCATTGCTATTAATCTGATCCCCACCCATGATGCTAGGCAGTGATGCCCCGGCTGCCCAAGAGGTATGTGGGCACTTACTTGCTACACCACAGCGCCGGCCCTGAATGGGACTTTTGGAGCAATCTTTCGCTGAACTTGGGAAGAAGCTGGCCTTTTTCGATCATTCCTGAAGGTAATTAGTAGTGACCTCATAGAGGGTAACATTTTCCCTTGGTTCATGAGTTTAGCACAGAACACATTCTCTTTGTAGTATTCATCTTAATCTATTTGCAATGGTCGACCATTCTGTAGCATCATTAAGCATTTTGAGGAGCTTCACAATCCTTAGAAGTTCATCTCTCTAATCTCTTTCAGCATCAAAAGCTTTATGCCGCAAATATGCACGCCTTTTAGGATTTTCTCTTTCCCTGTGGGAACCACCAATCCAAAGGGAAGGCTGGTATCCAAAGCTAGAATGCTCAGTTTGGCACCAATGAAATTCCCTCCCCCTATGTCTCGCCATAGAAGAGTATTGCTTATGTGCTTTGAACCATATTTGAGGAAGGTGGCTGAAAATTAGAACATTACACTTATATTTAACGAAAAATAAACATGACAGAGATGACGATGTAAATCAAACAACTAACAAATCCTACAGAAATAAAGTAAACCAGTATCCAGATGTAATCTATTAGAATGATCAAGGATCCAGGATCCACTTCGCGCATCCCCAAATTCAGAAAAGAGACATAAAAATATCTTACTTGTAGAGATGAATTCATCAGATTTGTCTAATTTATCTCGGAAACATTATGTCCATATGGTGGTTGCCAGGACAACCTAGAATTTGGAGATTCTGATCTCAGAATGTCAAACCAACCAAGATGACCTCGTGTTCTCAGTGCTTAGTTGGACCTAGGCTAGGATAGCAAAGATTCCTTTAAGTGAACGATTGAAATTCAAAGACAATACCCAAAAATCATGAAAGCACTCACACATCGGCCTAGAGAACATATGGTGACTAAAGAAATACAAAATTAATAACTTGGAATGAAGGATAACGGACTGATAAGCATATCTATGGGAGACAGCTGAGAAAGACCACGACAACTGATGTGGATTAAGGCTGCCCCAGCTCGAAAAGCCCAAGGTTATCTGGCCTACATGTCAAAGCATATGACCCGGTGAATTTTTTTTGGTATGAATTAGAGGTGCCCCAGTGAGAGAAGCCCAGGTCATGCTCACCTACATGTCTATCTATATGGCCAGATTAGTATCTAATATTATATGACCACACAATAACCAGACCCCAACTGAACTGAAATCATTTAATGACGTTTACTTCATATTTTCTTTTTCCAGTAAAAATAAGTCACGTACCCATGACTCATAAAATTAGCCCTTACCCTCAACTCAGGGCAGCAGCAGGACATCTGCCTGCCCATGGGTCCTTTCCCCAGCAGCAGCAGCAGCAGCTCTTCACTGCCTATTTGTCCTGTCCCCATGCATGCAGCTCTACACTGCCCATAGATCCTGTCCCCATGCAGCAACTCTTTACTGCCCATGGGTCCTGTCCCCATGTTATCCTGTAACATTCTCTAAATAAAAGAGCAGCACTACCAGACGTTGAGAGTCCAAGAAATCTTTCAACTCTTCAGCTCGCTGAGCCTGCATATCTTGTGTCCTGTATGGGGAACTTGCTTTGTCAGTTTTTGAGCTGAACTTCTGGTAAGTGCCCCTTTCTTCCTGGTGCCTCTCTCTTTTTCGAGGATGGATCTAAACTCACTTCTCCATCAGAAACTTTCTTGGTTAGCTCTATGAATCGATGTTTGTTGCCCATGGCTACTCTAAGGGGCAAATCACGGCATTCAGCTTGAAGAGAATCAGTAGCCTAAGCCTCAGGGTGATGTAGCATGAATTAATCCATTCCTTCCTGAGTCTATCTCTAATATATAAATATTACCTGGGCACACGTAGGCCACTTAAGTCATTAGGATGGTCGGCAATCTGCAAGACTCCGGTGGAAGGTTTCTTTTCCTAAGGCTGGATTGGGATACCTCCCATGGCACCTGATCATGCTCTGAACTGTGCAAATGTCCCAATCGGGAATCGAGTTCAAGGAAACTACCAAAGTCTAACCTTTGCTTGAGTATGGGAAACCCTTCTTCAGAGAATGACTCCAACACGCAATTGGGTGGAATGTCCCTCAGAGCGGCGGAAAATTCCTCACACTTTTTCTCCATTATGTTCTCTCTTAACCTTCTCCTTTTGTCTCGGGGACCATTCACCAGGCACCTATTACTGCCAGGCAGAATAGGAAAGATGTTCACCAGGCACCTGTTACTGCCAGGCATCCGAGGGAAGGTGTACAAGGGATGCAATGCTGTCAGACACCACCGTCACCCCTTGATATAGGAACCCCACAGTAAGAACAACAGGTGGGATACTGCCGTAGGTTCAGGGGGCATTTTCAAGGTAATGGACCTGTCTCTTTCATCTTTGTTAGAGTTACACTGGCCATTTTCGTCTCTTTTTGAGCTTTGCAACTGGGAAACAAAGAAATCTTTCAAGAGTCAAGTCCTCCAACACTGGGAGCACCAACTTTGGCTTTCTGGGCCTGATCACCCCGATGACCCCAAGTAGGGTGCCCTCTGTTGGCGGTTGACTCATTGAGTATTTTAGGGTAGGAAATCTGTGATGTTTTCTGTGAACTGTCATGCTATGGTAGTGTGCCACAGCACGGAACTGTTGTGTGACTCTTATCTTGAGAACCCTCTGAGAGTGGCCATGAGGGTGAGGTCTGGTGTCTTCTTTTCCTTTCTTTGTTTTGCTCATCATGTCCTCTGTTGTCACCAAGTCGAGGTTAAGATCAGGCTGGACCTGATCAGAACATGGACCTTCTGTAAAATCGAAAAACTTGAAAACACTTTTCAAGGGACTTAACTCTCAACCCGGGTACTGGGAGCCCCAACCCCCAGTCAGTTCCAGGCCTTTGTAGGCACTCCACCCTTCTCCACTCCACTGCCAGTCGCACACTGGCTTTACTGGATGGGGAATGCCATAAGCATCCCCAGAGACTCACCACTCAGGGTCATTCTAACTAATTAGAAACACTTTCAATTGTATGGGTTATGCCCTAGAAACTGCAGCTGGGAGAAAGTTTGTAAGGTTTCTCTGTGCCTTTCTGGTGCAGTTGGACAGGTAGATCAACCTAGAACGTCCTTCAAGTTACAGTCCAGTTTCTGAGAAATCAAGAGCAACCGTCCTTAGAAAATCCTTGCAAGACTGGAAAGACAGTTCTAGAGGCAGCTCACTTTCGACCTAGTTCCTTTATCATGAAAAGAATTATCATCACCCCTCTCCAGGAACTACTATCTAGCCAATCACTCAGTCTTAAGACTCAAAAAAAAAAAAGAAAGGAGGGGAAAGGATAAATGGCCATAAGTGTGTCATTGCAAAAAGTATAGCATCTAGAGAGTCTTCTCCATAAGCATTAGTAAAAAGGCTCAAAACAAAGTTTGGATTCATAACGGGTGAGCTTTATATTATTGTACCTGATTCACGGGAGTAGCTTTTAAAACAATAGTTGTACAGTCTCTGTGTATGTGTGTCTATGTGTACTTTATACGTGTGATATTTTTACCCCTGGATGGTCTGGCCAAAATTAAGATCTCTGTTTAGTTGGCTTAAAGAAAGTGCTTTCATAAATTCTAAATGTAGTAGAAATTAACTCAGTGCCCTTCAAAGTTAACATCACGTGAATTAACCTTTGGTAAATGAAAGCTTCTTTAAGTTTGTTGGTTTGATTGAAAATAGTCTTGTTGTCAGAGTTGTCAGTATTTGCATAGGATGCAGGCATTCAGCCTCGGTTTACTAGTCATATAAGTTCACGTTGTCTGTTAAATTTGTCAGTGAAATAATATATTTAAATGATGACCAGTTTTGTCTAATGCCTCATGAGGTTTCCATAGGTAATCTGAACATAATTGTTGGAAACAAATGGTTTAAATACATAAAACTCATAAAAGTGAATACAATAAGATTTATGGTCTCTATACTTGGGGGAAAAAAACAGCTTCAAATTCTTTTGGTAACAATCTTGAACTTTGCCAAGTAATGTTAAATAATAAATATGTGAATATCTGGATCATTTTTGGATAGGATGAAACACTGAATCATTATTAATAAACACATCTAAGTTATCTACTTTTGGCTTCTTATGGAAGAGGCTAAAAGCGTGTGGGTGTATTAAAAAGCATGCCTTGTGTTTTGTTGTAAAGCGGCGTGTTAATAAACTTATGAAGTGTTTAGAATGCTGATATAAAAGACAATCCATAATTGTTTACCTTTTTAGTGTTTACTTGGTCTGTTAAGGGTTAAAGTTCTAATTACCTTATGGAATTAAACCTACTGCAAATTACTAAGGAAAAGAGCTTTGTATTCAAGGAGGTTAAAATGGATGTTTTCAGCAAAAAGAAAAGGTATAAAGAATGGAAATATTTTTGTTTGATGGGTTAAGAAAGATAAATTTGTCGTGATGTACTAGAAAGGAAAAAGCAAAGACTTTGGGTCAAATTCTGAAAACAAAAAAGAAAGTTGTAGAAGGTTTGTGAAGGAGAAATTCTGAAAGGAGTTTTATGCCTGGTCAAGTAGACTAAAGTAAGTTCAATTAAGTGCATGAGTTTGAATGTTCAAAATAAGTAGGTGCAGAAACTCAAGTTTGGTTTTCTCTAAAAGGATACATTTTCTTGAACTTTTGATCTGCTCTTGGTAAATAGGTCTTAAAAGCTATTCCTTTGTGTAAGTCTACCTAAGAGACAAATCTGTTTTGTGAAAATAATGACTGAGGTCACTCTTAAGATTTTTGACTGTTTCTGTTATCACTTTGAATAGATACCTGAGCATTGCTTCACAGTGAGTGTTGCTTTCTATTTGAACAAGCATTTGAAAAGCTTTTGTTATGTTTTGAGGAGATTCTCCCTCAAAAATATTCAAATGCTGAAGGAAGGCTTTCTTTTGACCTGGTAGGCAGAAGAAAAATTACTCTGAGGATTTTTAGAGGGCCCCTGAGACTTCTCGAAGACATTTGCTCTCTCTTCCTATAAGAAGGAAGATATTAAACTAATTAGGCTTACTTGGTCTATTAAATTACATGGGAAACATTGTGAAATAAGTGATGATAGACTTCCTTAGGTGGTATAAGATGGGTAAATGTTATTAATATAGGTGTCTTAAAATTATATAGCATTCCTAAGAGTCTGATCTTTCCTGGTTAACAGTCATAAGTCCAATTATTATCAGCAAGTGTTATATGTCACTGAAGTAGCCAAGTTTCTTTGTCAATTGCCCTTTTGAGTCCTTTGTCCATTTCCAGGTAGTTGTTGTTTTACTCTGATGCTTTTTTCTTTTGCAAATATGCTTCATCTTCCAAGAAATTCCACGAAAGGGTTCTGACACAAAGGTTCTAAATGACAGGTTTCTGATAAACTTTCAGATTGCAAAACTGAACGGAGTAAGAAATTACAGAATTCTAACAGAAACTAAGCTCATCGATCTGCTAACAGAAAACTCAGCTCAAGAATTGATTATACAGGACTGTGTGAACTGATGAGGATGGTTGTAATTTTTTAGAACTTCTGTTTGAAATATTGTTGAGTTTTGATGTTTTGTTTTCTCATAATGAAGGAAATCTTTTTCTCTTTTCCCTTATGCTAACAATGACTTACAGCCATATGGTGAAATTATACCTTCATGAGCAAAACTGAAACTTTTATCTTTTTATCCCTACCTTATCCCTAAGGAATTTGGAAACCCTTTGTCACTGAGTATGGTTATTTAGTGGCAATGTTTGCATAAGTTCCATAAGAATCTGCTCTCCTTATAACAGGACACATTGGTTATACTACAAAGGCTTTGACTGGAATGTCATATTTGAAACATACAGGCTCAGATATGACAAGACAGCATTTCAGGAACAAAGATTGGACTTTCTGGAATACAGCCACTTGGAAACATGGGCCTGGTACGTTGTTTACAGAGATTCTGGCAATCTTTCCCAGTCACTAAGGAAGCTTGCCTATCTGCCAGGTGCAAGGAACCTCCAAATATTTTAGTGGACCTCAAAGAGAACTCAACTCACATCTGTAGGTATTGCAGGCCAAATCTGATGGCAAGTCCTTGGCTTGGCTTTTCTGGCATCTAGAGGCCTTCACAGATCAATGTGAGATTACTCTCCCTGCAGCAGCCCCAATTCATACTATAAAAATATCCACCAGCTCATGTAGTTTGGCATGTAGGCCAGGTCACCTTGGGCTTCTCTAGCTTGGGCAGCATTAATCCACATCATAAACCACCCCTGAACCCATTATGACCGGAAATCTTTGGGGATATGAATGATGGTCAGTCTTCTGTAACTACTTCTGGCTGTACAAGGTCGTAGAGCTGCCCCAAAATGGGGCCATAGGTACAGGTAGGAAGTTCAGTGGACCAGAAGTCTTCACCGGTGGAGTTCAAGGGTGACAAGTTGTACAGAGCCTCTGGAGACGAGAGTATCCTTTGACGAGAGGTGGTCCAGGAGGTGAAACATTTTTGACATGCATAAGACAAACAATGAAACAGACAACAAAATATCATAAGAAATACAAGCAGTATGTTTAACCCAATGAATAAGGTTTTGAAGTAGTGCAGAAACCTTGTCCTGACTAGGAGTTCAAACAATCATTTAGATTTAGGGTTGGTCAGACATGGATTTAATTTGGTGGCTGGGATACCAAGCCAGAAATATTTTGACGGTAGTCAGGAATATAGACACAACATTCAGTTTTTATAATGGCACAGGTGCCCCCTTGTGCTGCTGTCAAGACATCCAGTGCCATTTGGATTTGGAGGACAGCCTTACACACTTGGGATACTTCTAAATTGAGCAGCGAAATGCTATGTTGTGTATCATTTAATGCCTTCATAGTAAATTTGTCTAGGACTTACATGTGCAAGACTTGAATATGCTACAAAAGTCGATTCCTAATTGGTGAAAGAAAACTGCGGAAATATGGTCATACCAGCAGAAGACAGGGCTGGTCAAGTTGGGTAGGTTAGCAGGAGGAGATATAGTAAATGTAGTTCCACCTTGCATCCAGACAAAGCCTAGAGTGCATCGTCCAATCCATGCAGGTGGTAGCCAAGGTCATAAATTGGAGCCACATATCCACTGAGCACCATTAGGGGCTAACCAACGCGTGTGGAGCCATGTATCCCAGTCAGTCTGAAACCAATCAGTATTTTTTTTAAGGCTATGATATGAGAACACATCTAACAGGGATTTTTTCCCATAGGTCGCGTGCTATAAGGCCATGTATCACAGGGGTGAGTTTTCTTCCCCAAAAGAAAGTGGCCTTTTACTGAGTTGCCCACTAGTAGGAGTGAACCAAATATATTCATCCCAAATTTTGTATTGTCCATCCTGTGTGTATTAATAAGTTGGGAACATTACCTTTGGAACTTGTTCTGTATGATCCAAGTGTGACAAGGCAAATCTAGTTAGTATTTGGACAGTAGTAGTGTAGGAAAATGATTGTGGCCATGGAACTCCCAGGTGTCAGACGTAGATGGCCACAAGGAGACATTACTATTAATAATACATGAATATTGCAGAAGAAAAGAGCTAGAATCTAATATCCATGAATGCCTACTATAGCTTCTACAGAAACATAATTTTTTCTGTTTTGAATCACTCTCATTTTTACAAAAGATAGCCAAATCAGGATTAACGGGTTTGCAAATCAAGTGTAGTTTCAATACAACTTGCTCCAATTATTTACATAAGAGCAGCAAGAATAGTAATTGTTCATACAGGCTTTTTTAAATGTGTTTCGCTGGATCTTTTCCTGCGGAATCTCAGATTGAACTGTGAAGGCCTCTAGAGGCCAGAAAAGCCAAGCCAGGGACTTGCCATCAGATTTTGCCTGCAGTACTTACAGATTTCAGTGGAGTTCTCTTTCAGGTCCCCCAAAGTATTTGGAGGTTACTTGCACTTGCCAGATAAGCACGCTTCCTTACTTAACGGGTAAGATTGCCAATATCTCTGTAAACAAGGTACCAGGCGGGTGTTTCCGAGTGGCCGTATTCCAGAAAGTCCAATCTTTGTTCCTGAAATGCTGTCTTGTCATATCTGAGGCTGTGTGTTTCAAATATGACATTCCAGTCAAAGCCTTGGTAATATAACCAATGTGTCCCGTTATAAGGAGAACAGATTCTTATGGAACTTATGCAAATATTGCCACGAAATGACCATACTCAGTCACAAAGGGTTTCCAAATTCCTTAGGGATAAGGTAGGGAGAAAAAGATAAATGTTTCAGTTTTGCTCATAAAGGTATAATTTCACCAAATGGCTGTAAGTTATAGTTAGCATAAGAGAAAAGAGACAAAGATTTCCTTCATTATGAGAAAACAACACATCAAAACTCAACAATATTTCAAACTGAAGTCCTAAAAATTTATAATCGTCCTAATCAGTGCACACAGTCCTGTATAATCAATTCTTGAGATGAATCTTCTGTTAGTAGATCGATGAGCATAGTTTCTGTTAGAATTCGGTCATTTCTTACTCCGTTCAGTTTTACAATCTGATGGTTTATCAGAAACCTGTCGTTTAGACTCTTTGTGTCAGAATCCTTTCCAGGAATTTCTCGGAAGTTGAAACATATTTGCAAAAGGAAAAAGCATCAGAGTAAAACAACAACTATCTGCAAATGGACAAAGAACTCAAAAGGGCATTTGGCAAAGAAACTTGACTACTTCTGTGACATATAACACTGCCAGATAATAAGTGAACTTATCACTGATAACCAGGGCAGATCAGAATTTTAGGAATGCTATCTAATTTTGAGACGTCTATATTAATAACATTTCTCCATCAAATACCAGCTAAGAAAGTCTATTGTCACTTATTTCACAATGTTTCCCATTTAATTTAATAGACCAAATAAGCCAAATGATTTTAGCATTTTCCTCCTTGTAGGAAGAGAGACCAAATTTTTGGAGAAGTCTCAGGGACCCTCTGAAAATCCTCAGAGTAATCATTCTTCTGTCTACCAGGTCTAAAGAACGCTTTCATTCAGGATTTGAATATTTTTGAGGGAGAAGCTTGTCACAACATATCAAAAGTTTTTAAAATGTTGTTCAAATAGCAAACAACACTCACTGTGAAACAATGCACAGGTATCCATTCAAAGTGATAACAGAAAGAGTAAAAAATATTAAGACTCAGCCATTATTTTCACAAAACAGATTTGTCTCTTAGGTAGACGTACTCAAAGGAACAGCTCTTACAACCTCTTTACCAAGAGCAGATCAAAAGTTCAAGAAAATGTATCCTTTTAGAGAAAACCAAATTTGAATTTCTGCACCTACTTATGTTTCACATTCAAACTCATTCACTTAATTGAACTTACTTTAGTCTACTTGACCAGGCAAAACTCATTTCAGAATTCCTCCTTCACAAACCTTCTACATCTTTCTTTTTCATTTTCAGTACTTGTCACAAAGTCTTTCTTTTTTCCTTTCTAGTACATCAGGAGCAATTTATCTTTCTTAACCCATCAAACAAAAATATTTCCATTCTTTATACCTTTTTTACTGAAAACATACATTTTAACTTCCTTGAATACAGAGCTCTTTTGCTTAGTAATTTCCAGTAGCTTTAATTCCATAGGTTAGTTAGAACCTTTAACGCTTAACGGACCTAGTAAACACTAAAAAGGTAAACAATTATGAAATGTCTTTTATATCAGCATTCTAAACACTTCACAACTTAAGAAACATGCCACTTCGCACTAAAACACAAGGCACGCTTTTTGATACACCCAAACGCTTTTTGCCTCTTCAATAAGAAGCCAAAAGTAGATAACTTAGATATGTTTAACAATAATGTGTGAGAGTTCCGTTCTATCCAAAAGTGACCCGCATATTCATCTTTTTATCATTTAACTTAACTTGGCAAAACTCAAGATTGTTACCAAAAAGGATTTCGAAGCTGTTTTTTTCCCCAAGTATACAGACCATAAAAGTTATTGTACTCACTTTTATGAGTTTTATGTATTTAAGCCATTTGTTTCCAACAATTATGTTCAGATTACTATGGAAACCTCATGAGGCATTAGACAAAACTGGTCATCATTTAAAGCTATTATTTTGCTGACAAATTTAACAGACAACGTGAACTTATATGACTAGTAAACCGAGGCTGAATGCCTGCATCCTATGCAAATACTGACAACTCTGACAAGACTATTTTCAATGAAACCAACAAACTTAAACAAGCTTTCATTTACCAAAGGTTAATTCACGTCACGTTAACTTTGAAAGTCACTCTATTAATTTCGACTACATTTAGAATTTAAGAAAGCACTTACTTTAAGCCAACTAAACAGAGATCTTAATTTTGGCCAGACCATCCAGGGGTTAAAATATCACACGTATAATGTACACATAGACACATATACACAGAGACTGTACAACGATTGTTTTAAAAACTACTGCCATGAATCTGGTACAATAATATAAAGCTCACCAGTTACAAATCAAAACTTTGTTTTGAGCCTTTTTACTAATACTTATGGAGAAGACCCTCAAGATGCTAGACTTTTTGCAAGGGCACACTTATGGCCATTTATCCTTTCCCCTCCTTTTTTTTTTTTTTCAGTCTTAAGAATGAGTGATATGCTAGATAGTAGTTCCTGGAGAGGGGGGAAGATAATCCTTTTCATGGTAAAGGAACAAGGTGGAATCTGAACTGCCTCTAGAACTGTATTTCCAGTCTTGCAAGGATTTTCTAAGGACGGTTGCTCTTGATTTCTCAGAAACTGGACTGTAACTTGAAGGACGTTCTAGGTTGATCTACCTGTCCAACTGCACCAGAAAGGCAGAGAGAAAGATCACACATTTTCTACCAGCTGGAGTTTCTGGGGCATAACCCATACAATTGAAAGTGTTTCTAATTAGTTAGAATGACCCTGAGTGATGAGTCTTAAGGGATGCTTATGTCATTCCCCACGGCAGTAAAGCCAGTGTCCAACTGACAGTGAAGTGGAGAAGGGTGGAGTGCATACAAAGGGCTTGAACTGGCTGGAGGCCGGGGCTCCCAGTACCCGGGTTGAGAATGAAGTTCCTTGCAAAAGGTTTTCAAGTTTTCCGATTTTACAGAAGTTCCAGGTTCTGGTCAAGTCCAGCCTGAAGTTAACCAAGACTTGGTGACAACAGAGGACATGATGAGCAAAACAAAGAAAGGAAATGAAGACATCAGACCTCACCCTCATGGCCGCTCAAAGAGGGTTATCAAGAGAAGACTCACTCAACAGTTCCCGTGCTGGGGCACACTACTGTAGCATGACAGTTCACAGAATAAATCACAGGTCTGCTACCCTCATAGCCAACTCAGTAGGTGACTAAAACACTCAATGAGTCAACCCCAAGAGAGGGCACCCTACTTGGGCTTTCTGGGGTGATCAGGCCCAGAAATGCCAAGTTTGGGCTCCCAGGGGTGGAGGCCATGATTGGTGACAGATTTCTTTGCTTCCCTGTTGCAAAGCTCAAAAGGAGACGAAATCGCCATTGCAACTCTAAGAAAGATGAAAGAGACAGGTCCATTACCTTGAAAATCCCCCCTGAACCTGGGGCAGCATCCTACCTGTCATTCCTACTGTGGGGTTCCTATAACAAGGGGTGATGGGGGTGTCCCCCAGCATTGCATCCATTGCATATCTTCCCTGGTATGCCTGGAAGTTACAGGTGCCTGGTGAACATCCTTCCTATTCTGCGTGGCAGTAATAGGTGCCTGGTGAATGGTCCCCAAGAGAAAGGGAGAAGTTCAAGAGAGAACAGGATGGAGAAAATTAGTGAGGCATTTTCCGCCGCTCTGGGGACATTCTACCCAATTGCGTGTTGGAGGCATTCTCCAAGAAGGTCTTCCCATACGCAACCAAAGGTTAGACTTTGGTACTTTCCTTGAACTGGAGTCCCAATTGGGACATTCACACAGTTCAGGTCAGGTGCCATGGGAGGTATCCCAATCCAACCTTAGGAAAAGAAACCTTACAGGGGAGTCTTGCAGATTGCCGACCATCCTAATGACTTAAGTAGCCGACCCGTACCCACCTAAAATTTGTATATTAGAGATAGAGTCAGGAAGGAATGGAGTAATTCACTCTACATCGCCCTTAGGCTTAAGGTACTGATTCTCTTCAAGCTGAATGCCATGATTTGCCCCATAGAGTAGCCATGGGCAGCAAACGTGGATTCTTACATCTATCCAAGACAGTTCCTGATGGAGAAGTGAATTTAGATTCATCCTCGAAACAGAGAGAGGCACAAGGAAGAAAAGGGCACTTACCAGAAGTTGAGCTCAGAAACCGATGAAGCAAGTTCCCGGTAGGGGGGCCACAAGATATGATGGTGGGTCAGCGAGCTGATGAGTCGGAAGAAAGATTTCTTGGTCTCTCAAGGCCTGGCAGAGGTGCTCTTTTATTTAGAGAATGGTACAGGATAAGATAGGGACAGGACCCATGGGGAGTAAAGAGTTGTTTCATGGGGACAGGACCTATGGGTAGTGAAGAGCTGCAGGCATGGGAACTGGACGCATGGGCAGTGAATAGCTGCTGCTGCTGCATGGGGAAAGGAGCCATGGGCAGTCAGATGTCCTGCTGCTGCCCTGAGTTGAGGGTAAGGGCTAATTTTATAAGGCATGGGTACGTGACATTTTTACTGGAAAAAGAAAAGATGATGTAAAAAGCCATTAAAGGACTTCAGTACAGATGGAGTCTGGTTATTGTGTGGTCGTATAACATTCGATACGAATTTGGCCATATAGATAGGCATGTAGGTGAGCATCGCCTGGGCTTCTCTCACTGGGGCACCTCTAATTCATACTAAAAAAGATTCACCGGGTCATATGCTTTGACATGTAGGCCAGGTAACCTTGGGCTTTTCGAGCTGGGGCAGCCTTAATCCACATCAATCGTCATTGTCTTTCTCAGCTATCTCCCATAGATACGCTTATCAGTCCGTTCTCCTTCATTCCAAGTTATGAATTTTGTGTTTCTTTAATCACCATATGTTCTCTAGGCTGATGTGTGAGTGTTTTCATGATTGTTGGGCATTGCCTTTGAATTTCCATCGTTCACTTGAGGGAATCTTTGCTATCCTAGCCTAGGTCCAACTGAGCACTGAGAACACGAGGTCATCTTGGTTGGTTTGACATTCTGAGATCAGAAACTCCAAATTCTAGGTTGTCCAGGCAACCACCTTATGGGCATAATGTTTCTGAGACAAATTAGAGAAATCTGATGAATTCCTGTCTCCAGGTAAGATATTTTTATGTCTCTTTTCTCAAGTTGGGAAGGCTGGAACTTGACCCCGGATCCATGGTCCTTCTAGTAGATTACATCTAGATACGGTTTTACTTTATTTCTGTAGGGTTTGTAAGTTGTTTGATTTACACCCTAAGCTCTGGCATGTTTATTTTTCGTTAAATATAAGTGTAATGTTCTAATTTTCAGCCAACTTCCTCACATATGCTGTCAAAACACATAGTCAATAATCTTCTACGGCCAGAGATGGGAGAGAATTTCACTGGTGCCAAAGTGAGCATTCTAGCTTTGGATGTCAGCCTTCACTTTGGATTGGTGATTCCCAGAGGGAATGAAAAAATCCAAAAAGGCGTGCTGATTTGGGGCATAAAGGATTTGAGGCTGAAAGAGATTAGAGAAGATGAACTTCCAAGGACTGTGAATCTCCTCCAAATGCTTAATGATGCTACAGAAAGTAGACCATTACAAATAGATTATGGGGAATACTATGAAGAGAATGTGTTCCCTGCTAAACAGATGAACCAAGGGAAAATGTTACCGTCTATGATGTTACTAGTAATTACATTCACGAATAATCACAGCAGGCCATCTTCTTCCCAAGTTCAGGAAAAATATGGGTCCACAAGTAAAATTCAGGGCCAGTCATGTGTTCAGGAGGGTAAGTGCCCACATTCCTATAGGGTGGCCTGGGATTCATGGATTCGCATCACTGGTGCTGATCAGATTAGTAACGTTGGGAAAGATAGATTTCATGGTATGGTGTGTACAGAGATCACAAAGAAGTCGAATTTGTGAGCATACATTAGAGATAGGCAATAGGAAAAAAACATGAAAATATTGCAATCTATGACACATCTGGTACACTTCCCTAAATACAGACTGAAGGAAGTGATGTGACCTGCATAGGTAGAATTGGCGGACTGCATGAGATGACACGATCATTGCACATCAGAGGCTTGAGTGGGCAACTTCAACTTTGGATGGACTCCAGGACTTTCACTGGGGAAAGTCTACACATTCGGCCATATTCACAAAATGTAACAGATAAAAACCAGGATAAACTTAAAGTAAAGAAACCATGTCTAGAGAGAATGTAGTAGACATTTAAAAGTTCAAGGATAAAGTTAGAAACCCACAAGAAATCCAGGAAATGGAAAACTATTCAAGCTGGAAAGGGAGAGTAGTCATGTGCATAGAAGATGCTGGGACAACTTAGAAGTTTGAGGGAGTTTATGACATCACAGTGAACATGTCACCCAAGATGGCCTCATGGTTATAGTCTGAGGATTGTCCTAGGCTACGATACTCAAGTTAGAGATACCCAGAAGAGAATTTAAAAACAGAAACCAGGCACTGAAACTTGAAGAGAGAGAATACACGCTGATTAAAGGGGTAAGAAAGAAGTCATTGTGAGGAAGCAATAATAGGGGGACAAGCGGTGAGTGGAGAACATTGTAATCTACTCAAGTGTATGGGGAGGCCATGCTGATGCAAGCTTGAAACTTGATTTGAAACCAGAGGCTGTACTTGGGGCTTATCAGACCTACATTGTCCTTCTGCCTTAATCATAATCCAAAATTAAGAATGATCTCCTGAAGACAGGGTAGACAATTATTGATGCTTCCTTTCCTATGCCCCTAGCATTCATTGAACAGAAGTCTCACTTTCCATGGCTCTGGCATTACAGAGGCCCATTGGGTACATGCTAATGTGTCACAAGATATCTCTTTGAACCCTTGAAGGAATGGACCCCCGTCATGATTCGTGTATGTCCCATTGTTTGACAGGGCTCCAGAATTGTGCTGAGAAGCACCCTATTCCAGACGGCTTCATTGCTTTGTGAGGGCTGCCCTACCAGGCTAGTATGCTTGGTTTGGCTTCAATGAAATTCTCTCCCCGTATCTCTTGAAGTAGAATGATTATTAATATCGTGTATTGACAGCAGATGTAAGGAGGTTGGCTCAAAATTAGAACATTACAATTATGTTTATAGAAAAATAAACATGCCAGAGCTGAGGATGTAAATCGAACAAGTAAAACACTCTATAGAAATATAGTAAGCCAGTATCTAGACGTAATCTAGTGGAACACTCAAGAATCGGGAGTAAAGTTCGAAACTTCCCAAATCCGGAAATGAGACAGAAAAGTATCTTACCTGGAGCGGAGTTCATCAGATTTCTCTAATATGTCTCGGAAACATAATGTCCGTGAAGGCGGTTGCCAGCACAACCTCGAATCTGGAGTTTCTGATCTCAGAATGTCAAAGCAACCAAGACGACCACGTGTTCTCAGGGCTCAGTGTCACCTCGGCCAGGATAGCAGTTTCCTACAGGTGACCGATGGAAATTCCAAGACAACACGCAACAATCACGAAAAGACTCAGACCTCGGCATACAGAACATATGGTGATTACAGAAATACAAAAGTCATAGCTTGCAATGAAGGAGAACGGACTGATAAGCATATCGAAGAGAGATAGGTCAGAAAGACCGTAACGATTAGACTTAGGAAAAGAGAAAAAAATCCCTGAAAATGGAAGGCCAATAGCAATCACATCTGAATAATCCTCAGTGAAAGACTTCAGTCATTAGACAGACTCTGACTGGACGTTTGAAAGTCCGAGAAAGTCACAACGCCAAAAACTGCAGCGAAGGTCAAACCTGGACTAACTGGGAAGGGTGGGTTATGGGACTGCTCCACGCGGGCTCTGAAAGCCTGCATCCACGAAGCTAGACTGGACAGCAGACACACGATTCTGACAAATCCTCCGACATCACAGAGGGCCAGAAAAAGAAGCTGGCCTCATCTACACAGGGCCAGAGGTGGGCTCAAGTAGCATATTCAAGTCACGTCCCACTCAACTGCAGGTTGCCAATGGAACACGAAAGGGGCCGGCCAGAGGGTAAGTGGTGAAGTCCGCGCATTCTGGTTTGGGAGCCCAGCTTCAGCCACATGGAATCCTGCAGGTGAGCATCCTCACGGCTCGTCCAGCCATTCTGGGGCAGATGTGTGAGGTAGTGTGGAGGTAGATGGGAAGCGACATTAGACTTCTCCACTCTTCCACAGCAAATAGAGCAGCATGGCCCGCAGATATGAGCGCAGCCATAAACTTCTGCCAAAACAAAGCCAATCGAAAGTTGCAAAGAATTGAAAAATTGAACCTCACAAAAGGAAGCATGCCAGTAAGAAGTAAAAGATATCTAGCAATAACCTTGGCCAAACAGGAGAAAGCTATGGAAACCGAAATCCAGCAAAGATTCTGGGGAAGAAACTCCAGAAGACACAAGGAGACGGAAGGCTATTCCGTGTTCTTCGAATGGAAGAACTAACACACTTGAAGCGTCCATACCGCATAAAGCCATCTCTGGATTCCATGCAGTCCCAGTCAAAGTCGCAGCACTATTTCCCACAGAAATGGAAGAGAGAATCCTAGAGTTTCTATCCAGCAACAAAGGACACTGAATAGCCAAAGGAATACTGAGGGAAACGGACAAAGCAGCAGGCATCGCACTTATTGATTTCCAGATATAGGACGAAGTGCTAGGTACGGAAACAGCACACCCTGGCACCCAAAAGAGGCACACAGACCCATGGAACAGAATCGACAGCCCAGAGGTCAACTGAAACACATATTTACAGCCCATTTTCGACCAGGGAGCCAAGAGGAGACAGCAGAGAAAGGAGAGTCGCGACAAGAAATGGTGCTGGGAAGACAGCACAGCCAAATGGAACACCGTGAGAGTAGACCGTGATGTTACACCAGGGACACACACCACCTCGAAATGGATTAAAGCCTTGAACAGAAGACTTGAAAACGTGCAGCTTCTAGGAGAAAACGCAGGCAGCTTGCTCTTTGCCATCTGGCTTAGCCACCTGTTTGGAAGAAGCATGTGTGACCGGGCAAGGGAAACAAAGGAAACAAGAAACAAGCGGGACTCCATCCAACGCAGAAGCTTCTGCCCAAAGACACCATCGACTGACTGCGAAGACTGTGCAACAACTGACAGCAGATGTTTGCAAACCGCACATCGGAGAAGGGGTGAACAGCCATAAGATCCAATGAACTCATACGTCTTCACAGGAAAAAAAACAGTGAGCCCAATAAAACCAGGGCAAAAGATGGAAACAGACAGCTCTCCCAGGATGATAGAAAGATGGACAACAGGCTGTATGAAAACATGCTCATCATCGTTAAGTCTCTGCTCAATGCGAATACGAACGGCACTGAGATAGCAGCTCACAGCTGTCAGAATGGCTATAAGGATGAAGACAGGAGCCAACAAGTTTCAGAGAGGAGGTGGAGAGAAGGCAAGCCTCCTGCACTGCTGGTGGGAGTGTAAACCGGTGCAGCCACTACGTGAAGTGGTGTGGAATTGCCTCAGAATTTTCAGAATCCATCTACCACATGATCCAGGTATTCCTCTGTGGCGTATATATCCAAAGATCTTGGAAATACTAATGCACAGAGATCCGTGCATCGCTGTATTCCCCACAGCCTTACTCCTGATATGCAACATTTGGAAGCCTCGCTGATGCCCATCAAGGGACAAATGGAGAAGGAAGATGGGCTATAGCCACACAATGGCATAGCACTCAGCTGTAGGGACACATGCAGTGCAGCCATTTGTGACCACCTGATTGGCTCCTGAGGGTATCGGGGAACTGAAACAAGCACTGGGGTAAGGTCAAATACTAGAGGATCTCACGTACAAGGAGAAGAGGAAAAATGGACCAACAAACAGGTAGCACGTGACATAGGATTGGCAGTTCCCAGAGGGAAAGTTGTCTGGGGACGGAGGGACAGAGTTGATTAGGCACAAGTGTGTGGTGAGGGCCTGTAATTAGGTTTACACTGGTGAAGATGATTCAGCCTACACAGAAGTCTAAATCTATGAGCATGGAGATTTGAAAGCTATAGGAGCTTAGAATGCAGGGTTACGGAAATCACTTCACATAAAATCAAAACTCCAAAAAAGGGTGCAGATTTACTGCCTAAAGCTTTGGAGGCTGAAAGACATTAGAGAAGATGAACATCCAAGGATTAGCATTCGCCTCCAAATGCTTAATGATGATACAGAAAGGTAGACCTTTGCAAAGAGATGAAGAGGAATACTACCAAGAGAACATGGTCCGAGCCAAATCATGAATCAACGGAAAATGTTACCGACCCTGATGTTACTACTGCTTCCCTTCACGAATGTCCTTTGACATGCTTATCAGTGCGTTCTCCTTCACTCCATTTTAGGATTTTTGTATTTCTTTAATCACCATATGTTCTGTAGGCCAAGGTGTGAGTCCTTTCGTGATTGTTGGGTGTTGTCCTGGAATTTTCATCGTTCACTTGAGGGAATCTTTGCTATCCCAGCCTAGATCCAACTGAGCACTGACTACACGAGGTCATCTTGGTTCGTTTGACATTGTGAGATGATAAACTCCAGGTTCGAGGTTATCCTGGCAACCACTTTCATGGGCCCAATGGTTCCGACACAAATTAGATGAATCTGATGAATTTCTCTCTGCAGGTGAGAGACCTTCTGTCCCTTTTCTGGATTTGGGAAGTTTCGAGCTTGACCACTGATCCTTGAACTTTCCACTAGATTACGTCTAGATACTGGCTTACTTTATTTCTACAGGGTTTGTTATTTGTTTGATTTACATCCTCAGCTGTGGTATGTTTATTTTTCTTTAAGTATAATGGTAATGTTCTAATTTTCTGCCATCCTCTCTACGTGTGGTTTTGAAACACATTATCAATACTCCTTCTACGGTAAGAGATATGGGGAGAGAATCTCACTGATCCCACTGAGCCCTGTAACCTGGGAGGCCAGCCTTCACAAAGGATGGAAGCCCTCTGCAAAAGGGTACTTTTCAGCACACTTCTAGAGCCCTTCCAAACCAAGAGACATACGCAAGCATGGCTGGGGGCCATTCCTTCAAGGCATCAATGAGCTCTCTTGTGACATATTGGCATATACCCAGTGGGCCCCCGTGACTTGAGAGCTGTGGAAAGTGAGAATTCTCTTCAAGAATGCTAGGGGCCTAGGAAAGGAGGCCTCGATTCTTCTCTTCAATGTCCTCAATTGATCATTCTTGACTTTGTATTATGGGTAAGGCAGAAGGACAACGTAGGTCTGATAAGCCCCGGGTCCGGCCTCGTTTTTCAGAACACATTTCCAGCTTGAATCAGCATGGCCTCCCCAGACTTCCGTAGATGTCATTGTTGTCCTCTGAGTACTTGACCCTCTATTGTCTCTTCTTCCCAATGATTCCTTTCTCATCCATTGAATTAGCGTCTCTTTGATGTCTTCAAGTTTCTGTGCCCGGTTTGTGTTTGGAAAAGCTGTTTCTGTGTACCTCTCACTTGAATATCCTAGCCCAGGCCAATCCTAGAGCTGGAAACCTATGGCCAACTTTGGTGACATGGTCACCGTGATGTCATAAACACGCTCAGAATTCTAAGTTGTCCTGACAACCTCCATGCACACAGTGTTTCAGAGCCATCTCATACCAGTCTGACGACTCCCCCTTTCCAGGTGCGATAGTTTTCCTTTTTCTGGACTTCTTGTCAGTTTCTAACTTTATCCTCGAACCTTGAAAGTTCTACTACATTCCTTCTAGACAGTGTTTTTTTTCCTTTAAGATAGTCCTGGGATTTATCTCTTATCTTTTGTAGATGTGGCCAAATGTGTGGACTTTCCCCACAGAAAGTCCTGGAGTCCCTGCAAAGCTGAAGTTACCCAAGCAATCCTCTGATGTGCAATGATCATGTCAACTCATAGCAGTCTGGTGTTTCCACCTTGGCAGGTCAGATGTTTTCCTTCCTTCATCATTTGGGGAAGTGTACCTGATGTGTTCATAGATTGTAATATTCTCATGGTTCATTTCCTGGTGTGTATTCATAAGGTATCCTCACAATTTCTACTTCTTCGGCACCATACCTTGAAATTTATATTTCATAATGCTCCTAATCAGATCTGCACCTGAGATGCCAGCCTGCCAGTCCCAGGCCGCCCAAGTGGAACATGGACACTTACCCACTACACCAGAGGGCTGGCCCTGAATTGGACTTTTGGACCAACCTTTGGCTTGAACTTGGGAAGATGTTGGTCTGCATTGATTATTCGTAAAGGTAATTAGCAGTAACATCGTGGACAGCAACATTTTCAGTTGGCTCAGGAGTTTAGCACGGGTTATGTTCTCTTGCTAGTGTTCCTCTTCATCTCTTTGCAATCGTCTACCTTCATATTGCATCATTAAGCAGTTCGACGTGATTGTCAATCCTTTGATGTTCATAATCTGTAAACTCTTTCAGCCTGCAAACTTTATCCCTTAAACCTGCTTGCCTTTATGGAGTTTTGATTTTAGGTGAATTGATTTCCATAACCTAGCATTAGAAAATCCTATAGCTTTCAGATTTACATCCTCATAGATTTAGACTTCTGTGTATGCTACATCTTCTTCCCCACAGTAAGCCTAATTACGGGCCCACACCCCACACTTGTGCCTAATCAACTCTTTCTCCCGCCGTCCACTGCCACCCGTTCCCTCTGGGAACCACCAATCCCATATCACGTTCTACCTGTTTGTTGGTCCTTATTTTAATCTTCTGCTTGTAAGTGAGATGCGATGGTATTTGATTTCTCCCTTGGGCTTGTTTCAGGTCCCCTCCCACCCTCAGGAGTGATTCTGCTGTCACAAATCGCTGGACTGCACTCTTTCTTACAGCTGAGTGTTTTGCCTTTGTGTGGATATAGCCCAACTTCCTTCTCCATTGGTCCTTTGATGGGCACCAGGGCGGCTTCCAAGTCTTGGATATCTGGAGTAAGGCTGTGGTGAACACAGTGGGACACGGATCTGTGTGCATTAGTGTTTCGCATTTCTTTGGATAAACACGCTGGAGAGGAATAGCTGGATCATATGGTAGATGGATTTGGAAATTTCTGAGGCAATTTCACATGGCTATGCCTAGTGCCCTCACCGGTTTGCACTCCCACCAGAGGTGCAGGACTCTTCCCTTCTCTCCACCTTCTCTCTGACACTTGTTGTTTCCTGTTTTGTTAATTATAGCCATTCAGAACACAGGGAGCTGTCATCTCATTGCCGTGAGGATTTGCATTGGCCTTATACTTAATGGTGTTGAACATGTGTTCATACAGCTGTTGGCCACCTTTCTGTCTTCTTGGGGTAAATCTCTGTTTCCATCTTCTTCCCAGGTTTTAATGGGCTTGTTGTTTTTTCTCTTGTGGAGACGTGTGTGGTCATTGGGTCTTTTGGCTATTCAGCCCTTCTCAGATGTGTGGTTTGAAACATCCTCTCCCTGTTGTCGTGCTGTCTTTGCATTGAGTGGATGGTTTCCCCGGCTGGACAGAAGCTTCTACGTTGGATGGAGTCCTGCTTCTTTCTTCTTTTCTTTGTTGCCCTTTCCCAGTCACACATGCTTCTTCCAAATAGGCGGCTACCCCAGATGGCAAAGAGCAAGCTGCCTGTGTTTTCTCCTAGAAGTTTCACTGTTTCAAGACTTCCGTTGAAGGCTTTAATCCATTTCGAGGTGGTGTGTGTGCCTGGTGTAACATCATGATCTACTCTTATTGTGTTACATGTGGCTGTGCAGTCTTCCCAGCATCATTTATTTTAGAGACTCTCCTTTCTCCACTGTCTCCTCTTGCCTTCCTCATTGCAAATGCGCTGTCCATATATGTGTGAGTTGACCCTAGTGTTCTTCATTCTGTTCCATTGGGGTTTGTGCCTGTTTTGGGGACCAGGCTGTGCTGGTTCGGTACCAAGCACTTCGTCCTACATGTTGAAATCAAAGTGTGATACGTCCTGCTTTGTTCGTTCTCCTCAGAATTCCTTTGGGTATTCAGGGTCCCTTGTTGCTGGATAGAGACTTTAGGATTTTCTCTTCTATTTCTGTGGGAAAGATTGCTGCAAATTTGACTGGGATTTCATGCAACCCAGAGATTGCTTTATCCATTGCGGACGTTTCACGTGTTTCAGATCTTACATTCCTAGAGCACAGAATACCCTTCTGTTTCTTTGTGTTTTCTGGAATTTCTTTCCCTAAAGCTTTGCTAGTTTTTGGTTTCCATAGCTTGCACCTGTTTGTCTAAGCTTATTCCTAGAAATCTTATTCTTCTTACTTGCATGTTTTTTTTCCAGAGGTTCAGTTTTTCTATTCTTTGAATCTTTTCATTGCTTTTGTTTTGGCAGATGTTTATGGCTGTGCTCACATCTGTTGGTGATGCTGCTGTATTAGCTGGGCAAGAATAACGCTGTCTGACGTTGCTTCCCATCTGCCTCTACACTACCTTGGACGCCTGCCCCACAATATCTGGACCATCGGTGAGGAGGTTCACCTCCAGGATTCTGCATGGTCTGCCCTGGGTGCCGACCCAGAATTTGTGGACTTCACCATTGCACCACTGGCCAGCACCTTTCATGTTCCATTGGAAACCTGCATTTGATGTGGAATGTGAGTTGAATATGCTATTTGGGACAAATCTTGCACTGTGTAGACGAGGCCAGTTTGTTTTTCTTCTCCACTGTGATGTCAGAGGATTTCTCAGAATTGTGTCTCTGCTATCACGGCAAACTTCATTGACACAGGTTTTCAGAGCCAGATTTTAGCAGTCTCATAACTCACCCTTACCATTTAGCCTAGGTTTGACATTTGCTGCAGTTTTGGGGTTTGTGACTTTCTCTGTCTTTCAAACGTTCAGGGTATTTCTAAAACGGACATCTTTCATTGTGGATTAGTCAGCTGTGATTTCTGTGTGCCTTCCATTTTCTGGGACGGTTTTTTGTTTTCCATGTTATAATTGTTGATATAGGCTCAGCGAGCTGAAGACTCGAATGAAAGATTTCTCGGACATTGAAAGTCTGGCACTGGTGCTCTTTTATTTAGAGAATAGTATGGGATAGCATGGGGACAGGACCCATAGGTAGTGAAGAGTTGCTGCTGCTCCTTGGGGATGGGACCCATGAGCACTCAAAGCTCCTGCTGCTGCCCTGAGTTGAGGGGTAGGGCTAGTTTTATAAGTCATGGGTACATGATTTATTTTTACTGGAAAAAGAAATGATGTGGTAAAATGTCTTTAAATGATTTCAGTGCAGACGCGGTCTGGTTATTGTGCAGTCATTTAACTTTAGATACGGATCTGGCCCTGTAGATCAGCATGTAGGTGAGGATGCGCTGAGCTTCTCACCCTGAGTCAGCCCTAGTCTACCTGCTCATATAGTTTGGCATGTAGGCCAGATCACCTTGGGCTTCCCTAGCTGGGGCAGCCTTAATCCATATCATAAACACCCCCTGAACCCATTTAGACTGGAGAGGTTTGGGGATATGGACGATGGTCAGTCTTCTGTAACTACTTATGGCTGTACAATGTTGCAGAGCTCTCCATAAATGGGGTCATAGGTACAGGTAGGAAGTTCAGTGGACTGGAAGCCTTCACCTGTGGAGTTCAAGGCTGACAAGGTATACAGAGCCTCTGGAGACGGGAGAATCATTTGACGAGAGGTGGTCCAGGAGGTGAAACTTTTTTCACATGCTGAAGACAGACAATGAAACAGACAACAAACTATAATAAGAAATACAAGCAGTATGTTTGACCCAATGTATAACATATTGAAGTAGTGCAGAAACCTGGTCCTGACTTGGAGTTCAACCAATCGTTTAGAGTTAGGGTTGATAAGACATGGATTTAATTTGGTGGTTGGGATAGAAAGCCAGAAATATTTTGATGGTAGTCAGGAATATAGACACAACATTCAGTTTTTATAATGGCATAGGTGCCCCCTTGTGCTGCTGTCAAGACATCCAGTTCAATTTGGATTTGGAGGACTGCCTTACACATATGGGATACTTCTAAATTGAGCAGAGAAATGCTACGTTGTGCATCATTTAATGCCTTCATAATAAATTTGTTTAGGACTTCCATGTGCAAGACGACACTTTCGATTCCTAATTAGGGAAGGAAAATTGCGGAAAGATGTTCATACCAGTGGAAGACAGACCTGGTTCAGCGCTGCTGCAGGTTGGGTAGGATAGCAGGAGGAGATGTAGTAAATGTAGTTCTACCCTGCATCCAGACAAAGCCTAGTGTGCATCGTGCAATCCACTTAGGTGGCAGCAAAGGCCATAAATTGCAGCCGCATAGCCACTGAGCACCATTAGAGACTAACCAAAGTGTGCTGGGCTGTCTATCCCAGTCAGTCCCAAACCAATCAGTACTTTTTTAAGACTATGATATGAGAACACATATAACAGCGAATTTTTCCCATAGGTCGGCTGTTATTAGGCCATGTATCACAAGTGTGATTGGTTGTTCCCAACAGAGAGTGACCTTTTACTGAGTTGACCACTAGTAGGAGTGAACCAAATACATTCATCCCAAATTTCATATGGTCCATCCTGTGTGTATCGATAAGTTGCGGACTTTACCTTGGGAACTTGTTTCTGATCCACCTGTGATAAGGCAAATCTAGTTAGTATTTGGGGAGTAGTTTTAAAGGAAAATGTTTGATTGTGGCCAGGGAACTCGCAGGTGTCAGACATAGATGAGCACAAAGAGACATTACGATTAGTAATAGATGAATCTTGTGGATGAAAAGAGCTAGAATCTAATATCCATGAATGCCTACTATAGCTTCTACAGAAACATAATTTTTTCTCTCTTAAATCACCCTCATTTTTACAAAAGATAGCCAAATAAGGATTAACAGGTTTGCAAGCAAAGTGTAGTTTCAATACAACTTGCTCCAATTATTTACATAACAGCTACAAGAATAGCAATTGTTTATACAGGCTTTTTTAAGTATACTTTGCTGGAAATTTTTATGAGGAATCACAGATTCAACTGTGAAGGCCTCTAGAGGCCAGAAAAGCCAAGCCAAGGATTTGCCATCAGATTTTGCCTGCAGTACTTACAGATTTGAGTGGAGTTCTCTTTCAGGTCCCCCAAAGTATTCGGAGGTTACTTGCACCTGCCAGAGAAGCAGGTTTCCTTACTTAACGGGTAAGATTGCCAGAATCTCTGTAAACAAGGTACCAGGCCCATGTTTCCGAGTGGCCGTATTCCAGAAAGTCCAATCTTTGTTCCTCAAATGCTGTCTTGTCATATCTGACCCTGTATGTTTCAAATAAGACATTCCAGTCAAAGGGAGAAGCTTGTCAAAACATATCCAAAGTTTTTAAAATGCTTGTTCAAATAGGAAACAACACTCACTGTGAAACAATGCTCAGGTATCTATTCAAAGTGATGACAGAAAGAGTCAAAAATCTTAAGAGTGACCTCAGTCATTATTTTCACAAAACACATTTCTCTCTTGGGTAGACTTACTCAAAGGAACAGCTTTTATAACGTCTTTATCAAGAGCAGATCCAAAGTTCAAGAAAAAGTATCCTTTTAGAGAAAACCAAATTTCAATTTCTGCACCTACTTATTTTGAACATTCAAACTCATTCACTTAATTGAACTTACTTTAGTCTACTTGAGTAGGCATAAAACTCTTTTCAGAATTTCTACTTCACAAGCCTTCTACAACTTTCTTTTTCGTTTTCAGAATGTGTCAACAACTCTTTCTTTTTTCCTTTCTAGTACATTAGGACAAATATACCTTTTTTCACCCATCAAACAAAAATATTTCCATTCTTTATACCTTTTTTACTGAAAGCATACATTTTAACTTCCCTGAATACAGAGCTCTTTTCCTTATTAATTTCCTGTAGCTTTAATTCCATAAGTTAATTAGAACTTTTAAGGCTTAACAGATCTACTAAACATTAAAAAGTAAGCAATTATGAATTGTCTTTTATATCAGCAGTCTAAACACTTCATAAATTTAGAAATATGCTGCTTTACAATAAAACAAAAGGCATGCTTTTTGATACACCCACACGCTTTTAGCCTCTTCAAGAAGAAGCCCAAAGTAGATAACTTAGATATGTTTATTAATAATGGTTCAGTGTTTCATCCTATCCAAAAATGACCCGCATATTCATCTTTTTATCATTTAACTTAACTTTTCAAAAGTCAAGATTGCTACACAGAAAAATTTTGAAGCTGTTTTGTTTCAACAACTATACTGACCATAAAAGTTATTGTACTCACCTTTATGAGTTTTATGTATTTAAACCATTTGTTTCCAACAACCATGTTCAGATTACCTATGGAAACGTCATGAGGCATTAGACAAAACTGGTCATCATTTAAAGCTATTATTTTACTGACAAATTTAAGAAAGTGAACTTATATGACTAGATAACCCAGGCTGAATGCCTGCATCCTATGCAAATACCAACAACTCTGACAACAAGATAATTTTCAATCAAACCAACAAACTTTAACAAGCTTTCATTTACCAAAGGTTAATTCACATCACGTTAACTTTGCAAGGCACTGAGTTAATTTCTACTACATTTAGAATTTATGTAAGCATTTTCTTTAAGCCAACTAAACAGAGATCTTAATTTTGGCCATACCATCCAGGGGTAAAAATATCACACGTATAATGTACACATAGACACACATAGACAGAGGTTGTGCAACCATTGTTTTAAAAACTACTCCAGTGAGTCAGGTACAATAACATAAAGCTCACCAGTTATGAATCCACACTTTCTTTGAGCCTTTTTACTAATACTTATGGAGAAGACCCTCGAGATGGTAGACTTTTTGCATGGTGCACTTATGACCATTTATTCTTTCCCCTCCTTTTTTTTTTTCACTCTTAAGAATGAGTGATGGGCTACATAGCAGTTCCTTCAGAGGGGGAATGAGAATCCTTTTCATGATAAAGGAAGTAGGTGGAATCTGAACTGCCTCTAGAGCTGTCGTTCCAGTCTTGCAAGGATTTTGTAAGGACAGTTGCTCTTGATTTCTCAGAAACTGGACTGAAACTTGAAGGACATTCTAGGTTGATCTTCCTGTCCAACTGCACCAGAAAGGCACAGAGATACATCACAAATTTTCTCCCAGATGAAGTTTCTGGGGCATACCCATACAATTGAAAGTGTTTCTGATTAGTTAGAATGACCCTAAGTGGTGAGTCTCTTGGGATGCTTACGTCATTCCCCATGGCAGTAAAGCCAGTGTCGGATTGACAGTGAACTGGACAAGGGTGCAGTGCCTACAAAGGCCTGGAACATGCTGGAGGCCGGGGCTCCCAGTAGCCGGGTTGAGAGTTAAGTCCATTGCAAAATATTTTCAAGTTTTTCAATTTTACAGAATGTCCAGGTTCTGGTCAAGTCCAGCCTGAACTTAAGCTCGACTTGGTGACAACAGAGGACATGATGAGCAAAACAAAGAAATTAAAAGAAGACACCAGACCTCACCCTCATGGCCACTCCCAGAGGGTTATCATGATAAAAGTCACACAACAGTTCCAATGCTGGGGCACACTACCCTAGCACGAGAGTTCACAGAATAAATCACAGGTCTCCTAACCTCATAGCTAATTCAGTAGGTGACTAAAATACTCAATGAGTCAACCGCCAACAGGGGGCACCCTACTTGGCATCACTGGGGTGATCAGACCCAGAAAGCCAAAGTTGGGGCTCCTAGTGTTGGAGGACTTGACTGTTGAAAGATTTCTTTGTTTCCCGGTTGCAAAGCTCAAAAGGAGACGAAATTGGCCATTGTAACTCTAAGAAAGATGAAAGAGACAGGTCCATTACCTTGAAAATCCCCTCTGAACCTAGGGAAGCATCCTACCTGTTGTTCCTACTGTGGGGTGCCTATAGCAAGGGGTGATGGGGGTGTCCCCCAGAATTGCATCCCTTGGATACCTTCCCTGCTATGCCTAGCAGTAACAGGTGCCTGGTGAACATCTTTCCTATTCTGCCTGGAAGTAATAGGTGCCTGGTGTGTGGTACCCAAGAGAAAAGGAGAAGTTTAAGAGAGAACATGATGGAGAAAAATAGTGAAGAAGTTTCCACCACGCTGGGGTCATTCTACCCAATTGCGTGTTGGAGCGATTCTCCAAAGAAGGGTTTCCAATACTCAGCCAAAGGTTAGACGTTGGTACTTTCCCTGAACTGCAGTCCTGATTGGGACATTCACACAGTTCAGATGGTCAAGTGCATGGGAGGTATCCCAATCCAGCTTTAGGGATAGAAACCTTCCACGAGATCCTGGAGATTGCCAACCATCCTAATGACTTAAATGGCTGACCCATTCCCACGTAAAATTTATGTATTAGAGATAGGGTCAGGAAGGAATGGATTAATTCATTCTACATCACTCTTAGGCTTAAGGTACTGATTCTCTTCAAGCTGAATGCCAGATTTGCACCATAGAGTAGCCATGGGCAGCAAACATGAATTCATACAGCTATTCAACACAGTTCCTGATGGAGAAGTGAATTTAGATCCATCCTCGAAAAAGAGAGAGGCACAAGGAAGGAAACGGCACTTACCAGAATTCGAGCTCACAAACCAATGAAGCGCGTTCCCGATATGGGCCACGAGATATGATGTGGGGTCGGCAAGCTGAAGAGTTGAAAATAAGATTTCTTGGACCCTCAAGGTCTGGCAGTGGTGCTCTTTTATTTAGAGAATAGTACAGGATAGCATGGGGACAGGACTTATGGGCAGTGAAGAGCTGCAGGCATGGGGACAGGACCCATGGGCAGTGAAGAGCTGCTGCTGCTGCTGCATTGGGAAAGGACCCATGGGTAGTCACAGCTCCTGCTGCTGCCCGGAGTTGAGGTTAAGGACTAATTTTCTCAGGCATGGTTACGTGACTTATTTTTCCTGGAAAAAGAAAAGATGATGTAAAAAGTCATTAAATGATTTCAGTTCAGATGGGTTCTGGATATTGTGTGGTCATATAACACTAGATACGAAACTGGCCCCATAGATAGGCATGTAGGTGAGCATGACCTGGGCTTCTCTCACTGGGGCACCACTAATTCATACCAAAAGAAATTCAACGGGTCCTATAGTTCTGCATGTTCACCAGCTAACCTTGGGCTTTCGAGTGGGGGCAGCCTTAATCCACATCAATCCTCATGGTCTTTCACAGCTGTCTCCCATAGATATGCTCATCAGTGTGTTCTCCTTCATTCCAAGTTAGGAATTTTGTATTTCTTTAATCACCATATGTTCTCTAGGCCGATGTGAGTGCTTTCGTGATTGTTGGGATTTGTCTTTGAATTTCCATCGTTCACTTGAAGGAATCTTGGCTATCCTAGCCTAGGTCCAACTGAGCACTGAGAACACGAGGTCATCTTGGTTGGTTTGACATTTTGAGATCAGAAACGCCAAATTCTAGTTTGTCCTGGCAACCACCTTATGGACATAATGTTTCCGAGACAAATTAGACAAATCTGATGAATTCCTCTCTCCAGGTAAGATATTTTTATGTCTTTTGTTCTGAATTTGGGTAGGCTAGACCTTGACTTCGGATCCTTCATTGTGCCAGTAGATTACGTCTAGATACTGGTTTACTTTATTTCTGTAGGGTTTGCTAGTTGTTTGGTTTACATCCTCAGCTCTGGCATGTTTATTTTTCGTTAAATATAAGTGTAATGTTCTAATATTCAGCCAACTTCCTCACATACGGTGGCAAACAACATAATCAATACTCTTCTATGACAAGAGACAGGGGGAGAGAATTTCATTGGGGCCAAACAGAGCATTTTAGCTTTGATGACAGCCTTCACTTTGGATTGGTGGTTCCCAGAGGGAAAGAAAAAATCCAAAAAGCTGTGCAGATTTCCAGCATAAAGCTTTTGAGGCTGAAAGAGATTAGAGAAGATAAACTTTCAAGGATTGTGAATCTCCTCCAAATACTTAATGATGCTACAGAAAGGTAGACCATTGCAAACACATTAAGAAGAATACTACAAAGACAACGTGTTCCATGCTAAACTCATGAACCAAGGGAAAATGTTACCTTCTGTGAGGTTACTACTCATTACCTTCACGAATAATCACAGCAGGCCAGCTTCTTCACAAGTTCAGGCAAAAGATTGGTCCAAAAGTAAAATTCAGGGCCAGTCATGTGTTCTGGTGTGTAAGAGCCCACGTTCCTAGTCTGTGGTCTGGGACTCATGGATTTGCATCACGGGTGCTGATCAGATTAGTAACATCAGGAGAGATAGATTTCATGGTATGGTGCGGGCAGAGATCATACATAAGTGGAAATGGTGAGCAGACCTTATACATATGCACCAGGAAAAGAACATGAAAATATTGCAATCTATGACGCATCTGGTAGACTTCTCAAATACAGAATGGAGGAAGTGATGTGACTTGCATAGGTGGAATTGTCGGACTGCACAGGATGACACGATCATTGAACATCAGAGGATTGGCTGGGCAACTTCAACTTGGGAGGGACTCGTGGACTTTTTCTGGGGAAAGTCTACATATTTGGCCATATCCACAAAATGTGACAGATAAAACCAAGGATAAACTTAAAGTAAAGAATTCAGTGTCTAGAGAGAAGGTAGTAGACATTTAAAAGTTCAAAGATAGTTATAAACAGACAAGAAATCCAGGAAATGGAAAACTATCAGACTGGTATCAAATGGCTCTGAAATACTGTGTGCATGGAAGACGCCGGGACAACTGAGAAGTTTGAAGGTGTTTATGACATCACAGTGAACATGTCACCCAAGATGGCCTGATCTTTATAGTCTGAGGATTGTCCTAGGCTACAATACTCAAGTGAGAGATACCCTGAAAAGAATTTAAAAACAGAAACCAGCACTGAAACTTGAAGAGTTAGAATTGCCGCTGATGAAAGGGATAAGAAAGAAGTCATTGTGGAGAAGCAATAAATAACAGAGAGACAAGCACTGAGTGGAGAACATTGTTATCTACTAAAGTAGATGTGGAGGCCGTGCTGATTGAAGCTTGCAACTTGATTTGAAACCAGAGGCTGGACTTGGGTCTTATCAGACCCACGTTGTCCTTCTGCCTTAATCATAATCCCAAATCAAGACAGATCTCCTGAGGACATTGTAGAGAAGGGTTGATGCTTCCCTTCCTATGCCCCTAGCACTCATTAAAGAGAAGTCTCACTTTCCATAGCTCTGGCTTTACGGAGGCCCACTGGGTACATGCTAATTTGTCACAATACGTCTCTTTGAACTCTTGAAGGACTAGAACCCCGTCATGCTCCAGGTATGTCGCATTGTTTGGCAGGGCTCCAGAAGTGTGCTGAGAATCACCCTTTTCCAGAGGGCTTCATTGCTTTGTGAGGGATGCCCTACCAGGCTAGTGTGCTCAGTTTGGCTCCAATGAAATACTCTCCCCCATCTCTTGGAGTAGAATGATTACTGATGACGTGTATTGACACCATGTGAAAGGAGGTTGTCTGAAAATTAGAGCATTACAATTATCTTTATAGAAAAATAAACATGAGGTTGTAAATCAAACAAATAACACACCTTATAGAAATACAGTAAGCCAGTATCTAGAAGTAATCTAGTGGAACGTTCAAGGATCGGGGGTCTAGATTGAAACTTCTCAAATCCAGAAATGAGACAGGAAAGTATCTTACCTGGAACGGAATTCATCACATCTGTCTAATTTGTCTCGGGTACATTATGTTCATGAAGAAGTTTAACATGACAAACTAGAATTTGGAGTTTAAGATGTCAGAACGTCAGACCAACCAAGATGAACACGTGTTCACAGTGCTCATTTTGACGTAGGCTAGCATGGAAAAGATTGCTACAAGTGACCATGTAAATTCAAAGACAACACCCAACAATGAAAAGCACTCACACATAGGCCTATAGAACATAGGGTGGTTAAAGAAATAGAAAATTGATACTTTGAGATGAAGGAGAACGGGCTGACAAGCATACCAAAGGGGGAATCTGAGAAAGACCACGATGATTATGCTATGGAAAAACAAAACGGGCTCAAAAGAAGGAAGGCAAACAGAAATAACACCTGAATAATCCACAACGAAAGGTGTCAGAGTTTAGACAGACTCTGCTTGAACTTTTGAAAGTCAGAAAGTGACACAAACCAAAAAACTGCAGCGAGGTAAAACCTGGGCTACCTGGAAAGCGTGGGTATGAGACTCCTCCAAACGTCCTATGAAACCCTGTGTCCATGAAGCTTGCCAGGAGAGCAGAGACACAATTATGACAAATTCTGTGACATCGCAGTTGACTGAAAATACAAACTGGCTACATCTACTCAGTGCCAGAGTTGGGCTGAAGTAGCCTATTTAAGTCACATTCCCCTCAAATGCAGGTTGCCGAGGGAACATGAATGGGGCTGGTCAGTAAAGAATCGGGGAAGTCCACGCACTCTGAGTTGGCAGCCAGGAGTTGGCAGGGTAGAATCCTGGGGGTAAACCTCCACACCGCTGGTACAGCCATTCTTGGGCGGGAGTGGGAGGTAATGTAGAGGCAGATGAGAAGCGACATTACACAGAGCCACTCATCCTCAGCAAATACAGGAGCATTTCCAGCAGATGTGAGCACAGTGATAAATCTCTTTCAAAAGGAAACAAATTAAAAGTTGCAAAGAATAGGAAAATTGAACCGCAATAAAAAAGGAAAAGGATGCCAGTAAGAAGAATAAGGTACCTAGGAATAACCTCACCCCAACAGGTGAAAGCTCTGTAAACAGAAAACTAGCAAACCTTTGCAGAAAGAAATGGGAGAAGACACAAGGAAGCGGAAGGATATTCCATGCTCTTGAAATGGAAGAATTAACACACTTGAAATGTCCACACCGCATAGAGAAATCTCTTGATTCCATGCAGTGCCAAAGTTGCAGCAATATTTCTCACAGAGATAGAAGGGAGCATCCTAAAGTTTACATCCAGCAACAAAAGACCCCGAATAGCCAAAGGAATCCTGAGGAAAAAGAACAAAGATCAATGTATCACACCTTCTGATTTCAACATATAGGACGAAGAAATTGAAATGGAAGAAGCGCAGGCTGGTATGCAAAACAGAGAAACAGAACCATGGAACAGAATCTAGAGCCCAGAGGTATAGGGACACATATATGGACAGCCCATTTTCGATCACGGCACCAAGAGGAGACAGTGGAGAAAGGAAAGTCTCTACAATGAACGGTGTTGGGAAGAGTGCAGAGTCTCATGTAAGACAAGGAGAGTAGACCATGGTGTTACACCAGGCACAAACATCAACTCGAAATGGAATAAAGTCTAGAATGTAATACTGGAAACCATGAGACTTCTGGAAGATAACGTAGGTAGGGTGCTCTTTGTCATTTGTCTTAGCCTCATATTTGGAAGAAGCATATCTGTCTGGGAAAGGGCAATAAAGGAAACAAGAAACAAATGGGACTACATCAAACACAAAAGCTTTTGCATAGCCAAGGAAATCATTGATTCAATGCAAAGACAGCAAAACAACTGGGAGAGGATGTTTGCAAACCACACATTGGTGAAGGGGCGAATAGCCAAAAGATCCAATAAACTCATACGGCTCCACAAGAAAAAAAAAAAAAAAAAACAAGCCCCATTAAAATCTGGGCAAAAGCTGGAAACAGACATTTCTCCCAGGAAGATAGAAAGATGGTCAACAGGCTGTATGAAAACATGTTCATCATCATTAAGTCTCTGGTCAGTGCAAATCTGAAAGGCAATGTGATAGCAGCTCACGGCAGTCAGAATGGCTATAAGGATGAAGACAGGAAATAAGATTCGGAGAGGAGGTGGAGAGAAGAGAAGGCTCCTGCACTGCTGGAGGGAGTGTAAACACGTGCAGCCACGACACAAAATGGTGTGGAATTGCCTTAGAGATTTCAGAATACATCGACCATATGATCCAGCTATTCCTCTGTGGTGTGTTTATCCAAAGAACTTGGAAACACTCATACAGAGAGATCGGTGCACACCTCTATTTACCCTGGCCTTATTCCCAGTATCCAAGACTTGGAAGCCTGCCTGGTGCCCATCAAGGGATGAATGGAGAAGGAAGATGGGCTATAGCCACACAAAGGCATAGCACTCAGCTATAGGAACGGATTCAGGCCAGCCATTTGTGACCACCAGAATGGCTCCTGAGGGTATTGGGGGAACTGAAAGAAGCCCCCGGGGTATGGTCAAATACCACAGGATCTCACATACAAGGAGAAGAGCAAGAACGGACCAAGAAACACGTATCACATGACAATGGATTGGCATTTCCCAGAGGGAAAGTGGGGCAGTGGCCAGAGAGAGAAAGTGTTGATTAGGCACAGATGTGTGGTTAGGGACAGTAATTAGGCTTACGTTGGTGAAGATGATGTAACCTACTCTGAAGTCTAAATCTATGTGGATGTAGATCTGAAAGCTATAGGTCATTATAATGTTGGGTTATGGCAATCCACATAAAACCAAAACTCCCAAAAGAGATGCAGATTTACAACCGGAAGCTTTGGAGACAGAAAGAGGTTAGAGGAGATGAACTTCCAAGTATTGGTAATCACCTCAACATGCTCAATGATGCTACAGAAAGGTAGACCTTTGCAAAGAGATGAGGAGGAATACTACCAAGAGAACATGATCGGTGCTAAACTCATGAACCAACAGAAAACGTTACCGTTCATGATGTTACTACTGATTCCTTCACGAATGATGGAAGCAGGCCAACATCTTCACAGGTCAGGTCAAAGGTTGGTCCAAAAGTCCAATTCAGGCAACTTCCAATTGGGAGGGCCCCCAGGACTTTCTCTGAGGAAAGTCCACCCAATTGGGCATATACACAATGGATAAGATATAAAACAAGGGATAATCTTAAAGGAAAGGAACCGGTGGGTAGAGGGAATGTAGCATACCTTTCAAGTTCCACGAGAAAGTTAGCAACTGACAAGAAATCCAGAACAAGGAAAACTATCCTACCTGGAAAGATGGAGTCGTCAGACTGATATGAGATGGCTCTGAAACACTCTGTGCCTGGAGGTTTTCAGGACAACTTAGAATTCTGAGGGTGTTTATGACGTCACGGTGAACGTGTCACACAAGATGGCAGCAAGTTTAGAGTCCGAGGATTGCCATGGCTAGGATACCCACGTGAGAAATATCCAGAAACAGCTGTGGAGGCCGTGCTGATCGAAGCTTGCAACTTGATTTGAAACAAGAGGCTGGACTTGGGGCATATCAGACCTACGTTTTCCTTCTGCCTTACTCATAATCCCAAGTCAAGAATGATCTCTTGAGGACATTGAAGAGAACAATTGAGGCCTTCTTTCCTAGGCCCCTAGCATTCTTTGAAGAGAGGTCTCCCTTTGCATAGCTCTGGCGTCACGGGGTCCCACTGGGTACATGCTAATGTGTCCCAAGACATCTCTGTGAAGACTTAAAGGAATGGATGATTGTCATGCTTGGGGTGTGTCCTTTGGTTTGGAGGGCTGTAGAAGTGTGCTTAAAAGCACCCTTTTCAAGAGGGCTTCATTCCTGTGTGAAGGCTGCCCTCCCAGGCTACAGTGCTCAGTTGGGCTCCAATGAAATTCTGTCCCCAACCTCTTGCCATGGAAACAGTATTGATTTCTTGTTCTGACAACATCTGGAATGAGGTTTGCTGAAAATTAGCACCTTGCCATTATGTTTAAATAAAAATACACCTGCCAAAGTTCAGAATGAAAATCAAACCAGTAGGAAACCATGTAGAAATAAAAAGCCCAGTTTCCAGACGTAATCTTGTGGAGCATTCAATGATCAGGGGTCAAGTTTGAAACTTCCCAAATCCAGAAAAGAGACAGACAAATCACTTACCTGGAGGGTGGAATTCATCACATTTCTCTAATTTCTCTCGAAAACATAGTGTCCGTGATGGTGGTTGTCCGGACAACCTCGAATCTGGAGTTTCTGATCTGAGAATCTCAAACCTACCAAGTCGACCATGTGTTCTCAGGGCTAAGTGTCACCTGGGCTGGGATAGCAAAGATTCCTACAAGTGACCGATGGAAATTCCAAGACCACACCCAACAATCACGAGATGACTCACACGTCGGGCTACAGAACCTATGGTAATTAAAGACATACAAAACTCCTAACTTGGAATGAAGGAGAACGCACTGATAAGCAAATCGAACGGAGATATCTCAGCAAGACCATAACAAGCAGACTATAGAAAAGAAAAAAGCATCCCGGAATATGGAGGCCAACAGAAATCAAAGCTGACTAATCCACAGTGAAAGACGTCAGTCATTAGAGACACTCTGAACGTTTGAAAGTCTGAGAAAGTCACAACGCCAAAAACAGCAGCAAAGGTCAAACCTGGCCTAAATGAGAAGGGTGAGTTATGAGACTGCTCCCCGCGGGCTCTGAAAACCTGTGTCCACGAAGCTAGACTGCACAGCAGAGACACGATTCTGACAAATCACCCAACATCACAGTGGGCCAGAAAAGCAAGCTGGCCTCATCTACACAGGGCCAGAGTTGGGCTCAAGTAGCATATTCAAGTCACATCCCACTCAACTGCAGGTTGCCAATGGAACATGAAAAGGGCCAGCCAGTGGGGCCGTGGTGAAGTCTGCACATTCTGGTTCAGCAGCCCGGGGTCTGCGATGTGGAATCCTGGGGTGAGCCTCCTCACCGCTCATCCAGCCATTCTGGGGAAGGCATCTGAGGTAGTGTAGTGGGAGATGGGAAGCGACGATAGACATCGCCATTCTTCCTCAGGAAATGCAGCTGCATGGCCAGCAGATGTGAGCACAGCCATAAACTTCTGTCAAAACAAAACCAATTGAAAGTTGCAAAGAATAGAAAAACTGAACCTCAAAAAAGAAAGCATGCCAGTAGGAAGAAAAAGATATCTAGGAATAAACGTGGCCAAACAGCAGAAAGCTATGGAAACAGAAAACTTGCAAAGGTTTGGGCGAAGATATTACAGAAGACACAAGGGAACGGAAGGCTATTCCATGCTCTTCCAATGGAAGAACGAACACACTTCAAACGTCCATACCGCATAAAGCAGTGTCTGGATTGCATGCAGTCCCAGTCAAAGTTGCAACAATCATTCCCACAGAAATAGAAGACAGAATCCTAAAGTTTCTATCCAGCAACAAAGGACCCGGAATAGCCAGAGGACTCCTCAGGAAAACGAACAAAGCAGCAAGTCTCACACTTTCTGATTTCAACATATAGGACGAAGCCCTAGGTATGGAAACAGCACAGCCTGGCCCCCAAAATAGGCACACAGACTCATGCAACAGAACGAGATGCTGGAGGTCAACTCACACATCTGACAGAGCATTTTCGAACAGTGAGCCTAGAGGAGAAAGTGGAGAAAGAGAGTCTTCACAAGAAATGGTGCTGAGAAGACTGCACACCAACAGGTAACACAATGAGAGTAGACCATGATGTTACAGCAGACATACGCACGACCTCGAAATGGATTAAAGCCTTGAATGGAATACTTGAAACCATGCAACTTCTAGGAGACAGCCCAGGCAGCTTGCTCTTTGTCATCTGTCTTGGCTGCCTATTTGGAAGAAGCATGTGTCAGTGGGCAAAGGCAACAAAGGAAACAAAAAACAAGCGGGACTCCATCCAATGCAGAAGCTTCTGCCCAGCCTACGACTCCATTGACTCAATGCAAACACAGCACAACAACTGCGAGTGGATGTTTGCAAACCACACATCGGAGAAGGGGTGAGTAGCCAAAAGATCCAATGAACTCATACGTCATCACAGGAATAAAAACAACGAGCCCAATAGAACCGGGGCAAAAGATGGAAACAGACATTTCTCCCAGGAAGATAGGAAGATAGCCAACAGGCTGTATGAAAACATGTTCATCATCATTAAGTCTCTGGTCAATGCAAATCCGAACGGCAATGAGATAGCAACACACAGTGGTCAGAATGGCTATAAGGATGAAGACGGGAAACAATAAGTTTCACAGAGGCGGTGGAGAGTAAAGAAGCCTCCTGCACTGCTGTAGGAATGTGAACCGGTGCAGCCACTATGCAAAGTGGTGTGGAATTGCCTCAGAAATTTCAGAATCCACCTACTATATGATCCGTCTATTCCTCTGTGGCGTATATATCCAAACATCATGGAAACACTAATGCACAGAGATCGATGCACTGCTGTGTTCACCACAGCCTTCCTCCTGATATCCAAGACTTGGAAGCGTCCGTGGTGACCATCAAGAGATGAATGGAGAAGGAAGATCGGCTATAGCCACACGATGGTGTAGCTCTCAGCTGTAGGAATGGATGCAGTCCAGCCATTTGTCACCACCAGAATGGCTCCTGAGGGTCTTAGGGGAACTGAAGCAAGCCCCAGGGATAAGGTTGTATACCACAGGATCTCACGTACAAGGAGAAGAGGAAAAACGGAGCAACAAAAAGGTAGGACGTGACATGGGATTGGTAGTTCCCAAAGGGAAATGGATGTGGGGGTCTGAGGGAGAAAGAGTTGATTAGGCACAAGTGTGTGGTGAGGGCCTGTAATTAGGCTTACACTGGTGAAGATGATGTAACCTACACAGAAGTCTAAATCTATGAGATTGTAGATGTGAAAAGCTATAGGATGTTATAATGCTGGGTTACGGCAATCAATTCACATAAGATCAAAACTCCAAAGAGGGGTGCAGATTTACGGCCTAAGCTTTGGAGGCTGAAAGAGATTAGAGAAGATGAACATCCAAGGATTGGTAAGCACCTCCAAATGCTTAATGATGCTACAGAAAGGTAGACCTCAGCAAAGAGATGAAGTGGAATACTAGCAAGAGAATATGTTCCTTGCTAAACTCATCAACCAAAGGTAAATGTTACCGTCGTTCATGTTACTACTGATTCTCTTCACGAATAATCGAAGCAGGCTAACATCCTCCCAAGATCAGGCCAAAAGTTGGTCCAGAAGTCCAATTCATTGGCGGACCTGTGATGTAGCAGGTAAGTGCCCACGTTCCACTTGGGCGGCCTGAGCTTCACAGGATAGCACCAGGGTTGTGGATCAGATTATTAGCATTAGGAAATCCAGATTTCACGGTCTGGTGGGCACAGAGATCATAAAGAAGTAGAAATGGTGAGGGAAACTGAGCAATACGCACCAGAAAAAGAACCATGAGAATATTACAATCTATGAACGCATCAGGTACACTTCCCCAAATGACAAAGGAAGGAAACATGTGACTTGCCTGGTGGAATTGTCAGACTGCTAGGAGATGACACGATAAGTGTGCATCAGGGGATTGCCTGGGCAACTTCAACTTGGGAGGGAGTCCAGGACTTTCTCTGGGGAAAGTCCACCCATTTCACCATATCCACAAAACATAAGAGATAAAATCTTTGATAATCGTAACGGAAAGAGACTGGTGTGTAGAGGGAATGTAGTAGACCTTTCAAAGTTCGAGGAGACATTTAGAAACCGACAAGAAATCCAGAACAAGGAAAACTATCCTACCTGGAAATGGGGAGTGGTCAGACTGGTATGCGATGGCTCTGAAACACTGTGTGCATGGAGGTTGTCAGGACAGCTTAGAATTCTGAGGGTGTTTATGAACATGTCACCCAAGATGGCCACATCTATAGAGTCCGAAGATTGGCCGTTGTGTGGCTATAGATCATCTTCCTTCTCCATTCGTCACTTGACGGGCACCACGTAGGCTTCCAAGTCTTGGATATTGGGAGTAAGGCTGTGGTGAACACAGTGGTGCATGGATCTCTGAGCATTAGTGTTTCCAAGTTCTTTGGATATATATGCCACAGAGGAATAGCTGGATCATATGGTAGATGGATTCTGAAAATTCTAAGGCAATTCCACAGCACTTTGGGTAGTGGCTGCACCTGATTACACTCCCCCCAGCAGTGCAGGGGGCTTCCCTTCTCTCCACCTCCTCTCCGAGACTCGTTGTTCCCTGTCTTCATCCCTATAGCCATTTTGACCACAGTGAGCTGCTGTCTCATTGCCGTTCATATTTGCATTGCCAAAGACTTAATGATGATGAACATGTTTTCATACAGCCTGTTGGCCATCTTTTATCTTCCTGGGAGAAATATCTCTTTCCATCTTTTGCCCAGGTTTTATGGGGATCGTTGTTTTTTTACTGTGGAGACATATGAGTTCATTGGATATTTTGGCTAATCACCCCTTCTCCGATGTTTGGTTTGCAAACATCCACTCGCAGTTGTTGTGCTGTCTTTGCATTGAGTCGATGGAGTCGTTGGCTGGGCAGAAGCTTCTGCATTGAATGGACTCCCGCTTGTTTCTTGTTTCCTTTGTTGCCCTTGCCCAGTCACACATGCTTCTTCCAAATAATCGGCTAAGCCAGATGGCAAAGAGCAAGCTGCCTGCGTTTTTTCTTAGAAGTTGCACCATTTCAAGTCTTCCATTCAAGGCCTTAATCCATTTCCAGGTGGTGTGTGTGGCTGGTGTAACATTATGGTCTACTCTCATTGTGTTACATGTGGCTGTGCAGTCTTCCCAGCACCGTTTCTTGTCGAGACTCTCCTTTCTCCACTGTCTCCTCTTGGCTCCTTGGTCTAAAATGGGCTGTCGATATATGTGGGAGTTGACCTCTGGGCTCTCGATTCTGTTCCTTGTGTCTATGTCCCTCTTTTTGTGGCCAGCCTTTGCCGTTTTGGTACCTAGCAGTTCGTCCTACATGTGGAAATTCGAAAATGTGGTACTTGCTGCCTTGTTCGCTTTCCTCAGGATTCCTTTGGCCGTTCCTGCTCCTTTGTTGCTGGATAGAAACTTTAGGATTCTCTCTTCTATTTCTGTGGGAAAGATTGCTGAAACTTTGACGGGGATTGCATGGAATCCAGAGATTGCTTTATCCAGTACGGACGTTTCAAGTGTGTTCGTTCTTCCATTCGAAGAGCGTGGAATAGACTTCCGTTTACTTGTGTCTTCTTTAATTTCTTTCCGCAAAGCTTTCCAGTTTGTTGGTCCTTGTTTGTCTCTTCTCCTTGTAAGTGAGCTCCTACAGTATTTGAGTTTCTCCCTGCGAGTTGTTTCACTTCCAATGAAACCGTCAGGAGCCATCCTTCTGGTCACTAATGGCTGGATTCTCTACTTTGTTATGGCTCAGAGATATGCCATTGTGTTCATAAAGTCCAGCTGCCTTCTCCAATCCTCCCTACCTATTCTTCCTTCTGCCTTGATGGGCATCAGGGTGGCTTTCAAGTCTTGGATAACAGGAGTAAGGCCAGGGTGAACACAGGGGTGCACATATATCGGTGCATGACTTTTTACAAGGTCTTTGGATAAACACGCCACTGAATAATAGCTGGATCATATGGTAGATGGATTCTGACATGTCTGAGGCAATTCCACACTGATTTGCGTCGTGGCTGCCCCAGCTTACTCTCACAGCAGCACTGTAGGAGTCTTCCCATCTCTGCAGCTCCTCTCTGACACTTGTTTCCTGACTTTTTACCTATAGTCATTCTGACCACATTGAGCTGCTATCTCACTGCCGTTTGGATTTCAACTGCCCTGAGTCTTAATGATGATTAACATGTTTTCATACACCTGTTGACCATCTCTATCTCTTCTTGGGCGAAATCTCTGTTTCCACCTACTGCCCAGGTTTTAATGGGCTTATTTTTTTTTCTTTTGTGGACCCATATGAGTTCACTGCATCTTTTGGCTATTCACCCGTTCACCGATGTGTGGTTTTCAAACATCCTCTCCCAGTGGTTGTACTGTCTTTGCATTGAGTCGATGGTTTCCTTGGCTGGGTAGAAGCTTTTGCGTTTGATGTAGTCCCATTTGTTTCTTGTTTCCTTTATTGCCCTTGCCCAGACAGAAAGGCTTCCTCCAAATAGGAGGCTAAGACAGATGACAAAGTGCAAGCTGCCAGAGTTTTCTTCCAGAAGTCTCATGGTTTCCAGTCTTACATTCAAGATTTTAATCCATTTTGAGTTGGTGTTTGTGCCTGGTGTAACACTGTGGTCTGTTCTCCTTGTCTTAGGTGAGGCTCTGCAGTCCTCCCAGCACCATTTATTGTAGAGACTTTCCTTTCTCCCCTGTCTCCTCTTGGCGCCGTGGTCGAAAATGGGCTGTCCATATAGGTGTGCATATACCTCTGGGCTCTTGATTCTGTTCCATGGTTCTGTGTGTCTGTTTTGCATCCCAGCCTGTGCCATTTACATTCCTAGTTCTTCATCCTCTATATTCAAATCAGAAAATGTGATACATTGAGCTTTGTTCTTTTTCCTCAGGATTACTTTGTTTATTTGGGCCTTTTGTTGCTAGATGTAAACTTTAGGATGCTCGCTTCTATCTCTGTGAGAAATATAGCTGCAACTTTGACTGGGATTTCATGTAATCTAGAGATTGCTTTAGCCAGTGTGGAGGTTTCCAGTGTGTTCATTCTTCCATTTCAAGAGCATGCAATATCCTTCCGCCTCCTTGTGTCTTCTCCCATTTTTCTTCTGCAAAGGTTTGCTAGTTATCGCTTTACAGAGCTTTCACCTGTTGGGGTGAGGTTATTCGTAGGTATCTTATTATTCTTACTGGCATTTTTTTTGAGGTTCAATTTTCATATTGATTGCAACTTTTAATTTGTTTCCTTTTGACAGAGGTTTATTGCTGGGCTCACATCTGCTGGAAGTGCTCCTGTATTTGCTGAGGAAGAGTGGCCCTGTCTCACGTTGCTTCTCATCTGCCTCTACACTCCCTCCCACGCCTGCCCCAGAATGGTTCGACCAGCAGTGAGGAGGTCTGCCCCCAGGATTCCACCCAGCCAAGTGCAGGCTGCCGACCCGAAACCCGCGGACTTCCCCAGTTCTCCACTGCCCGTCCCCTTTCAAGTTCCCTTGCAACCTGCAGTTGTGTGGAATGTGACTTAAATAGGCTACTTCAGCCCAATTCTGGCACTGAGTTGATGTAGACGGTTTGTATTTTTGCTCAACTGTGATGTCAGAGAATTTGTCATAATTGTGTCTCTGCTGTCCAGGCAAGCATCATGGACACAGAGTTTCAGAGCAGGTTTGGAGCAATCTCAGACTCACCCTTTCGAGGTAGCCCAGGTTTTACCTCGCTGCAGTTTTTTGGTTTGTGACTTTCTGACTTTCAAAAGTTCAAGCAGAGTCTGTCTAAAGTCTGACATCTTTCGTTGTGGATTATTCAGGTGTTATTTGTGTTTGCATTCCCTTTTCTGAGCACATTTTGTTTTTCCATAGTATAATCATCATGGTCGTTCTATGCTTGTCAGTCGGTTGTCCTTCATTCCAAGGTATCAATTTTCTATTTCTTTAACCACCCTATGTTCTATAGACCTACGTGTGAGTGCTTTTCATTGTTGGGTGTTGTCTTTGAATTTACATGGTCCCGTGTAGCCATCTTTGCCATGCTAGCCTTGGTGAAGATGAGCACTGAGAACACGTGTTCATCTTGGTTGGTCTGACATTCTGAGATCTTAAACTCCAAATTCTAGGTAGGCATGGCAACCTCCTTCATGAACATAATGTAGCCGAAACAAATTCGGCAAATCTGCTGAATTCCGCTTCAAATAAGATACTTTTCTGTCTCATTTCTGGATTTGGGAAGTTTCAATCTTGACCCCCATCCTTGAACGTTCCTCTAGATTACGTCTAGATACTGGCTTACTTTATTTCTATAGGGTGTGTTATTTGTTTGATTTACATCCTCAGCTCTGGCAAGCTTATTTTCTATAAAGATAATTGTAATGTTCTAATTTCCAGCCAACCTATTTACATATGGTGTCAATACACGTCATCAATAATCATTCTACTCCAAGAGATATGGGGATAGAACTTCATTGGAGCCAAACTGAGCACACTAGCCTGTTACGGTGGCCCTCACAAGCAATGAAGCCGTCTGGAAAAGGGTGCTTCTCAGCACATTTCTGAAGCCCTGCCAAACAGTGAGACATACGCAAAGCATGATGGGGTCCATTCCTTCAAGGGTTCAAAGAGATATCTTGTGACACATTAGCATGTACCCTTTGGAGCTCCGTAATGCCAGAGCTATGGAAAGTGATACTTCTCTTCAATGAATGCTAGTGGCATAGGAAAGGAAGCATCAATCATTCTCTACAATGTCCTCAGGAGATCACTCTTGATTTTGGATGATGATTAACACAGAAGGAAAATGTAGGCCTGATAAGACCCAAGTCCAGCCTCTGGTTTCAAATCAAGTTTCAAGCTTGAATCTCCATGACCTCCCCCTATACTTGAGTAGATCACAGTGGTCTCCACTCAGTGATTGTCCCTCTATTATTGTATCTTCACAATGACTTCTTTCTTACCCGTTTAATCAGCGTGTATTCTATCTCTTCAAGTTTCAGTGCCTGGTTTCTGTTTTTAAATTCTCTTCTGGGTATCTCTCCCTTGAGTATCAGTAGCCTAAGACAATCCTCGGACTATCAACATGAGGCCATCTTGGGTGACATGTTCACTGTGATGTCCTAAACACCCTCAAACTTCTCAGTTGTCCTGGCATCTTACATGCACACAGCATTTCAGAGTGATCTCATACCAGTCTGACTACTCATGCTTTCCAGCTAGAATAGTTTTCCATTTCCTAGATTTCTTGTCAGTTTCTAACTTTATCCTTGAACTTCTAATCGTCTAGTACATTCTCTCTAGACACTAGTTTCTTTACTTTAAGTTTATCCTGGGTTTTAGCTGTTACATTTTGTAGATATGGCCAAATGTGTAGACTTTCCCCAGAGAAAGTCCTGGAGTCCCTCCCAAGTTGAAGTTGCCCAGCCAATCCTCTGATGTGCAATGATCATATCATCTCGTGCAGTCCGACAATTCCACCTATGCAGGTCACATCACTTCCTTCATTTTGTATTTAGAGAAGTGTACCAGATGTGTCATAGACTGCAATATTTTCATGTTTATTTCCTTGTGCGTATCTATAAGGTATGCTCACAATTTCCATTTATTTTTGATCTCTGTCTGCACCATACCATGAAATCTATCTTTCCTAATGTTACTAATCTGATCAGCACCCATCATTGACTCCATGAATCCCAGGTCGTCCACTAGGAACGTGGACACTTACACACCGGAACACATGGCTGGACCTGAATTTTACTTTTGGACCAATCTGTTGCCTGAACTCGGGGAGAAGCTGCCCTTCTGTGATTATTCGTGAAGGTAATTAGTAGTAACCTCACTCATGGTAACATTTTCCCTTGCTTCATGAGCTTAGCTCGGAACACGTTCTCTTCGTTGTATTCCTCTTAATCTATTTGCTATGGTCTACCTTTGTGTATCATCATTAAGCATTTGGAAGAGATTCACAATCCTTGGAAGTTCATCTTCTCTAACGTCTTTCAGCCTCAAACGCTTCATGGTGCAAATCTGCATGCCTTTTTGGAAGAGTATTGATTATGTGTTTTGAAAACATATGTGAGGAAGTTGGCTGAAAATTGAAACATTACACATATTTAAAGAAAAATAAACATGCCAGAGCTGAGGATGTGAATCAAACAACTAACAAGCCCTACAGAATTAAAGTAAAGCAGTCCTTAGACGTAATCTACTCTAACGATCAAGTTCGAGCCTTCCCAAATTCAGAAAAGAGACATGAAAATATCTTACCTGGAGAGAAGAATTCATCAGGTTTGTCTAATTTGTCTCAGAAACATTATGTCCATAAGTTGGTTGGCTGGACAACCTAGCATTTGGAGTTTCTGATCTCAGAATGTCAAACCAACCGAGATGATGATGTGTTCTCAGTGCTCAGTTGGATCTAGGCTAGGGTAGCAAAGATTCCTTCTAGTGAACAATGGTAATTCAAAGACAATACATAACAATCACAAAAGCACTCATGCATCGGCCTACAGAACATATGGTGATTAAAGAAATACAAAATTAATAACTTGGAATGAAGGAGAATGGACTGATAAGCATACCTATGAGAGATAGCTGAGAAAGAAAAAGACGATTGATGTGGATTAAGGATTCAAAATAGTCTTTTTGTCAGAGTTGTTGGTATTTGCATAGCATGCAGGCATTCAGCCTGGGTTTTCTAGTCATATAAGTTCACGTTGTCTGTTAAATTTGTCAACAAAATAATAGCTTTAAATGATGACCAGTTTTGTCTAATGCCTCATGAGGTTTCTGTAGGTAATCTGAACATAATAGTTGGAAACAAATGGTTTATATACATAAAACTCATAAAAATTAGTACAATAACTTTCATGATCAGTACACTTGTTGAAAAAAACAGCATCAAAATTCTTTTTGGTAACAATCTTGAGTTATGCCAAGTTAAGTTAAATGATAAAAATATGAATATCTGGGTTGTTTTTGGATTGGATGTAACACTGAAACATTATTAATAAACATATCTAAGTTATCTACTTTTGGCTTCTTATTGAAGAGGCTAAAAGCGTTTGGGTGTATAAAAAGCATGCCTTGTGTTTTATTGTAAAGTGGCGTGTTTCTAAAGTTATGAAGTGTTTAGAATGCTGATATAAAAGTCGATTCATAACTGTTTGCCTTTTTAGTGTTTACTACGTCTGTTAAGGGTTAAAAGTTCTAATTAACCTATGGAATTAAAGCTACTGGAAATTACTAAGGAATAGAGCTCATATTCAAGGAAGTTAAAGTCTACGCTTTCAGTAAAAACGGTATAAAGAATGGAAATATTTTTGTTTGATGGGTTAAGAAATGTGTCCTAATGTACTAGAAAGGAAAAAAGAAAGAGTTTGGGACAAAAATCTGAAACCAAGAAAGAAAGTTTTAGAAGGTTTGTGAAGGAGAAATTCTGAAAGGAGTTTTATGCCTGGTCACGTAGACTAAAGTAAGTTCAATTAAGTGAATGAGTTTGAATGTTAAAAATAAGTAGGTGCAGAAATTCAAATTTGGTTTTCTTTAAAAGGATAAATGTTCTTGAACCTTTGATCTGCTCTTGATAAGGAGGTAATGAAAGCTGTTCCTTTGAGTAAGTCTACCCAAGAGACAAATCTGTTTTGTGAAAATAATGACTGAGGTAAGTCTTAAGATTTTTGACTCTTTCTGTTATCACTTTGAATAGATACCTGAACATTGTTTCACAGTGAGTATTGTTTCCTATTTGAAGAAGCATTTTAAAAACTTTTTATATGTTTTAACAAGCTTCTCTCTCAAAAATATTCAAATCCTGAATGAAGTCTTTCTTTTAACCTGGTAGACAGAAGAATGATTACTCTGAGGATTTTCAGAGGGCCCCTGAGACTTCTCAAAGAAATTTGCTCTCCCTTCCTATAAGGAAGAAAATACTAAACTAATTAGGCTTATTTGGTCTATTAAATTACCTGGGAAACATTGGGAAATAAGTGATGATAGATCTTCTTAGGTGGTATTAGATGGGTAAATGTTATTAATATAGATGTCTTAAAATTATATAGCATTCCTAGAATTCTGATCTGTCCTGGTTATCAGTCATAAGTCCAATTATTATCTGGAAGTGTTATATGTCACAGGAGTAGCCAAGTTTCTTTGTCAATTGCCCTTTTGATTCCTTTGCAAATTTGCAGTTAGTTCTTGTTTTACTCTGCTGCTTTTTTCTTGAGCAAATATGTTTCATCTTCCGAGAAATTTATGGAAAGGATTCTAACACAGAGGATCTAATCTACAGATTTCTGATAAACTTTCAGATTGTAAAACTAAACTGATTAAGAAATTACAGAATTCTAACAGAAACTAAGCTCCTCGATCTGCTGACAGAAGATTCAGCTCAAGACTTGATTATACAGGACTGTGTGAACTGATGAGGATGATTATAATTTTTTAGGACTTCTGTTTGAAATATTGTTGAGTTTTGATGTGTTGTTTTGTTTTCTCATAATGAGGGATATCTTTTTCTCTTTTCTCTTATGCTAACTATGACTTACAGCAATTTGGTGAAATTATACCTTTATGAGCAAAACCGAAACTTTTATCTTTTTCTCCCTATCTTATCCCTCCGGAATTGGGAAACACTTTGTGACTGAGTATAGTTATTTGGTGGCAATATTTGTATAAGTTCCATAAGAATCTGTTCTCCTTATAACAGGACACATTGGTTATACTACCAAGGCTTTGACTGGAATGTCATATTTGAAACATACAGGCTCAGATATGACAAGACAGCATTTCAGGAACAAAGATTGGACTTTCTGGAATACAGCCACTTGGAAACATGGGCCTGGTACCTTGTTTACAGAGATTCTGGCAATCTCACCTGGTAAGTAAGGAAGCTTGCTTATCTGACAGGTGTAAGGAACCTCCGAATATTTTGGGGGTACTCAAGGAGAACTCCACTCAAATCTGTAAGTACTGCAGGCCAAATCTGATGACAAGTCCTTGGCTTGGCTTTTCTGGCCTCGGGAGGCCTTCACAGTTCAATCTGAGATTCGTCAGAAAAAATTCTAGCAAAGCAGATTTTAAAAAGCCTGTATGAGCAATTACTATTCTTGCTGCTGATATGTAAACAATTGGAGAAAGTTGTCTTGAAACTGCACTTTATTTGAAAACCGGTTAATCCTAATTTGGCTATCTTTTGTAAAAATGAGGGTGATTTAAGAGACAAAACTTATGTTTCTGTAAAAGCTATAATAGGCATTCCTGGATACTAGATTCTAGCTGTTTTCTTTGGCAAGATTCATCTATTACTAATCGTAATGTCTACTTGTTGCCATCTATGTCTGACACCTGGGAGTTCCCTGGCCATCATCAAACATTTTCCTTCAATACTACTGCCGAAATGCTAACTAGATTTGCCTTGTCATAGGTGGATCCTAAACAACAAGTTCGAAATATAAAGTCCCCAACTTATCGATACGCATAGGATGGACAATATCAAATTTGGGATGAATATATTTGGTTCACTCCCACTCGTGGTCAACTCAGTCAAAGGTCACTCTCTGTTGGGAAGAAACCAATCACGCTTGTGATACATCACCTATTAACACCTGACCGATGGGAAAAATTCGCTGTTATATGTGTTCTCATATCATAGGCTTAAAAAATACTGATGGGTTTGGGACTGACTGGGATAGATGGCCCCGCACACATTGGTTAGCCCCTAATTGTGCTCAGTGGCTATGTGGCTCCAATTTACAGCCTTGGCTGCCACCTGGATGGATTGGATGATGCACCCTAGGCTTTGTCTGGATGCAAGGTACAACAAGATATGCTATATCTCCTCCTGCTAACCTACCCAACTTGCAGCAACGCTGAACCAGCTGTGTCTTCCACTGGTGTGACCATCTTTCCTCAATTTTCCTTCCCTCATTAGGAATCCAAAATGTCGTCTTGCACAGGGAAGTCCTAAACAAATTTATTATGAAGGCATTACATGACACTCAATATAGCACTTCACTGCTCAATTTAGAAGTATCCCAAATGTGAAAGGCAGTCCTCCAAATCCAAATGGCAGTGGATGTCTTGACAGCAGCACAAGAGCAGCACTGTGCCATTATAAAAACTGAATGTTGTGTCCATATTCTTGACTACCATCAAAATATTTCTGGCTTCCTATCCCCACCACCAAATTAAATCCTTGTCTTATTAACCCTAAGTCTAAACGATTCGTTGAACTCCTAGTCTGGATCAGTTTTCTGTACTACTTCAAAACCTTATTCATTGGGTTAAACATACTGCTTGTATTTCCTATGATAATTTGTTATCTGTTTCACTGTTTGTCTTCTGCATGTCAAAAATGTTTCACCTCATGGACCACCTCTTGTCAAATGATTCTCTTGTCTCCAGAGGCTCTGTATACCTTGTCAGCCTTGAACACCATGGGTGAAGCCTTATGGTCCACTGAAGTTCCTACCTGTGCCTATGGTCCCATTTAGGGACAGCTCTATAACCTTGTACAGCCAGAAGTAGTCACAGAAGACAGACTATCGTCCATATCCCCAAAGATTTCCGGTCCAAATGGGTTCAGGGGGGTTTTATGATGTGGATTAAGCTGGCCCCAGCGAGAGAAACCCAAGGTGACCTGGCCTACATGCCAAACTATGTGACCAGGTGGATTTCTTTATGGTGTGAATTAGGGCTGAGAAGCCAGGGAGAGAAGCCCAGGGCATCATCACGTACATGCTGATCTATATTGCCAGATTCATATCTAAAGTTATATGACCGCACAATAACCAGACACATTCTGCACTGAAATCATTTAAAGATGTTTTACATCATCATTTCTTTTTCCAGTGAAAGTAAGTCATGTACCCATGCCTTATAAAATTCGCCATAACCCTTAACTCAGGGCAACAGCAGGAGCTCTGACTGCCCATGGGTCCTGTCCCCATGGTATCCCGTACTATTCTCTAAATAAAAGAGCACCAATGCCAGACCTTTAGATTCCAAGAAATGTTTCATTCGATTCTTCAGCTCGCCGAGCCCCTATCAACGATTATACCATGGAAAAGAAAAAACGGTTCAAGAAAATGGAAGGCACACAGAAATCACACCTGAATAATGCAGAATGAAAGACGTCAATTTTGGACATTCGCTGAACGTTCTAAAATCAGAGAAAGTCACAACTCCAAAAACTGCATCGAAGGTCAAACCTAGGTTAACTGGGAAGGGTGAGTTACAAGACTGCTAAAATCGCGCTCTGAAAACCTGTGTCGATGAAGTTTGCTGGAATAGCAGAGACACAATTCTGACAAATCCTCTGACATCACAGTGGAGAAGAAAAACAAACTGGGCTCATCTACACAGCGCCAGAGTAGGGCTCAAGTAGCATATTCAAGTCACATTCCACTCAACTGCAAGTTGCCAATGAAACATGAAAGGCGCGACCAGTGGCGCAGTGGTGAAGTCCGCATGTTCTGGGTCGGCAGCCCGGGGCCGGACACGTGGTATCCTGGGTGTGAACCTCCGCACTGCTGGTCCAGCCGTTTTCCAGCAGGCGTCCGAGGTAGTGTTGAGGCAGCTGGGAAGTGATGTCAGACAGCATCACTCTTCCTCAGAAAATACAGCAGCATCGCCTGTAGATGTGAGCACACACATAAACATATGCCAAAACAAGATCAATGAACAGTTACAAAGAACAGAAAAACTGAACCTCAAAAAAAAAAAGAACATGCCAGTAAGAACAAAAAGATTTCTTGTAATAAGCTTAGCCACACAGCTATGGAAACCGAAAGCTAGCAAAGCTTTTTGGAAAGAAATTCCAGAAGACACAAGCAAACGGAAGGGTATTCCGTGCTCTAGGAATGTAAGAAGTAAAACACTTGATACTTCCGTAATGGATAAAGCAATCTCTGGATTCCATGCAATCCCAGTCAAAGTTGCGGAATCTTTCCCACAGAAATACAAGAGAGAATCCTAAAGTCTCTATCCAGTGAAAAGGGACGCTGAATACCCAAAGGAATCCTGAGGGAAACAAGCAAAGCAGGACGTATCACACTTTGTGATTTCAACATGTATGACGAAGTGCTAGGTACCAAAACGGTACAGTTTGGTCTCAAAAACAGGCAAACAGACCAATGGAACAGAATCCAGAGCCCAGAGTTCAACTCACTCATATATGCACAGCACATTTGCAACGAGGAAGGCAAGAGGAGACAGTGGAGAAAGGAGAGACTAAGAGAAACAGTGCTGGGAAGACTGCAGAGCCACATGTAACAAAATGAGAGTAGACCATGATGTTACACCAGACACACACACCATCTCGAAATGGATTAAAGCCTTCAACAGAAGTCTTGAAACCGTGAAACTTCCTGGAGGAAACACAGGCAGCCTGCTCTTTACCATCTGGCTTAGCTGCCTATTTGGAAGAAGCATGTGTGACTGGGCAAGGGCAACAAATGAAACAAGAAACAAACGGGATTCCATCCAATGCAGAACCTACTGTCCAGCCAAGGAAACCATCTACTCAATGCAAAGACAGCACAACAACAGGGAGAGGATGTTTCAAACCACACATCGGAGAAGGGCTGAATAGCCAAAACATCCAGTGGCCACACAGGTCTCCACAAGAGAAAAAACAACAAGCCCATTAAAACCTGAGCAAAAGATGGAAACAGAAATTTACCCCAAGACGATAGAAGGTTGGGAAATAGCTATATAAACACATGTTCATCATCGTTAAGTCTAATGCCAATGCAAATCCAAACGGCAATGAGATAACAGCTCACTGTGGTCAGAATGGCTACAAGGAACAAAACAGGAAACAACAAGTGTTGGAGAGGAGGTGGAGAGAAGGGAAGAGTCCTGCAGAGCTTGTGGGAGTGTAAACCAGTGCGGGCACTACGTAAAGCCATGTGACATTACCTCAAAAATTTCAGAATCCATCTACCATATGATCCAGCTATTCCTCTCCGGCGTGTTTATCCAAAGACCTTGGAATCACTAAGGCATGGAGATCCCTGCACTGCTTTGTTCACCACAGCCTTACTCCCGATATCCAAGACTTGGAATCCTCCCTGGTGCCCATCAAGGGCTCTTGGAGAAGGAAGACGGGCTATATCCACACAATGGCATAGCACTCAGCTGTAAGAAAGTGTGCAGTCCAGCCATTTGTGACACCAGAATGGCTCCTGTGGGTATGAAGGTAACTGAAACAATCCCCAGGGAGAAAGTCAAATACCATAGGATCTCACTTACAAGGAGAAGGTTAAAACAAGGAGCAACAAACAGGTAGCATGTGACAGGGGATTCGTGGTTCCCAGAGGTAATGGGTGGCAGGGGATGGAGGGAGAAACAGTTGATTAGGCACAAGTGTCTGGTGTGGGCCTGTAATTAAGCTTAGAGTGGTCAAGATGACGTAGCATACACAGAAGTCTAAATCTATGAGGATGTAAATCTGAAAGTTATAGGATGTTATAATGCAGGGTTCCGGAAACCAGTTCACATAAAATCAAATCTCCATAAAGGCAAGCAGGTATATGGCATAAAGATTGCAGGCTGAAAGAGTTTAAAGAAGATGGGCATCCATGGATTGATAATCACCTTCAAATGCTTAATGATGCTACAGAAAGGTAGACCATTGCAAAGAGATGAAGAGAAACACTACCAAGAGAACACGTTCCATGCTAAGCTCATGAGAGAACGGAAAATGTAGCTGTCTATGATGTTGCTACTAATCACCTTTACGAATAATCAAAGCAGGCCAACATCTTCCAAAGTTCAGTACAAAGGTTGGTTCAAAAGTCCTATTCAGGGTCGGCCCAGTGGTGTAATGGGTAAGTGCCCATGTTCTGCTTGGGCGGCCTGGGCTTTGCTGGCCGGCATCACAGGTCCAGATCAGATTAGGAGCATTTGGAAATATAGATTTCAAGGTATGATGCAGACAGAGATCATGAAGATGTAGAAATTGTGAGGATACGTTATGAATACACACCAGAAAAAGAACCATGAGAATATCACAATCTATGAACGCATCAGGTACACTTCCCCACATGATGAAGGAAGTAAAACATGTGACCAGCCAAGGTGGAATTGCCAGAGTGCTATGAGATGACACGATCATTGTGCATCAGAGGATTGCTGGGAACATAAAGTTGGCAGGGACTCCAGGACTTTCTCTGGGGAAAGTCCACACATTTGGCCACATCCACAAAACTTAAGAGATAAATCCCAGGACGATCTTAAAGGAAAGAAACCAGTGTCTAGAAGGAATGAAGTAGACCTTTCAAGGTTCGAGGATAAAGTTAGAAACTGACAACAAGTCCAGAAAAAGGAAAACTGTCCTACCTGGAAAGGGAGAGTAGTCAGACTGGTATGAGATCACTCTGAGCCACTGTGTGCATGGAGGTTGTCAGGACAACTTAGAATTCTGAGGGTGTTTATGACATCATGGTGACCATGTCACCCAAGTTGGCTGAGGTTTCCAGCCCGAGGATAGGCCTAGGACAGTATATTCAAGTGACAGTTACCCAGAAAAGGCTTTTCCAAACAGAATCCTGGCACAGAATCTTGAAGCGATCAAAGAGACGCTGATTCAAGAGTTGAGAAAGGAATCATTGGGAAGAAGCAATACTAGAGGGGCAAGCACTGAGAGGAGAACAGTGTCATCTACTCAAGTAGATGGGGAGACTGTGCTGATTCAAGCTTCAAACTTGTTTAGAAAAAAGAGGCCAGACCTGGGGCTTATCAGACCTACGTTGTCCTTCTGCCTTACTCATAATCCAAAGTCAAGAATGATCACTTGAGGACATTGAAGAGAAGAATCAAGACCTCCTTTTCTAGGCCCCTAGCATCTTGAAGACAAGTCTCTCTTTCCATAGCTCTGGATTCACAGGGGTCCACTGGGTACATGCCAATGTGTCTCAAGAGATCTCATTGAAGCCTGGAAGGAATGGATCTCTGCCATGGTTGGGTGTGTTTCTTGCTTTGGAAAGGCTCTAGATGTGTGCTAAAAAGCACCCTTTTCCAGTGGGCTTCGTTCCTTGGTGATAGCAGCCATCCCAGGCTAGAGTGCTCAGTTGGGATCAATGAGATTCTCTCCCCCATCTCTTATCTTAGAAGGAGTATTGATTACGTGTTTCGAACTACATGTAAGGAGGTTGGCTGAAAAAGTAGAACATTTCCATTATATTTAAAGAAAAATGAACATGCCACAGCTGAGGATGTAAATGAAACAAATAAAAAAACCCTGTAGAAATAAAGTAAGAAACGATCTACACGTAATCTAGTGGAGCGTTCAGGGATGAGGGGTGAAGTACGAAACCACCCAAATCCAGAAAAGGGATGGAAGGATCTCTCCCCTGGAGAAGGGATTCATCAGATTCATCTAATTTGTCTCGAAACCCTTGGGTCCTTGAAGGTGGTTGCCAGGACAACATGGAGTTTCTCATCTCACAATGTCAAACGAACCAAGATGACCACATGTACTCAGTGCTCAGTTGCACCTAGGCTAGCATAGCAAAGATTACTTCAAGTTACCAATAGAAATTCAAAGATAACACCCAACAATCACAAAAGCCCTCACACACCAGCCTACAGAACATACAGTGATTAAAGAAATACAAAATTCCTAACTTGGAATGAAGGAGAATGCAATCATAAGCATGTCAAAGGGAGATAGCTCAGAAGGACCATGACAATTAGACTATGGAAAAGAAAACATGGTCCCAGAAAATGGAAGGCCAACAGAAATCACACCTCAATAACCCACAGTGAAAGACGTCAGTCTTTAGACAGACTCTGCTTGAATGTTGGAAAGTCTGAGAAAGTGACAACCCCAAAACCTGCAGTGAAGGTCAAACCTGGGCTAACTGGGAAGGGTGAGTTCTCAGACTGCTCCAAATGGGCTCTGAAACCGTGTGTCCATGAAGCTTGCTGGGACAGCAGAGACAAAATTCTGACAAATCCTCTGACATCACAGTGCACCAGAAAAACAACCTTGCCTAGTCGACACAGGGCCAGAGTTGGGCTCAAGTAGCATATTCAAGTCACATTCCACTCAACTACAGGTTGGCAATGGAACATGTAAAGGGCCGGCCAGTGTTGCAGGGGTGAAGTCCACGTGTTCTTGGTCGGCCGGCCACGGTCGGGAGCGTGGAATCCTGGGGTGATCCTCCTCATGGTTGTTACAGCCATCTGGGGCAGGCGTCCGAGGTAGTATAGAGGCAGTTGGGAAACGACGTTAGACAGTGCCACTCATCCTCAGCAAGTACAGCAGCATTGTCAGCAGATGTGAGCATAGCAATAAACGTTTGCCAAAACAGAACCAATTAAAAGGTGCAAAGAATAGAAATAATGAACCTCAAAAAGGGAAGCATGCCAGTAGGAGAAATAAGATATCTAAGACTATGCTTCGCCAATCAGATGCAAGCTATGTAAAACAAAACCTGGCAAAGCTTTGCGGAAAGAAATTCCAGAAGACCTAAGGAAACGGAAGGCTATTTCATGCTCTTCGAATGGAAGAACTAATACACTTGAAACGTCCATACCCCATAAAGCAATCTGTGGATTCCAGGCAATCCCAGTCCAAGTTGCAGCAATCTTTCTCACAGAAATAGAGAGAGGATAGTAAAGCCTCTATCCAGCAGTAAAGGAATCTGAATACCCAAAGGAATCCTGAGGAAAACGAACAAAGCATGACATATCACACTGTCTGATTTCCTCATGTCGGACGGAGTGCAATGAACCGAAATGGCACAGTCTGGGTCCAAAAACAGGCACACAGACACATGGAACAGAATCGAGAGCCCAGAGGTCAACTTACGTACATATGGACAACCCATTTTCGACAAGAGAACCAAGAGGAGACAGCGGAGAAAGTAGAGTCTCAACAAGCAACGGTGCATGGAAGACTGCACAGCCACATGTAACACAATGAGAGTAGACCATGATGTTACACCAGGCACACACACCACCTCTAAATGGATTAAAGCCTTGAATGGAAGACTTGAAACCGTGCATCTTCTAGGAGACAACCCAGGCAGCTTGCTCTTTGACATCTGGCTTAGCCACCTATTTGGAAGAAGCATGTTTGACTAGTCAAGGGCAACAAAGGAAACAAGAAACAAACGGGACTTCATACACTGCAGAAGCTTCTGCCCAGACAAGGAAACCATCGACTCAGTGCAACGTCAGCACAACAACTGGGATAGGATGTTTTCAAAACACACATCAGAGAAGGGGTTAAGAGCCTAAAGATCCAATGACCTCATACGTCTCCAAAAGAGAAAACACAACAAGCCCACTAAAACCTGGGCAGAAGATGCAAACAGAGATTTCTCCCCAGAAGATAGAAAGATGGCCAATAGGCTGTATGAAAACATGTTCCTCATCAGGAAGTCCCATGCCAGTGCAAATCCAAACTTCAATGAGATAGCAGCTTACTGTGGTCACAGTGGCCCTAAGTAACAAGCCAGGAAACAAGTGTCTGAGAGGAGGTGGAGAGAAGTGAAGCCTCCAGCACTGCTGGTGGTAGTGTAAACCGATGCTGCCACTCCACAAAGCAGTGTGAACTTGCCTCAGAAATTTAAGATTCCATCTACCATATGATCCAGCTCTTCCTCGGTGGTGTACTTATCCAAAGAACTTGGAAACACCAATGCATAGAGATCTCTGCACCGCTGTGTTCACCACGGCCTTGCTCCTGATATCCAAGACTTGGAAGCTGCCCTGGTGCCCATCAAGGGACCAATGGAGAAGGAAGATGGGCTATAGCGACACAAGGGCATACTACTCAGCTATAAGTAAGGATGTAATCCAGCCCTTTGTGACCTCCAGAATGGCTCCTGAGGGTCTTATGGGAAGTGAAACCAGTCACAGGGAGAAAGTCAAATCCCGTAGGTTCTCATTTACAAGGAGAACAGAAAAACATGGGCTAATGTACAGGTACCATGGGACAGTGGATTGGTGGTTCCCAAGGAGACTGGGCGGCGGAGGGAGGGTGAAAGAGATGATTAGCCACAAGCATTTGGTTCAGGCCTGTAATGAGGCTTCCGGAGGGAGGATGATATAACCTACACAGAAGTCTAAATCTCTGGGGGTGGAAATCTGAAAGCTACAGGATGTTATAACGCAGGGTTACAACAATAAACTAACATAAAATCCAAAATCCAGAAAGGCGTGCGGACTTACGGCATAAAACTTTGGAGTCTGAAAGAGATGAGAGATGATGAACTTCCAAGTATTGACAATCACCTCCAAATGCTTAATAGTGCTACAGAAAGGTAGACCATTGCAACGAGATGATGAGGAATACTACCAAGAGAGCATGTTCCGTGCTAATCTCACGTACCAACGGAAAATGTTCCCGTCCATGATGTTGCTAGTAATTCCATTCACCCATAATCAAAGGAGGATAACATCTTCCCAAGTTCAGGCCAATGATTGGCCCAAAAGTCCAATTCAGGGCCGGCCCTGTGGTGTAGGGGGTAAGTGCCCACGTTCCGCTTGGGCGGCCCGGATCAGATTAGTAGCAATCGGAAATGTAGATTTCACGGTATGGGGCAGACAGAGACCATAAAGAAGTAGAAATTGTGAGGATGTGTTAGCAATATGCACCAGAAAAAGAAACATGAGGGTACTACAATGTGTGAACGCAGCTGGTACACTTGCCAAATGAAGAAGGAAGGAAAACTTTTAACCTGCCAAGGTGGACTTGTAAGACTGCTATGAGATGAAACGATCATTGCGCATCAGAGGATTGCCTGGGCAACCTCAACTTGGGAAGTACTCCAGGTCTTTCTATAGGGAAGGTCCACCCATTTGGTCATAGCCACAAATTATGAGAGATGACCTAGGATAATCTTAAAGGAAAGAAACCGGTGTCTAGAGAGAATGTAGTACACCTTTCAAAGTTGGAGGATAAAGTTGGAAACCGACAAGAAATCCAGAAAAAGGAAAACTATCCTGCCTGGAAAAGGTGCGTGGTCAGACTTGTATGAGATGGCTCTGAAACATGGTGTGCAGGGAGGTTGTCAGGACAACTTGTAACTTTGAGGGTGTTTATGATATCACGGTGAACATGTCACCCAAGATCGCCGCATATTTCCAGTCGGAGCGTTGGACTAGGCTAGGATATTCAAGTGAGAGATACCCAGAGACAGCTGTTACAAACAGAAACCGGGCACAGAATCTTGAAGAGATCAAAGAGACTATGATCCAAGGGATAAGAAAGGAATCATTGGGAAGAAGCGATAATAGAGGGACAAGCACCAAGAGGGGAACATTGTCATCTACTCAAGTAGATGGGGAGACCATGCTGATTCAAGCTTGAAACTTGATTGGAAACAAGAGGCCAGACTTGGGGCTTATCAGACCGACTTTGTCCTTCTGACTTAATCTTAATCCAAAGTCAAGAATGAAGTCTTCAGGACATCAAAGAGGAGAATCCATGCCTCCTTTCCTGGGCCCCTAGCATTCTTTGAAGAGAAGTCTCCCTTTCCATAGCTCTGGCATCACGGGGGCCCACTGGGTAGACGGTTATGTCTCACAAGAGTACTCTTTGAAGCCCTGAAGGCGTGGGCACCTGTCATGCTTGGGGTATGTCTCCTTGTTTGGAAGGGCTCCAGAAGTGTGCTGAAATGCACCCTTTTCCAGAGGGCTTCGTTCCTTTGTGAAGGCTGCCCTCCCAGGCTAGATTGCTCCATTGGACTCTAATGAAGTTCTCTCCCCATATCTCTGACCATAGAAGGAGTATTGATTATGTGTTTTGACACCTTATGTAAGGAGTTGGTGGAAAATTAAACATTACAGTGACATTTAAAGAAAACTACACATGCCAGATCTGAGGATGTAAATCAAACAAATAAACCCTATAGAAATAAAGCAAGCCAGTATCTGGACGTAAGCTAGTGGAATGTTCAAGGATCAGGGCTCAAGTTAGAAACTTCCCAAATCCAGAAAAGAGACAGAAAAATCTGTTGCCTGGAGAGAGGAGGTCATCAGATTTGTCTAATTTGTCTCGGAAACATCATTTCCGTGAAGGTGGTTGCCAGGACACCCATGAATCTGGAGTTTCTGATCTCAGAATGTCAAACCATCCAAGAGGACCTGGTGTTCTCAGTGCTCAGTTTGGCCTAGGCTAGGATAGCAGAGATTCCTTCAAGTGACAGATGGAAATTCCAAGACAACACCCAACAATCATGAAAGGACTCACACCTCGGCCTACAGAAAATATGGTGATTAAAAAAAATACAAAATTAATAACTTGGAATGAAGGAGAACGGATTGATAAGCATATGTAAGGGAGATAGCTGAGAAAGACCATGATGATTAGACTATGGAAATGAAACCAAGGTCCCCGAAATGGAAGGCAAACTGAAATCACACCTGAATAATCCACTGTGAAATATGTCATTCATTAGACAGACTCTGCTGGAATGTTTGAAAGTCCGAGGAATTCACAATCCCAAATACTGCAGCGAAGGTCAAAGCTGGGCTACCTGGGAAGGGTGAGTTACGAGTTTGCTCCAAGCGGGCTATGAAAGCCGGTGTCCATGAAGCTTGCCGGGACAGCAGAGACACAATTCTGACAGATCCTCTGACATCACAGTGGACCAGACAAACAAGCTGGCCTCATCTACACAGGGCCAGAGTTGGGCTCAAGTAGCATACTTGAGTCACCTTCCACTCAACTGCAGGCTGTCAATGGTACATGAAAGGGGCCAGCCAGTGGTGCAGCGATGCCGTCCACGCGCTCTGGTTCGGCAGCCAGCGGTGGCAGCATAGAATCCTGGCGTGAACCTCCTCACAGCTGGTCCAGCCATTCTGGGACAGGCGTCCGAGGTAGTGTAGAGGCAGATGGGAAGAGACGTTAGACAGGGCCCTCTTCATCAGGAAATACAGGAGCATTGCCAACAGATGTGAGCACAGTGATAAACTTCTGCCTAAACAGAAGCAATTAAAAGTTACAAATGATAGAAAAACTTACCCTCAAAAAAAAATAAAAGCATGCTTTAGAAGATTAAGGTATCTAGGAATAACCTGAGCCAAACAGGTGAAAGCTATGTAAACCGAGAAATAGCAAAGCTTTGAGGAAAGAAATTCCACAAGACACAAGGAACTGGTAGGGCATTCAGTGCTCTTGGAATGGAAGAAGTAACACATTTTAAACGTCCGTACTGGATAAAGAAATCTCTGGATTGCATGCAATCCCAGTCAACGTTGCAGCAATCTTTCCCACAGAAATTGAAGAGGGAATCCTAATGTTTCTCTCCAGCAACAAAAGACCCTGAAGAACCAAAGGAATCCTGAGGAAAACAAAGAAATCATGACGTATCATCACAATGATTCCTTTCTTATCCCTTGAACCAGCGTCTCTTTGGTCGCTTCAAGATTCTGTGCCTGGTTTCTGTTTGTAAAAGCTGTTTCTGGGTATCTCTCACTTGACTATACTAGCCTAGTCCAATGCTAGGACTGGAAACATGCGGCCATCTTGGGTGACATGTTCACCGCGATGTCATAAACACCCTCAGAATTCTAAGTTGTCCTGAAAACCTCCATGCACGCAGTGGTTCAGACCCATCTCATACCAGTCTGACTATGCCCCCTTTCCAGGTAGGATAGTTTTCCTTGTTCTGGATTTCTTGTCAGTTTCTAACTTTCTCCTCGAACTTTGAAAGGTCTACTATATTCCCTCTAGACACCGGTTTCTTCCCTTAAAGATCATCCCTGGTTTTATCTCTTATCTTTTGTGGATATGGCCAAATGGGTGGACTTTCCTTAGAGAATGTCCTGAAGTCCGTAAGAAGTTGATGTTGTCCAGGCAATCCCATGATGCACAATGATCGTGTGATCTCCTAGCGGTGTGACAATTCCACCTTGGCAACTCACATGTTTTGTTTCCTTCATCATTTGGGCAAGTGTAGTTGACGCGTTCATAGATTGTAATATTCTCATGGTTCTTTTTCTGGTGAGTATTGATAAGGTCATCTCACACTTTCTACTTCTTTATGATCTCTGTGCCCACGAGACCATGAAATCTGGATTTCCTAATGCTAGTAATCTGATCCACACACGTGATGCTAGCCAATGAAGCCCCGGCCACTGAGGCAGAACGTGGGAACTTACCTGCTGCAATACAGGGCAGGCCCTGAATTGGAATTTGGACCAAACTTTGGCCTGAACTTGGGAAGATGTTGGCCTGCTTGGCTCATGCATGAAGGGAATCAGTAGTAACAACATGGAAGGTAGCATTTTCCGTTGGTTCATGAGTTTAGCACGGAACATGTCCTCTTCCTAGTATTCCGCTTCATCTCTTTGCAAAGGTCTACCTTTCTGTAGCATCATTAAGCATTTTGAGGTGATTACCAATCCTTGGAAGGTCATTCTCTGTAATCTGTTTCAGCCTCCAAAGTTTAGGCCGTAAATCTGCACCCCTTTTTGGAGTTTTGATTTTATGTGAATTGGTGGCCGTAACCCTGCATTATAACATCCTATATCTCTCACATTTACATCCTCACAGATTTAAAGTTCTGTGTAGGTTACATCATCTTCACCACCATAAGCCTAATTACAGGCCCTCACCACACACTTGTGCCTATTCAACTATGTCTCCCTCGGGGCCCAGGCTCCCATTCCCTCTGGGAACCACCGGTTCCATCTCACGTGATTCCAGTTTGTTTGTCCTTTTTTTTCTATATCTCTTTGTAACTTAGATCGCATGGTATTTGACCTTCTCCCTGGGCTTGTTTCAATTCCCCTCATACCCTCAGGAGCCATTCTGGTGGTCACAAATGACTGGACTGCATCCATTCCTACAGCTGAGTGCTATGCCATTGTGTGGATATAGCCCATCTTCCTTCTCCATTCGTCCCTTGATGGGCACCAGGGCGGCTTACAAGTCTTGTATCTCGGGAGTAAAGCTGTGGTGAACACAGTGGTGCACGGATCTCTATGCATTAGTGTTTCCAAGTTCTATGGATAGACAAGCTACCGAGGAATAGCTGGATCATATGGTAGAAATTTCTGAGGCAATTCCACACTGCTTTTCCTACTGGCTGCACCGGTTTACACTCCCACCAGTGGTGCAGGAGGCTTCCCTTGTCTCCACCTCCTCTCTGACACTTGTTGTTTCCTGTCTTGTTCCTTATAGCCATTCTGACCACAGGGAGCTGTTATCCCATTGCCGTTTGGATTTGCACTGGCCTGAGAATTTATGATGGTGAACATGTTTTCATACAGCTGTTGCCCATCTTTCTCTCTTTGGGAGAAATCTCTGTTTCCATCTTTTGCCCAGGTTTTACTGGGTTTGTTGTTTTTCCTCTTGTGGAGACGTGTGAGGTTATTGGATCGTTTGGCTATTCAGCCCTTCTCTGATGTGTGGTTTGCAAACATCCACTGCCAGTTGCTGTGCAGTCTTTGCATTGAGTTATGGTTTCCTTGGCTGGGCAGAACCTTCTGCGTTGGATAGAGTCCCGTTTGCTTCTTGTTTCCTTTCTTGCCCTTGCCCAGTCACACATGCTTCTTCCAAATAGGCAGCTAAGCCAGATGGTAAAGAGCACGCTGCCTGGGTTTTCTCCTAGAAGTTCCATGGACTGAAGTCTTCCATTCAAGGCTTTAATCCATTTCGAGGTGGTATGTGCCTCGTTTAACATCATGTCCTACTCTCATTTTGTTACCTGTGGTTGTGCAGTCTTCCAAGAAACATTTCTTCTCTAGACTTTCCTTTCTCCGCTGTCTTCTCTTGTCCCTCTGGTCGAAAATGAGCTGTCCATATTTGTGTGAGTATACCTCTGCGCTCTTGATCGTGTTCTATTCGTCTGTGTGCTTGTTTTGGGGCCCAGACTGTGCTGTTTCAGTACCTAGTGCTTCGTCCTGTATGGTGAAATCAGAAAGGGGGATACGTCCAGCTTTGTTCATTTTCCTCAGGATTCCATTGGCTATTCAGTGTCCCTTATGCCTGAATAGAGACTTTAGGATTCTCTCTTCTATTTCTGTGGGAAAAATTACTACAACTTTGACTGGGATTGCATGGAATCCAGAGATTGCTTTATCTGTTACGAACTTTTCAAGTGTGTTAGTTCTTCCATTCCAAGAGCACGGTGTAGCCTTCCGTTTCCTTCTCTCTTCTGGAATTTATTTCCCAAAAGCTTTCTTCCCTTTCGTGTTACATAGCATGCACCCGTTTAGTTAAGGTCATTCATAGATATCTTATTCTTCTTACTGGTATGCTTCTGTTTTTGAGGTTCAGTATTTATGTTCTTTGCGCCTTTTAATTGGTTCTGTTTTGGCAAACGTTTATGGCTGTGCTCACATCTGCTGACACTGCAGCTGTATTTGCTAAAGAAGAGTGGCCCTGTCTAACGTTGCTTCCCATCTGCCTCTGCACTACCTCGGACGCCTGCCCCAGAATGGCTGGGCCAACGGTGAGGAGGCTCACCCCCAGGAATCCAGGTGGCCTAGCACGGGCTTCCAACCCAGAATGCACGGACTTACTGCTACAACACGGGCTGGCCCCTTTCATGTTCCATTGCCAACCTGCTGTTGAGTGAAATGTGAATTAAATATGCTACATAAGCCCAAATCTGGCCCTGTGTAGACTAGGCCTGGTTTTCTATCCGGTCCACTGTGATGTCAGAGGATTTGTCAGAATTGTGTCTCTGCTGTCTCGGCAAGCTTCATGGACACAGGGTTTCAGAGCCGGCTTGGAGCAGTCTCGTAACTCACCCTTCCCAGTTAGCCCAGGTTTGACCTTCATTGCAAGTTTTGGGGTTGTGACCTTCTCGGTCTTTCCAACGTTCAAGCATAGTCTGTCTAAAGACTGACGTATTGCACTGTGGATCATTCAGGTGTGATTTCTGTTGGGCTTCCATTTTCTGGGACCCTGTTTTCTTTTCCATAGTCTAATCGTCATGGTCTTCCTGAGGTATGTCCCTTCGAGATGCTTGTCAGTACATTCTCCTTCATTCCAAGTTAGGGATTTTGTATTTCTTTAATCACCATATGTTCTGTAGGCCGATGTGTGAGTGCTTTCGTGATTCCTGGGTGTCGTCTTTGAATTTCCATCGGCCACTTGAGAGAGTCTTTGCTCTCTTGGTCTAGGTGCGACTGAGCACTGAGTACACGTGGTCATCTGGGTTCCTTTGACATTGTGAGATGAGAAACTCCAGGTATGACGTTGTCCTGGCAACCACCTTCAGGAAGCCAATGCTTCTGAAACAAATTAGATGAATCTGATGAATTCCTCTGTCCAGGTGAGAGACCTTCTGTCTCTATTCTGGATTTGGGAAGTTTCAAACTTCACCCTTGATGCTTGAACTTTCCACTAGATTATGGCTAGATACTGGCTTACTTTGTTTCTACAGGTTTTGTTATGTGTTTGATTTACCTCCTCAGCTGTGGCGAGTTTATTTTTCTTTAAATATAATGGCAATGTTCTAATTTTCAGCAAACCTCCTTACGTGTGGTATCGAAACACGTAATCAATATTCCTTGTACGGCAAGAGAGGGTGGAGAGAATCTCATTGATCCCAACTGAACACTCTAGCCTGGGAGGGCAGCCTTCACAAAGGAACAAAGCTCTCTGGAAAAGGTGCTTTTCAGCACACTTCTAGAGCCCTTCCAAACCAAGCGACATACCCAAGCATGGCAGGGGGCCATTCTTTCCAGGCTTCAATGAGATCTCTTCTGACACATTGGCATGTACCCAGTGGGCCCCCGTGACTTGAGAGCTATGGAAAGGGAGACTTGTCTTCAAAGTTTGCTGAGGCCTAAGAAAGGTGGCCTCGCTTCTTCTCTTCAATGTCCTCAAGTAATCATTCTTGACTTTGGGTTATGGGTAAGGCAGAAGGACAATGTAGGTCTGATAAGCCCCAGGTACGGCCTCTTTTCTCAAAACAAGTTTCAAGCTTGAATCAGCATGGCCTCCCCATCTACGTGAGTAGATGACAATGTTGTCCTCTGAGTGCTTGTCCCTCTATTATCGCTTCATTTCAGTGATTCCTTTCTCATCCCTTGAATACGCATCTGTTGGATCTCTTCAAGTTTCTGTGCCCGGTTTCTGTTTGGAAAAGCTGTTTCTGGGAATCTCTCACTTGAATATCCTAGCCTAGGCAAATCCTCGGGATGGAAACCTGGGACCATCTTGGGTGACATGGTCACCATGATGTCATAAACACCCTCAGAATTCTAAGTTGTGCTGAAAACCTCCATGCACACAGTGTTTAAGACCCATCTCATACCAGTCTGACTACTCTCCCTTTCCAGGTAGGACAGTTTTCCTTTTACGGGACTTCTTGTCGGTTTCTAACTTTCTCCTCTAACCTTGAAAGGTCTACATTCCTTCTAGACACTGGTTTCTTTCCTTTAAGACCGTCCTGGGATTTATCTCTTATCTTTTGTGGATGTGGCCAAATGTGTGGACTTTCCCCACAGAAAGTCCTGGAGTCCCTGCAAAGTTGAAGTTACCCAGGCAATCCTCTAATGAGCAATGATCGTGTCATCTCATAGTAGTCTGGCAATTCCACCTTGGCAGGTCACATGTTTTACTTCCTTCATCATGTGGGGGAAGTGTACCTGATGCGTTCATAGATTGTAATATTCTCATGGTTCATTTGCTGGTGTGTATTCATAAGGTATCCTCACAATTTCTACTTCTTCATGATCTCTGTTGGCACCATACCTTGAAATCCATATTTCCTACTGCTCCTAATCTGATCCAGACCCGTGATGCCACCCTGCCAAGCCTAGGCCACCCCAGTGAAACATGGGCACTTACCAGCTACACCACAGTGCCGGACCTGAATTGGACTTTTGGACCAACCTTTGGCCTGAACTTGGGAAGATGTTGGCCTGCATTGATTATTCCTAAATGTAATTAGTAAAAACATCGTGGACGGTAACATTTTCCGTTGGCTCATGAGTTTAGCACAGAACGTGCTGTGTTGGTTGTGTTCCTCTTCATCTCTTTGCAATGGTCTAATTTTCTGTAGCATCGTTAAGCATTTGGAGGTGATTATCAATCCTTGGAAGTTCATCTTCTCTAAATTCTTTCAGCCTGCAATCTTTATGCCATAAACCTGCTTGCATTTAAGGAGTTTTGATTTTAGGTGAATTGATTTCTCTAACCCTTCATTATAACATCCTATAGCTTTCAGATTTACATCCTCATAGATTTAGACTTCTGTGTATGGTACATCATCTTCCCCACTGTAAGCCTAATTACAGGCCCACACTACAAAATTGTGCCTAAACAACTCTTTGTCCCACCGTCCCCTGCCACCCGTTACCTCTGGGAACCACCAATCCCATGTCATGTTCTACATGTTTCTTGGTCCCTATTTTAATCTTCTCCTTGTAAGTGAGATCCTATGGTATTTGACATTCTCCCTGGGGTTTGTTTCAGTTCCCCTCATACCCACAGGAGCCATTCTGGTGTCACAAGTGGCTGGACTGCACCCTTTCTTACAGCTGAGTGCTAGGCCATTGTGTGGATATGGCCCACCTTCCTTCTCCATGGGTCCCTTGATGGGCACCAGAGGAACTTCCATGTCTTGCATATAGGGAGGAAGGCTGTGGTGAACACAGCGCTGCACGGATCTCTGTGCAGTAGTGTTCCCAATTTCTTTGGATAAACACGCCGCAGAGGAATAGCTGGACCATATGGTAGATGTATTTTGAAATTTCTGAGGCAATTCCACAAGGCTATGCCTAGTGCCTTCACCGGTTTGCACTCCCACCAGCGGTGCAGAACTCTTCCCTTCTCTCTGCCTCCCCTCCGACACTTGTTGTTTCCCGTCTTGTTCTTTATAGCCATTCTGACCACAGTGAGCTGCTATCTCATTGCCATTTGGATTTGCTTTGGCCTTAGACTCAATGATGATGAACATGAGTTCATAAAGCTGTTAGCAACCTTTCTGTCTTCTTGGTGTAAATCTCTGTTTCTATCTTTTGCCCAGGTTTTAATGGGCTTGTTGTTTTTTCTCTTGTCGAGACGTGTGAGGTCATTGGATCTTTTGGCTATTCAGCCCTTCTCCGATGTGCGGTTTGAAATATTCTCTTCCTGCTGTTGTGCTGTCCTTGCATTGAGTCGACAGTTTCCTTGGCTGGACAGAACCTACTGCATTGGATGGAGTCCCGTTTGTTTCTTGTTTCCATTGTTGACCTTGACTAGTCACACATGCTTCTTCCAAGTAGGCGGCTATGCCTGATGGCAAAAAGCAAGCTCCCTGGGTTTTATTCTAGAAGTTTCACTGTTTCAAGTCTTAAGTTGAAGGGTTTAATCCATTTCGAGGTGGGGTGTGTGCCTGGTGTAACATCATGGTCTACTCTCATTGTGTTACATGTGGCTGTGCAGGCTTCCCAGCACCGTTTCTTTTAGAGACTCACCTTTCTCCACTGTCTCCTCTTGCGTTCCTCGTTGCAAATGAGTTGTTCATATATGGGTGAGTTGACCTCTGGGCTCTGGATTCTGTTCCATTGGTCTGTGTGCCTATTTTTGGGAGCAGGCTATGTTTCGGTACCTAGCTCTTCGTCCTACATGTTGGAATCAGAAAGTGTTTTACATCCTGCTTTGTTCGTCCTGCTTTTTTCCTCAGGATTCCTTTGGGTATTCAGGGTTCTTGTTGCTGTATAGAGACTTTAGGATTCTCTCTTCTATTTCTGTGGGAAAGATTGCTGCAACTTTGACTGGGATTGCATGGAATCTAAAGATTGATTTATCCTTTACGGCCATTTCAGTTGTTTTAGTTCTTACATTCCTAGAGCATGGAATACCCTTCCGTTTGCTTGTGTCTTCTGGAATTGCTTTTGCCAAAGCTTTGCTAGTTTTTGGTTTCCATTGCTTGCACCTGTTTGTCTAAGCTAATTCCTAGAAATCCTATTGTTCTTACGTGCATGTTTTTTCTTTCTGAGGTTCAGTTTTTCTATCCTATGCAACTTTTCATTGGTTTTGTTTTGGCAGATGTTCATGGCTGTGCTCACATCTGCTGGCAATGATGCTGTACTTTCTGAGGAAGATTGACGCTGCCTGACGTTGCTTCCCATCTGCCTGTACACTACCTCAGACGCCTGCCCCAGAATGGCTGGACCAGCTGTGATGAGGTTCACCCCCCGGATTCCGCATGGCCTGCCTGGGGCTGCTGACCACAACATGCAGTGTTCACCACTACACCACTGGCCGGCACCTTTCATGTTCCATTGGCAACCTGCAGTTGAGTGGAATGTGACTTGAATGGGCTACTTGGGCCAAATGTGGCACTGTGTAGATGAGGCCAGTTTATTTTTCTTCTCCACTGTGATGTCAGAAGATTTGTCAGAATTCTGTCTCTGCTGTCCTGGCACACTTCATTGACACAGGTTTTCAGAGCCCGATGTTAGCAGTGTGATAACTCACCTTTACCAATTAGCCTAAGTTTGACATTTGCTCCAGTTTTTGTGAATGTGACTTTCTCTGACTTTCGAACGTTCAGAGTATGACTAAAACTTAATTGTTTCATTGTGGATTATTCAGATGTGATTTCTGTGTGCCTTCCATTTTCTGTGACCGTTTTCTCTTTTCCATGGTATAATTGTTGATATGGGCTCGGCGAGCTGAAGACTCAAATATAAGATTTCTTGGACTCTCAAGGTCTGGCATTGGTGCTCTTTTATTTAGAGAATAGTACGGGATGGCATGGGGACAGGACCCATGGGCAGTGAAGAGCTGCTGCTGCTCCCTGGGGACGGGACCCATGAGCAGTCAGAGCTCCTGCTGCATCCCTCAGTTGAGGGTTAGTGATAATTTTATAAGGACTGGGTACATGACTTGTTTTTACTGGAAAAAGAAATGATGATGTTCAATGTCTTTAAATGAGTTCAGTGCAGATGGGGTCTGGTTATTGTGCGTCATATAACTTTAGATACGAATCTGCCCATATATATTACCATGTAGGTTAGTATGCCCTTAGATGCTCTCCATGGGACAGCCCTAATTCATATCAACAAAAAATCCACCGGGTCATATAGATTGGCATGTAGGCCAGGTCACCTTGGGCTTTTCTATCTGGAGCAGCCTCAATCCACAACATAAACCCCCTCGAACCCATTTGGACCGGAAATATTTGGGGATATGATCGATGTTCACTCTTCTGTAAATACTTCTGGCTGTACAATGTTGTAGAGGTGTCCCTAAATGGGGCCATAGGCACAGGTAGAAGTTCAGTGGACCAGAAGTCTTCACCTGTGGAGTCCAAGGCTAAGTTATACAGAGCCCCTGGAGAGGAGAGAATCATTTGACGAGATGTGCTCCAAGAGGTGAAATATTTTGGCATGCAGAAGACAAACAACGAAACAGACAACAAACTACAAGTAGAAATACAAGCAGTATGTTTAACCCAATGAATAAGGTTTTGAAGTAGTGCAGAAACCTGGTACTGACTGGGAGTTCAACCAATCGTTTAGAGTTAGGGTTGGTCAGACATGGATTTAATTTGGTGGCTGGGATAGGAAGCCCGAAATATTTTGATGGTAGTCAAGAATATAGGCAAAACATTCACTTTTTATAACGGCACAGGTGCCCCCTTGTGCTGCTGTCAAGACATCCAGTGCCATTTGGATTTGGAGAACTGCCTTACACATTTGGGATACTTCTAAATTGAGCAGCGAAATGCTATGTTGTGCATCATTTAATGCCTTCCTACTGAATTTGATTAGGACTTCCATGTGCAAGACAGCATTTTCAATTCCTAATTGGTGAAGGATAATTGAGTAAAGATGGAAATACCAGTGGAAGACACAGCTGGTCCAGCGCTGTTGCAGTTGGGTAGGTTAGCAGGAGGAGATATATTAAATGTAGTTCTACCTTGCATGCAGACAAAGCCTAGGGTGCATCATCCAATCCATCCAGGTGGCAGCCAAGGCCATAAAGTGGACCCACATCAACACTGAGCACCATTAGGGGCTAACCAAAACGTGCTGGGCCGTCTATCCCAGTCAGTCCCAGACCAGTCAGTATTTTTTTTAAGGCTATGATACGAGAACACAAATAACAGGGAATTTTCCCCATAAGTCGAGTGCTATTAGGCCATGTATCACAGGTGTGATTGGTTTGTTCCCAACAGAGAATGATCTTTTACTGGGTTGACCACTAGTAGGAGTGAACCAAACATATTCATTCCAAATTTGATATGGTCCATCCTGTGTCTTGATAAGCTGGGGACTTTAAATTTGGAACATGTTGTTTAGGATCCACCTGTGACAAAGCAAATGTATTTAGTATTCGGGCAGTAGTATTGAAGGAAAATGTTTGATGGTGGCCAGGGAACTCCCAGGTGTCAGAGATAGATGGCCACAAGGAGACATTACGATTAGCAATAGATGAATCTTGTAAAAGAAAACAGCTAGAATCTAATATCCAGGAATACCTACTATAGCTTCTACATAAACGTATTTTTTCTCTCTTAAATCACCCTCATTTTTACAAAAGATAGCCAAATTAGGATGAACTGGTTTGCAAATAAAGTGTAGCTTCAATACAACTTGCTCCAATTATTTACATAAGAGTAACAAGAATAGTAATTGCTTATACAGGCTTTTTAAAATCTGCTTTGCTGGACTTTTTTATGAGGAATCTCAGATTCAACTGTGAAGGCCTTGCAAGGCCAGAAAAGCCAAGCCAAGGACTTGCCATCAGATTTGGCCTGCAGTACTTACAGATTTGAGTGGTGTTCTCTTTGAGGTCCCCCAAAATATTCGGAGTTCCTTACACCTGTCAGATAAGCAAGCTTCCTTACTTACCGGGTGAGATTGCCATAATCTCTGTAAACAAGGTACCAGGCCCATGTTTCCAAGTGGCTGTATTCCAGAAAGTCCAATCTTTGTTCCTGAAATGCTGTCTTGTCATATCTGAGCCTGTGTGTTACAAATATGACATTCCAGTCAAAGCCTTGGTAGTATAACCAATGTGTCCTGTTATAAGGAGAACAGATTCTTATGGAACTTATGCAAATATTGCCACTACATAACCATACTCGGTCACAAAGGGTTTCCCAATTCCAGAGGGATAAGGTAGGGAGAAAAAGATAAATGTTTCAGTTTTTCTCATAAAGGCATAATTTCACCAAACGGCTGTAAGTCAAAGTTAGCATAAGAGAAAAGAAAAAATATTTCCTTCGTTGTGAGTAATCAAAACAACACATCAAAACTCAACAATATTTCAAACAGAGGTCCTAAAAAATTATAATCATCCTCATCAGTTCACACAGTCCTGTATAATCAACTCTTGAGCTGAATCTTCTGTCAGTAGATCGATGAACTTAGTTTCTGTTAGAATTCTGTAATTTCTTACTCAGCTCTGTCTTACAATCTGAAAGTTTATCAGAAACGTGTACTTTAGAACCTCTGTGTCAGAATCCTTTCCAGGAATTTCTCGGAAGATGAAAGATATTTGCAAAAGAAAAAAGCATCAGAGTAAGACAACAGCTATCTGCAAATGGACAAAGGACTCCAAACGGCAATTGCCAAATAAACTTGGCTACTTCTGTGACATATAACACTTCCAGATAATAATTGGACTTATGACTGATAACCAGGACAGATCAGAATCTTAAGAATGCCATATAACTTTAAGACATCTATATTAATAACATTTACCCATCTAATACCACCTAAGATAGTCTATCTTCATTTATTTCCCAATGTTTTCCATGTAATTTAATAGACCAAATAAGCCTAGTTAGTTTGGTATTTTCCTCCTTATAGGAAGAGAGAGAAAATTTCTTTGAGACGACTCAGGGGGCCTCTGAAAATCCTCAGAGTAATTTTTGTTGTGTCTACCAGGTCAAAAGAAAGCCTTCATTCAGGATTTGAATATTTTTGAGGGAGAAACTTGTCAAAACATACCCAAAGTTTTTAAAATGCTTCTTCAAATAGGAAACAACACTCACTGTGAAACAATGCTCAGGTATCTATTCAAAGTGATAACAGAAAGAGTGAAAAATCTTAATAGTGACCTCAGTCATTATTTTCACTAAACAGATTTGTCTCTTAGGTAGACTTACTCAAAGGAATAGCTTTTATAACCTCTTTATCAAGAGCAGATCCAAAGTTCAAGAAAAAGTATCCTTTCAGAGAAAACCAAATTTGAATTTCTGCACGTACTTATTTTTAACATTCAAACTCATGCACTTAATTGAACTTACTTTAGTCTACTTGACCAGGCATAAAACTCCTTTCTGAATTTCTCCTTCACAAGCATTCTACAACTTTGTCCCAAAGTCTTTCTTTTTCCTTTCTAGTACATCAGGACAAATTTATGTTTCTTAACCTATCAAACAAAAATATTTCCATTCTTTATACCTTTTTTACTGAAAACATCCATTTTAACTTCCTTGAATACACAGCTCTTTTACTTATTAATTTCCAGTAGCTTTAATTCCATAGGTTAATTAGAACATTTAAACCTTAACAGACCTAGTAAACACTAAAAATGTAAACAATTATGAATTGTCTTTTATATCAGCATTCTAAACACTTCATAAATTTAGAAACGTGGTACTTTACAACAAAACACAAGGCATGCTTCTTAATACACCCAAACGCTTTTAGCCTCTTCACTAAGAAGCCAAAATCAGATAACTTAGCTATGTTTATTAATAATGTTTCAGTGTTTCATCCTATCCAAAATTGACCCAGGTATTCAGATTTTATCATTTAACTTAACTTGGCAAAACTCAAGATTGTTACCAAAAAGAATTTCGAAGCTGTTTTTTTCCCCAAGTATACAGACTGTAAAATTTATTGTGAGTTTTATGTATTTAAACCATTTTTTTCTGACAATTATGTTCAGATTACCTACGGAAACCTCATGAGGCATTTGAAAAAACTGGTCATCGTTTACAGCTATTATTTTGCTGACAAATTTAACAGACAACGTGAACTTATGTGACTAGCAAACCCAGGATGAATGCCTGCATACTATGCAAATACCGACAACTCTGACAAGAAGACTATTTTCAATCAAACCAACAAACTTAAACAAGTTTTCATTTAACATTGGTTAATTCACATCTCGTTTACTTTGAAAGGCACTGAGTTAATTTCTACTACATTTAGAATTTAATAAAGCACTTACTTTAAGCCAACTAAACAGAAATCTTAATTTTGGCCATAGCATCCAGGATAAAAGTATCACACCTATAACATACACATAGACACACCTACAGAGAGACTGTACAACCATCCTTTTAAAAACTACTGCTGTGAGTCAGGAACAATAATATTGAGCTCACAAGTTATGAATCCAAACTTTGTTTTGAGCCTTTTTACTAATACTTATGGAGAAGACCTTTGACATGCTAGACTTTTGGCAAAGACACACTTATGTTCATTTAACCTTTCCCCTCCTTTTTTGTTTTTCAGTCTTAAGAATGAATGATGGACTGGACAGTAGTTCCTGGAGAGGGAGGATGATAATCTTTTTCATGATAAAGGAACTAGGTGGAATCTGAACTGCCTCTAGAGCTGTCTTTCCAGACTTGCAAGGATTTTGTAAGGACAGTTGCTCTTTATTTCCCAGAAACTGGACTGTAACTTGAAGGTCCTTTTAGGTTGATCCACCTGTCCAACTGCACCAGAAAGGCACAGAGAAAAATCGCAGATTTTCTCCTAGTTGGAGTTTCTGGGGCATCACCCATACAATTGAAAGTGTTTCTAATTAGTTAGAAGGATTTTGAGTGGTGAGTCTCTGGGGATGCTTACGGCATTCCCCATGGCAGTAAAGCCAGTGTCTGACTGACAGTGGACTGGAAAAGGGTGCAGTGCCCACAGAAGCCGGGAACTGGCTGGAGGTCAGGGCTCCCAGCAGCCGGGTTGAGAGTTAAGTCCCTTGCAAAATGTTTTCAAGTTTTTCGATTTTAAAGAAGGTCCAGGTTCTGGTCAGGTTCAGCCTGAACTTAAGCTCGGCTTGGTGACAACAGACTACATGATGAGCAAAACAAAGAAAGGAAAAGAAGACACCAGACCTCACCCTCATGGCCACTCCCAGAGGGTTCTCAAGATAAGAGTCACACAACAGTTCCCGTGCTGGGGCACACTACCCTAGCATGACAGTTCACAGAATAAATCACAGGTCTGCTACCCTCATAGCCAACTCAGTAGGTGACTAAAATCCTCAATCAGTCATCTGCCAAAAAAGGGCACCCTACTTGGTGTTGCCGTGGTGATCAGGGTAGAAAGCCAAAGTTGGGGTTCCCAGGCGTCGAGGCCTTGACTCTTCAAAGATTCTTCTTTTTCCGGTTGCAAAGCTCAAAAGGAGATGAAAATGGCCCGTGTAACTCTAACAAAGATGAAAGAGACACGTTAATTTCCTTGAAAATCCCCTGTGAACCTAGGGCAGCATCCCACCTGTCGTTCCTAATGTGGGGTTCCTATAGCAATGGGTGATGGGGAAGTCCACCAGCATTGCATCCCTTGTGTACCTTCCCTCGGATGCCTGGCAGTAACAGGTGCCTGGTGAACATCTTTCCTATTCTGCCTGGCAGCAATAGATGCCTGGTGAATGGTCCCTGAGAGAAAAGGAGAAGTTTAAGAGAGAACAGGATAGAGAAAAATAGTGAGGAATTTTCCGCCGCTTTGGGGGACATTCTACCCAATTGCGTGTTGGAGCCATTCTCCGAGAAGGATTTTCCATACTCAACCAAAGGTTAGACTTTCTTACTTGCCTTGAACTGGACTCCCAATTGGGACATTCACACAGTTCAGAGCATGGTCAGGTGCCATGGGAGGTAGCCCAATACAGCCTTAGGAAAAGAAACCTTCCACGGGAGTCTTGTAGATTCCCGACCATCCTAATGACTTAAGTGGCCACCCCGTGCCCACGTAAAATTTATATATCAGAGATAGAGTCAGGAAGGAACGGATTAATTCATTCTACATCACCCTTAGGCTTAAGGTACTGATTCTCTTCAAGCCGAATGCCATGATTTGCCCCACAGAGTAGCCATGGGCAGCAAACGTGGATTCATACAGCTATCCAAGAAAGTTCCTGATGGAGAAGTGAATTTAGATCCATCCTCGAAAAGGAGAGAGGCACAAGGAAGGAAAGGTCATTTACCAGAAGTCAAGCTCACAAACCGATGAAGCAAAATCCCCGTACGGGCCACAAGATATGATGCGGGGTTGGCGAACTGAAGAGTCAAAAGAAAGATTTGTTGGACTCTCAAGGTCTGGCAGTGATGCTCTTTTATTTAGAGAACAGTACAGGATAGCATGGGGACAGGACCCATGGACACTAAAGAGTTGCTGCTTGGGGACAGGACCTATGGGCAGTCACAGCTCCTGCTGCTGCCCTGAGTACAGGGTAAGTGCTAATTTTATAAGCATAGTTACGTGACTTACTTTTGCTGGAAAAAGAAAAGATGATGTAAAATGTCATGAAATGATTCCAGTTCAGTTGGGGTCTGGTTATTGTGTGGTCGGATAACATTAGATACGAATCTGGCCATATAGATAGGCATGTAGGTGAGCATGACCTGTGCTTCTCTCACTGGGGCACCTCTAATTCATACCAAAAAATGATTCTGATTTCAACATATAGGATGAAGAAATAGGATTGGAAACGGCACAGGCTGGGATGAAAACAGACATGCAGAACCATGGAACACAATCGAGAGCCCAGAGGTATACACACACATACATGGACAGCCCATTTTCGACCACGGAACCAAGAGGAGACAGTGGAGAAAGGAAAGTCTCTACAGTAAATGGTGCTGGGATGACTGCAGAGCCCCATGTAAAACAAGGAGAGTAGACCACGGTGTTACACCAGGCACAAACACCAACTCAAAATGGATTAAAGTTTTGAATGTAAGACTGCATACCACGAGACTTCTGTAAGGAAAACTAGGCAGCATGTTATTTGTCATCTGTCTTAGCCTCCTATTAGTAAGATGCAGGTCTGCTTGGGCAAGGGCAACAACAGAAACAAGAAACAAATGGGACTACATCAAATGCAAAAGTTCAGCCCAGCCAAGGAAACCATCGACTCAATGCAAAGACAGTACAACCACTGGGAGAGGATGTTTGAAAACCACACATCGGTGAACGGGTGAATAGCCAAAAGATGCAGTGAACTCATATGGGTCCACAAGAGAGAAAAAAATAAGCCCATTAAAACCTGGGCAGTAGGTGGAAACAGAGATTTCACCCAAGAAGATATACAGATGGCCAACAGGTGTATGAAAACATGTTAATCATCATTAAGACTCAGGGCAATTGAAATCCAAATGGCAGTGAGATAGCAGCTCAATGTGGTCTGAATGACTATAGGTAAAAAGTCAGGAAACAAGTGTCAGAGAGGAGCTGCAGAGATGGGAAGACTCGTACAGTGCTGCTGTGAGTGTAAGCTGGTGCAGCCACGACGCAAATCAGTGTGGAATTGCCTCAGACATGTCAGAATCCATCTACCATATGATCCAGCTATTATTCAGTGGCGTGTTTCTCAAAAGACCTTGGAAAAAGTCGTGCACCGATATATGTGCACCCCTGTGTTCACCCTGGCCTTACTCCCATTATCCAAGACTTGGAAGCCGCCCTGATGCCCATCAAGGCAGAAGGACGAATAGAGAAAGAAGATTGGAGAAGGAAGCTGGGCTTTATGAACACAATGGCATATCTCTGAGCCATAACAAAAGAGAGAATCCAGCCATTAGTGACCTGCAGGATGGTTCTTGAGGGTTTCATTGGAAGTGAAACAGCTCGCAGGGAGAAACTCAAATACCGTAGGAGCTCACTTACAAGGAGAAGAGACAAACAAGGACCCACAAACTGGAATGCTTTGCGGAAAGAAATTAAAGAAGACACAAGGAAACGGAAGTCTATTCCACGCTCTTCGAACGGAAGAATGAACACACTTGAAACGTCCATATTGGATAAAGCAATCTCTGGATTCCACACAAGCCCCATCGAAGTTTCAGCAATCTTTCCCACAGGAATAGAAGAGATAATCCTAAAGTTTCTATCCAGCAACAAAGGAGCAGGAACGGCCAAGGTAATCCTGAGAAAAACGAACAACTCAGCAAGTACCACATTTTCGAATTTCCACATATAGGACGAACTGCTAGGTACCGAAACGGCAAAGGCTGGCCACAAATAGAGGCACAGAGACACAAGGAACAGAATCGAGAGCCCAGAGGTCAACCCCCACATATATTGACAGCCCAGTTTAGACCAAGGAGCCAAGAGGAGACAACAGAGAAAGGAGAGTCTCGAGAAGAAACGGTGCTGGGAAAACTGCACAGCCACATGTAACACAATGAGAGTGGACCATGATGTTACCCCAGCCACACACACCACCTCAAAATGGATTAAGGCCTTGAATGGAAGACTTGAAACCATGCAACTTCTAGGAGAAAACGCAGGCAGCTTGCATTTTGCCATCTGGCTTAGCCGATTATTTGGAAGAAGCATGTGTGTCTGGGCAAGGGCAACAAAGGAAACAAGAAACAAGCGGGACTCCATCCAATGCAGAAGCTTCTGAACAGCCAACGACTCCATTGACTCAATGCAAAGACAGCACAACTGCGAGTGGATGTTTGCAAACCACCCATCGGAGAAGGGATGATTAACCAAAATATCCAATGAACTCATATGTCTCCACAATAAAAAATCAACGAGCCCCATGAAAGGTGGGCAAAAGATGGAAAGAGATATTTCTCCCAGGAAGATAAAAGATGGCCAACAGGCTGTATGAAAACATGTTCATCATCATTAAGTCTTTGCCAATGCAAATACGAACGGCAATGAGATAGCAGCTCACAGTGGTCAGAATGGCTATAGGGATGAAGACAGGGAACAACAAGTCTTGGAGAGGAGGTGGAGAGAAGGGAAGCTTCCTGCACTGCTGGGGGGAGTGTAATCAGGTGCAGCCACTACCCAAAGTTCTGTGGAATTGCCTTAGAATTTTCAGAATCCATCTACCATGTGATCCAGCTATTCCTCTGTGGCATATATATCCAAAGAACTTGGAAACACTAATGCTCAGAGATCCATGCACCACTGTGTTCACCACAGCCTTATTCCCAATATCCAAGACTTGGAAGCCTACGTGGTGCCCATCAAGTGACGAATGGAGAAGGAAGACGATCTATAGCCACACAATGGCCAATCTCCGGACTGTATAGATGTGGCCATCTTGGGTGACATGTTCATAAACACCCTCAGAATTCTAAGTTGTCCTGACAACCTCCATGCACACAGTGTTTCACAGCCATCGCGTACCAGTCTGACCACTCCCCATTTCCAGGTAGGATAGTTTTCCTTGTTCTGGATTTCTTGTCGGTTTCTAAATGTCTCCTCGAACTTTGAAAGGTCTACTACATTCCCTCTACACACCAGTCTCTTTCCGTTACGATTATCAAAGATTTTATCTCTTATCTTTTGTGGATATGGTGAAATGGGTGGACTTTCCCCAGAGAAAGTCATGGACTCCCTCCCAAGTTGAAGTTGCCCAGGCAATCCCCTGATGCACTCTTATCGTGTCATCTCCTAGCAGTCTGACAATTCCACCAGGCAAGTCACATGTTTCCTTCCTTCATCATTTGGGGAAGTGTAGCTGATGCGTTCATAGATTGTAATATTCACATTGTTTTTTTCTGGTGCGTATTGCTCAGTTTCCCCCACCATTTCTACTTCTTTATGATCTCTGTGCCCACCAGACCATGAAATCTGGATTTCCTAATGCTAGTAATCTGATCCACAACCGTGGTGCTATCCTGTGAAGCTCAGGCTGCCCAAGCGGAACGTGGGCACTTACCTGCTACATCACAGGTCCACCAATGAATTTGACTTCTGGACCAACCTTTGGCCTGAACTTGGGAGGATGTTGGCCTGCTTCGATCATTCGTGTAGGGAATCAGTAGTAACATGAGTGACAGACATGCTTCTTCCACATATGAGGCTAAGACAAATGACAAAGAGCACGCTACCTACATTTTCTTCCAGAAGTCTCATGGTTTCCAGTGATACATTCTAGACTTTAATCCATTTTGAGTTGGTGTATGTGCCTGGTGTAACACCATGGGCTACTCTCCTTGTCTTACATGAGACTCTGCACTCTTCCCAACACCATTCATTGTAGAGACTTTCCTTTCTCCACTGTCTCCTCTTGGCTCCATGGTCGAAAATGGGGTGTCCATATATGTGTCCCTATACCTCTGGGCTCTTGATTCTGTTCCTTGGTTCTGTTTCTTTGTTTTGCATCCCAGCCTGCACTGTTTCCATTTCAATTTCTTCATCCTATATGTTGAAATCAGAAAGTGTGATACATTGAGCTTTGTTCTTTTTCCTCAGGATTCCTTTGGCTATTCGGGGTCTTTTGTTGCTGGATGTAAACTGTAGGATGCTCGCTTCTATCTCTGTGAGAAATATTGCTGCACCTTTGGCACTGCATGGAATCAAGAGATTTCTCTATGCGGTGTGGACATTTCAAGTGTGTTAATTCTTCCATTTCAAGAGCATGGAATATCCTTCCACTTCCTTGTGTCTTCTCCCATTTCTTTCTGCAAAGGTTTGCTAGTTTTCTGTTTACAGAGCTTTCACCTGTTGGGGTGAGGTTATTCCTAGGTATCTTATTCTTCTTACTGGCATCCTTTTTCTTTTTTATTGAGGTTCAATTTTCCTATTATTTGCAACTTTTAATTTGTTTCCTTTTGAAAGAGATTTATCACTGTGCTCACATCTGCTGGAAATGCTCCTGTATTTGCTGAGGAATAGTGGCCCTGTCTAACATCACTTCTCATCTGCCTCTACATTACCTCCCTCGCCTGCCCCAGAATGGCTGTACCAGCGGTGTGGAGGTTTACCCCCAGGATTCTACCCTGCCAACTCCTTGCTGCCGACGCAGAATGCCATCTGATATCAGTCTAACTGCTCACCCTTTCCAGCTAAGATGGTTTTCCATTTCCTGGATTTCTTGTGTGTTTATAACTTTATCTTTGGACTTTTAAATGTCTACTACATTCTCTCTAGACACTGAATTCTTTACTTTAAGTTTATCCTTGGTTTTATCTGTCACATTTTGTGGATATGGCCAAATATGTAGACTTTCCCCAGAAAAAGTCCACGAGTCCCTCCCAAGTTGAAGTTGCCCAGGCAATCCTCTGATGTTCAATGATCGTGTCATCCTGTGCAGTCCGACAATTCCACCTATGCAAGTCACATCACTTCCTCCATTCTGTATTTGAGAAGTCTACCAGATGCGTCATAGATTGCAACATTTTCATGTTGTTTTCCTGGTGCATATGTATAAGGTCTGCTCACAATTTCCACTTATGTATGATCTCTGCCTGCACCATACCATGAAATCTATCTCTCCTGATGTTACTAATCTGATCAGCACCCGTGATGCAAATCCATGAGTCCCAGACCACAGACTAGGAACATGGGCTCTTACACACCAGAACACATGACTGGCCCTGAATTTTACTTTTGGACCAATCTTTTGCCTGAACTTGGGAAGAAGCTGGCCTGCTGTGATTATTCGTGAAGGTAATGAGTAGTAACCTCTCAGAAGGTAACATTTTCCCTTGGTTCATGAGTTTAGCATGGAACACATTGTCTTTGTAGTATTCTTCCTAATGTGTTTGCAATGGTCTACTTTTCTGTAGCATCATTAAGCATTTGGAGGAGATTCACAATCCTTGAAAGTTTATCTTCTCTAATCTCTTTCAGCCTCAAAAGCTTTATGCTGTAAATCTGCACAGCTTTATGGATTTTTTCTTTCCCTCTGGGAACCACCAATCCAAAGTGAAGGCTGCCATCAAAGCTAAAATGCTCCGTTTGGCCCCAATGAAATTCTTGCCCCCATCTCTTGTCATAGAAGAGTATTTATTATGTGTTTTGACACTGTATGTGAGGCAGTTGGCTGAAAATTAGAACATTACACTCATATTTAATGAAAAATAAACATGCCATAGCTGAGGATGTAAACCAAACAACTAGGAAACCCTACAGAAATAAAGTAAACAAGCATCTAGACGTAATCTACTGGAACAATGAAGGATCCGAAGTCAAGGTCTAGCTTACCCAAATTCAGAACAAAAGACATAAAAATATCTTACCTGGAGAGAGGAATTCATCAGATTTCTCTAATGTGTCTCGGAAACATTATGTCCATAAGGTGGTTGCCAGGACAAACTAGAATTTGGCGTTTCTGATCTCAAAATGTCAAACCAACCAAGATGACCTCATGTTCTCTGTGCTCAGTTGGACCTAGGCCAGGATAACCATGATTCCTTCAAGTGAACGATGGAAATTCAAAGACAAAACCCAACAATCACGAAAGCACTCACACATCGGCCTAGAGAACATATGGTGATTAAAGAAATACAAAATTCCTAACTTGGAATGAAGGAGAACACACTGATGAGCATATCTATGGGAGACAGCTGTGAAAGACCATGAGGATTGATGTGGATTAAGGCTGCCCCCACTCGAAAGCCCAAGGTTAGCTGGTGAACATGCAGAACTATATGACCCGCTGAATTTCTTTTGGTATGAATTAGAGGTGCCCCAGGGAGAGAAGCCCAGGTCATGCTCACCTACATGCCTATCTATGGGGCCAGTTTTCTATCTAGTGTTATATGACCACACCATAACAAGAATCCATCTGAACTGAAATCATTTAATGACTTTTTACATCATTTCTTTTTCCAGGAAAAATAAGTCACGTACCCATGCCTTATAAAATTAGTCCTTAACCTCAACTCCGGAAAGCAGCAGGAGCTGTGACTACCCATGGGTCCTTTCCCAAGGCAGCAGCAGCAGATCTTCACTGCCCATAGGTCCTGTCCCCATGCTATCATGTACCATTGTCTAAATAAAAGAGACTGCCAGACCTTGAGGGTCCAAGAAATCTTTCTTTCAACTCTTGAGCTTACCGACCATGCATCATATCTTGTGGCCCGTATGGGGAACATGCTTCATCGGTTTGTGAGCTCGAATTCTGGTAAGTGCCCTTTTCTTCCTTGTGCCTCTCTCTGTTTCGAGGATGGATCTAAATTCACTTCTCCATCAGGAACTGTCTTGAATAGCTGCATGAATTCATGTTTGCTGCCCATGACTACTCTATGGTGCAAATCTGGCATTCAGCTTGAAGAGAATCAGTACCTTAAGCCTAAGAGTGATGTAGAATGAATTAATCCATTCCTTCCTGACCCTATCTCTAATATATAAATTTTACGTGGGAACAGGTGAGCCATTTAAGTCATTAGGATGGTTGGCAATCTCCAAGACTCCCGTGGAAGTTTTCTATTCCTAAAGCTGGATTGAGATACGTCCCATTGCACTTGACCATCTGAACTGTGTGAATGTCCCAATCGGGACTGCAGTTCAGGGAAAGTACCAAACTCTAACCTTTGGTTGAATATTGGAAACCCTTCTTCGGAGAATGGCTCCAATACACAATTGGGTAGAATGTCCCCCAGCGTGGCGGAAACTTCTTCACTATTTCTCTCCATCATGTTCTCTCTTAAACTTCTCCTATTCTCTTGGGGACCACTCACCAGGCACCTATTACTTCCAGGCAGAATAGGAAAGATGTTCACCAGGCACCTGTTACTGCCAGGCATACCAGGGAAGATATCCAAGGGATGCAATGGGGGACACCCCCATCACCCCTTGCTATAGGCACCCCACTGTAGGAACAACAGGTAGGATGCTTCCCTAGGTTCAGGGGGATTTTCAAGGTAATGGACCTGTCTCTTTCATCTTTCTTAGAGTTACAATGGCCAATTTCGTCTCCTTTTGAGCTTTGCAACAGGGAAACAAAGAAATCTTTCAACAGTCAAGTCCTCCAACACTGGGAGCCCCAACTTTGGCTTTCTGGGCCTGATCACCCCAGCGACCCCAAGTAGGGTGCCCTCTGTTGGCGGTTGATTCATTGAGTATTTTAGTCACCTACTGAGTTGGCTATGATGTTAGGAGACCTGTGATTTATTCTGTGAACTGTTGTGCTAGGGTAGTATGCCCCAGCATGGGAACTGTTGTGTGACTTTTATCATGATAACCCTCTGGGAACAGCCATGAGGGTGAGGTCTGATGTCTTCTTTTAATTTCTTTGTTTTGCTCATGTCCTCTGTTGTCACCAAGTTGAGCTTAAGTTCAGGCTGGACTTGAGCAGAACCTGTCCCTTCTGTAAAATCGAATAACTTGAAAATATTTTGCAAGGGACTTAACTCTCAACCGAGGTACTGGGAGCCCCGGCCTCCAGCATGTTCCAGGCCTCTTTAGGCACTGCGCCTTTGTCCAGTACACTGTCAGTCCAACACTGGCTTCATTGCCATGGGGAATGAAGAAAGCATCCCAAGAGACTCACCACTCAGGGTCATTCTAACTAATTAGAAACACTTTCAATTGTATGGGTATGCCCCAGAAACTCCATCTGGGGGAAAATTTGAGAGGTATCTCTGTGCCTTTCTGGTGCAGTTGGACAGGTAGATCCACCTAGAATGTCCTTCAAGTTACAGTCCAGTTTCTGAGAAATCAAGAGCAACTGTCCTTACAAAATCCTTGCAAGACTGGAAAGACAGCTCTAGAGGCAGTTCAGATTCCATGTACTTACTTTATCATGAAAAGGATTCTCATCCCCCCTCTCCAGGAACTACTATGTAGCCCATCACTCATTCTTAAGACTGAAAAAAAAAAAAAAGGAGGGGAAAGGATAAATGGTCATAAGTGCACCCTTGCAAAAAGTCTACCATCTCGAGGGTCTTCTCCATAAGTATTAGTAAAAAGGCTCAAAACAAAATGTGGATTCATAACTGGTAAGCTTTATATTATTGTACCTGACTCACTGGAGTAGTTTTTAAAACAATGGTTGTACAGTCTCTGTCTATGTGTGTCTATGTGTACTTTATACGTGTGATATTTTTACCCCTGGATGGTATGGCCAAAATTAAGATCTCTGTTTAGTTGGCTTAAAGATAGTGCTTACATAAATTCTAATGTAGTAGAAATTAACTCAGTGCCTTTCAAAGTTAACGTGATGTGAATTAACCTTTGGTAAATGAAAGCTTGTTAAAGTTTCTTGGTTTGATTGAAAATTATCTTGTTGTCAGACTTGTCGGTATTTGCATAGGATGCAGGCATTCAGCATGGGTTTTCTAGTCATATAAGCTCACTTTCTTAAATTTGTCAGCAAAATAATAGCTTTATATGATGACTAGTTTTGTCTAATGCCTCATGAGGTTTCTGTAGGTAATCTGAACATAAATGTTGGAAAAAATGGTTTAAATACATAAAACTCATAAAAGTGAGTACAATAACTTTTATGCTCTGTATACTTGTTGAAAAACCAACAGCTTCGAAATTTTTCTGTGTAACAATCTTGAGTTTTGCAAAATTAAGTTAAATGATAAAAAGATGAATATGCCGGTCATTTTTGGATAGGCTGAAACACTGAATCATTAGTAATAAACATATTTAATTTATCTACTTTTGGCTTCTTGTTGAATAGGCTAAAAGCGTTTGGGTGTATTAAAAAGCATGCCTTGTGTTTTATTGTAAAGCTGCATGTTTCTAAAGTTATGAAGTGTTCAGAATGCTGATATAAAAGACAATTCATAGTTATTTACTTTTTTAGCGTTTAGGAGATCTGTTAAGCCTTAAAAGTTCTAATTAACTTATGGAATTAAAGCTACAGGAAATTAATAAGAAAAAGAGCTCTGTATTCAGGGAAGTTAAAATGTATGCTTTCAGTAAAAAAGGTATAAAGAATGGAAATATTTTTGTTTGATGGGTGAAGAAAGATAAATTTGTCCTAATGTACTAGAAAGGAAAAAAGAAAGAGTTGTTGACAAATTCTGAAAACAAAAAAGAAAGTTGAAGAAGGTTTGTGAAGTAGATATTCTGAAAGGAGTTTTATGCCTACTCAAGTAGACTAAAGTAAGTTCAATTAAGTGAATGAGTTTGAATGTGAAACATAAGTAGGTGCAGAAATTCAAATTTGGTTTTCTCTAAAATGATACTTTTTCTTGAACTTTGGATCTGCTCTTGGTAAAGAGGTTATAAAAGCTCTTCCTTTGAGTAAGTCTACCTAAGAGAGAAATGTGTTTTGTGAAAATAATGACTGAGGTCACTCTTACGATTTTTGACTCTTTCTGTCATCACTTTGAATAGATACCTGAGCATTGCTTCACAGTGAGTGTTGTTTCCTATTTGAAGAAGCATTTTAAAAACTTTGGCTATGTTTTGACAAGCTTCTCCCTCAAAAATATTCAAATCCTGAATGAAGTCTTTCTTTTAACCTGGTAGACAGAAGAGAAATTACTCTGAGGATTTTCAGAGGGCCCCTGAGACTTCTCAAAGAAATTTGCTCTCTGTTCCTGTAAGGACGAAAACATTAAACTAATTAGGCTTAGATTTTCTATTAAATTACAGGGGAAACTGTGAAACAAGTGATGATAGATATTCTTAGGTGGTATTAGATTGGTAAATGTTATTAATATAGATGTCTTAAAATTATATAGCATTCCTAAGCTTCTGATCTTTCCTGGTTATCAGTCATAAGTCCACTTATTATCTGGAAGGGTCATATGTCACAGAAGTATCCAAGTTTCTTTGACATTTACCCTTTTGAGTCCTTTGTCAATTTGCAGATAGTTGTTGTTTTACTCTGATGCTTTTTTCTTTTGCAAATATGTTTCATCTTCAGAGATATTCCTGGAAAGGATTCTGACACAGAGGTTCTAAACTACAGGTTTCTGATAAACTTTCACATTGTAAAACTGAGCTGAGTAAGAAACTACAGAATTGTAACAGAAACTAAGCTCCTCAATCTGCTAAGGACAGATTTAGCTCAAGAATTGATTATACAAGACTGTGTGAACTGATGAGGACGATTATAATTTTTTAGGACTTCTGTTTGAAATATTGTTGAGTTTTGATGTGTTGTTTTGTTTTCTCATAATGAAGGAAATCTTTCTCTCTTTTCTCTTATGCTAACTTTGACTTACAGCCACTTGGTGAAAATATACCTTTATGAGCAAAACTGAAACATTCATCTTTTTCTCTGTACCTTATCCCTCGAGAATTTGGAAACCCTTTGTGACTGAGTATGGTCATTTCGTGGCAATATTTGCATAAGTTCCATAAGAATCTGTTCTCCTTATAACAGGACACATTGGTTATATTACCAAGGCTTTGACTGGAATGGCATATTTGAAACATACAGGCTCAGCTATGACAAGACCGCATTTCAGGAACAAAGATTGGACGTTCTGGAATACAGCCACTCGGAAACATGGGCCTGGTACCATGTTTACAGAGATTCTGGCAATCTTACCCATTAGGTAAGGAAACGTGCTTATTTGGCAGGTGCAAGTAACCTCCAAATACTTTGGGGGACCTGAAAGAGAACTCCACTCAAATCTGTAAGTACTGCAGGCAAAATCCGATGGCAAATCCTTGGCTTGGCTTTTCTGGCCTCTAGAGGCCTTCACAGTTCAATCCGAGATTCCTCATAAAAATTTCCAGCAAGGCATACTTAAAAAAGCCTGTATAAAAAATTGCTATTCTTGTAGCTGTTATATAAATAATTGGAGCATGTTGTATTAAAACTACAGTTGATTTGCAAACCTGTTAAACCTGATTTGGCTATCTTTTGTAAAAATGAGGGTGATTTAAGAGAGGAAAAAATTATGTTTCTGTAGAAGCTATAGTAGGCATTCATGGATATTAGATTCTAGCTCTTTCTTCCGCAAGATTCATCTATTACAAATCGTAATGTCTCCTTGTGCTCATCTATGTCTGATACCTGCGAGTTCCCAGGCCACATTCAAACATTTTCCTTTAAAACTACTCCCCAAATACTAACTAGATTTCCCTTGTCACAGGTGGGTTAGAAACAACAAGTTCCAAAGTTAAATTACCTAACTTATCGATAGACACAGGATGGACGATATGAAATTTGGGATGAATGTATTTGGTTCACTCCTACTAGTGGTCAACTCAGTAAAAGGTCACTCTCTGTTGGGAACAAACCAATCACACCTGTGATACATGGCCTAATAACAGCCGACCTATGGGAAAAATTCGCTGTTATATGTGTTCTCATATCATAGTCTTAAAAAAGTACTGATTGGTTTGGGACTGACTGGGATAGACAGCCCAGCACGCTTTGGTTAGTCCCTAATGGTGCTCAGTGGCTATGCGGCTCCAATTTATGGCCTTGGCTGCCACCTAAATGGATTGCACGATGCACACTAGGCTTTAGCTGGATGCAAGGTAGAACTCCATTTACTACATCTCCTCCTGCTAACCTACCCAACTGCAGCAGCTCAGGACCAGCTCTGTCTTCCACTGGTATGACCATCTTTCCGCAATTTTCCTTCCCCAATTAGGTATCGAAAGTGTCGTCTTGCACATGGAAGTCCTAAACAAATTTATTATGAAGGCATTAAATGACACGCAACGTAGCATTTTTCTGCTCAATTTAGAAGTATCCCAAATGTGTAAGGCAGTCCTCCAAATCCAAATGACACTGGATGTCTTGACAGCAGCACAAGGGGCCACCTATGCCATTATAAAAACTGAGTGTTGTGTCTATATTCCTGACTACCGTCAAAATATTTCTGGCTTCCTATCCCAACCACCAAATTAAATCCGTGTCTTATCAACCCTAACTCTAAACGATTGGTTGAACTCCAAGTCAGGACCAGGTTTCTGCACTACTTCAATACGTTATACATTGGGTCAAACATACTGCTTGTATTTCTTATTATAGTTTGTTGTCTGTTTCATTGTTTGTCTTCCACATGTGAAAAAAGTTTCACCTCCTGGACCACCTCTCGTCAAATGATTCTCTCGTCTCCAGAGGCTCTGTATACCTTGTCAGCCTTGAACTCCACAGGTGAAGGCTTCCAGTCCACTGAACTTCCTACCTGTACCTATGACCCCATTTAGGGACAGCTTTGTGACCATGTAAAGCCATAAGTAGTTACAGAAGACAGACCATCGTCCATATCCCCAAACCTCTCCAGTCCAAATGGGTTCAGGGGGTGTTTATGATGTACATTAAAGCTGCCCCAGCTAGGGAAGCCCAAGGTGATCTGGCCTACATGCCAAACTATATGAGCTGGTGGAATTAGAGCTGACTCAGGGAGAGAAGCCCAGGGCATCATCACGTACATGCTGATCTATATTGCCAGATCCGTATCTAAAGTTATATGACTGCACAATAACCAGACCCCATCTGCACTGAAATCATTTAAAGAATTTTCCCACTTCATTTCTTTTCCCAGTAAAAATAAATCATGCACCCATGACTTATAAAACTAGCCCTAACCCTCAACTCAGGGCAGCAGCAGGAGCTTTGACTGCTCATGGGTCCCATCCCCAGGGAGCAGCAGCAACTCTTCACTACACATGGGTCCTGTCCCCATTCTATCCCTTACTATTCTCTAAATAAAATAGCACCAATGCCAGACCTTGAATGTCCTAGAAATCTTTCATTCGAGTCTTCAGCTCACCAAGCCCATATCAACCATTATACCATGGAAAACAAAAAACCGTCCCAGAAAATGGAAGGCACACAGAAATCACAGCTGAATAATCCACAATGAAAGATGTCCGTTTTAGAAATACCCTGAACGTTCGAAAGACAGAGAAAGCCACAAACCCCAAAAATGCAGCAGATGTCAAACCTAGGCTAAATGGTAAGGGTGAGTTATGAGACTGCTAAAATGGGGCTCTGAAAACCTGTGTCAATGAAGTTTGCCGTGATAGCAGAGACACAATTCTGAGAAATCCTCTGACATCACAGTGTAGAAGAAAAACAAACTGGCCTCATCTACACAGTGCAAGATTTGTCCCAAATAGCATATTCAACTCACATTCCACATCAAATGCAGGTTTAAAGTGGAACATGAAAGGTGCTGGCCAGTGGAGCAGTGGTGAAGTCCACAAATTCTGGGTCGGCACCCAGGGCAGACCATGCAGAATGCTGGAGGTGAACCTCCTCACCGATGGTCCAGATATTCTGGGGCAGGCGTCAAAGGTACTGTAGAGGCAGATGGGAAGCAACGTCAGACAGCATCATTCTTGCCCAGCTAATACAGCAGCATCGCCCCCAGATGTGCGTACAGCCATAAACATCTGCCAAAACAAAAGCAATGAAAAGTTTCAAAGAATAGAAAAACTGAAACTCTGGAAAAAAAATGCAAGTAAGAAGAATAAGATTTCTAAGAATAAGCTTAGACAAACAGGTGCACGCTATGGAAACTGAAAACTAGCAAAGCTTTAGGGAAAGAAATTCCAGAAAACACAAGGAAACAGAAGGGTATTCTGTGCTCTAGGAATGTAAGATCTAAAACACCTGAAACGTCCGTAATGGATAACGATCTCCGTATTGCATGCAATCCCAGTCAAATTTACAGCAATCTTTCCCACAGAAATAGAAGAGAAAATCCTAAAGTCTCTATCCAGCAACAAGGGACCCAGAATACCCAAAGGAATTCTGAGGAGAACGAACAAAGCAGGACGTATAACACTTTGATTTCAACATGTAGGACGAAGCGCTTGGTACCGAACCAGCACAGCCTGGTCCCAAAAACAGGCACAAAGACCAATGGAACAGAATGCAGAACCCAAGGGTCAACTCACACATGTATGGACAGCACATTTGCAATGAGGAAGGCAAGAGGAGACAGTGGAGAAAGGAGAGTCTCTAAAATAAATGGTGCTGGGAAGACTGCACAGCCACATGTAACACAATAAGAGTAGATCATGATGTTACACCAGGCACACACACCACCTCGAAATGGATTAAAGCCTTCAATGGAAGTCTTGAAACAGTGAAACTTCTAGGAGAAAACACAGGCAGCTTGCTCTTTGCCATCTGGGGTAGCCGCCTATTTGGAAGAAGCATGTGTGACTGGGCAAGGGCAACAAAGAAAAGAAGAAAGAAGCAGGACTCCATCCAACGTAGAAGCTTCTGTCCAGCCGGGGAAACCGTCCACTCAATGCAAAGACAGCACAACAGGGAGAGGATGTTTCAAACCACACATCTGAGAAGGGCTGAATAGCCAAAAGACCCAATGACCACACACGTCTCCACAAGAGAAAAAACAACAAGCCCATTAAAACCTGGGCAGAAGATGGAAACAGAGATTTACCCCAAGAAGACAGAAAGGTGGCCAACAGCTCTATGAACACATGTTCAACACCATTAAGTATAAGGCCAACGCAAATCCTCACGGCAATGAGATGACAGCTCCCTGTGTTCAGAATGGCTATAAGGAACAAGACAGGAAACAACAAGTGTCAGAGAGAAGGTGGAGAGAAGGGAAGAGTCCTGCACCTCTGGTGGGAGTGCAAACCGGTGAGGGCACTAGGCATAGCCATGTGAAATTGCCTCAGAAATCTCCAAGTCCATCTACCATATGATCCAGGGATTCCTCTCCAGCGTGTTTATCCAAAGAACTGCGAAACACTAATGCACACAGATCCGTGCCCCGCTGTGTTCACCACAGCCTTACTCCCGATATCCAAGACTTGGAAGCCGCCCTGGTGCCCATCAAAGGACCAATGGAGAAGGAAGTTGGGCTATATCCACACAAAGGCAAAACACTCAGCTGTAAGAAAGAGTGCAGTCCAGCGATTTGTGACAGCAGAATCACTCCTGAGGGTGGGAGGGGTACTGAAACAAGCCCAAGGGAGAAATCAAATACCATCGCATCTCACTTACAAGCAGAAGATTAAAATAAGGACCAACAAACAGGTAGAACGTGATATAGGATTGGTGGTCCCCAGAGGGAACGGGTGGCAGTGGACGGTGGGAGAAAGAGTTGATTAGGCACAAGTGTGGGGTGTGGGCCTGTAAATAGGCTTACTGTGGGGAAGAAGATGTAGCATACACAGAAGTCTAAATCTATGAGGATGTAAATCTGAAAGCTATAGGATTCTCTAATGCTAGGTTATGGAAATCAATTCACCTAAAATCAAAACTCCATAAAGGCCAGCAGGTTTAAGGGATAAAGTTTGCAGGCTGAAAGAGTTTAGAGATTATGAACATCAAAGGATTGACAATCACCTCGAAATGCTTAATGATGCAACATAAAGGTAGACCATTGCAAAGAGATGAAGAGGAACACTACCAACAGAACATAACCCGTGCTAAACCCCTAAGCCAACTGAAAATGTTGCTGTCCACGATGTTACTGGTAATTACCTTTTTGAATAATCAATGCAGACCAACATCTTCCCAAGTTCAAGCCAAATGTTGGTCCAAAAGTCCAATTCAGGGCCAGCCCTCTGGTGTAGTGGGTAAGTGTCCATGTTCCACTTGGGCGGCCTGGGACTGGCAGGCTGGCATCGCAGGTGCAGATCCGATTAGGAGCATTAGGAAATATAGATTTCAAGGTATGGTGCCGACAGAGATCATGAAGAAGTAGAAATTGTGAGGATACCTTATGAATACACACCAGGAAACGAACCATGGGAATATTACAATCTATGAACACACCACGTACACTTCCCCAAATGATGAAGGAAGGAAAACATCTGACCTGCCAAGGTGGAAACACCAGACTGCTATGAGTTAACATGATCATTGCTCATCAGAGGATTGCTTGGGTAACTTCAGCTTTGCAGGGACTCCAGGACTTTTTGTGGGGAAAGTCCAGACATTTGGCCACATCCACAGAAGATAAGAGATAAATCCCAGGACTATCTTAAAGGAAAGAAACCACTGTCTAGAAGGAATGTAATAGAACTTTCAAGGTTCGAGGATAAAGTTAGAAACCGACAAGTAGTCCAGAAAAAGGAAAACTATCGCACCTGGAAAGGGGGAGTCGTCAGACTGGTATGAGATGGCTCTGAAACACTGTGTGCATGGAGGTTGTCAGGACAACTTAGAATTCTGAGCGTGTTTATGACATCACGGTGACCATGTCACCAAAGTTGGCCATAGGTTTCCAGCTCTAGGATTGGCCTGGGCTAGGATATTCAAGTGAGAGGTACACAGAAACAGCTTTTCCAAACACAAACCGGGCACAGAAACTTGAAGACATCAAAGAGACGCTAATTCAAGGGATGAGAAAGGAATCATTGGGAAGAAGAGACAATAGAGGGTCAAGTACTCGGACGGCAACATTGTCATCTACAGAAGTCTGGGGAGGCCATGCTGATTCAAGCTGGAAATGTGTTCTGAAAAACGAGGCCAGACCCGGGGCTTATCAGACCTACATTGTCCTTTTGCCTTACCCATAATACAAAGTCAAGAATGATCAATTGAGGACATTGAAGAGAAGAATCGAGGCCTCCTTTCCTAGGCCCATAGCATTCTTGAAGAGAATTCTCACTTTCCACAGCTCTCAAGTCACGGGGGCCCACTGGGTATATGCCAATATTTCACAAGAGAGCTCATTGATGCCCTGAAGGAATGGACCCCTGCCATGCTTGGGTATGTCTCTTGGTTTGGAAGGGCTCTAGAAGTGTGCTGAAAAGTACCCTTTTGCAGAGGCCTTCCATCCTTTGTGAAGGCTGGCCTCCCAGGTTACAGGGCTCAGTGGGATCAGTGAGATTCTCTCCCCATATCTCTTACCGTAGAAGGAGTATTGATTATGTGTTTTGAAACCACACATAGAAAGGATGGCAGAAAATTAGAACATTACCATTATACTTAAAGAAAAACAAACGTGCCACAGCTGAGGATGTAAATCAAACAAATAACAAACCCTGTGGAAATAAAGTAAGCCAGTATCTAGACGTAATCTAGTGGAAAGTTCAAGGATCAGTGGTCAAGAACGAGACTTCCCAAATCCAGAAAAGGGACAGAAGGTCTCTCACCTGCAGAGAGAAATTCATCAGATTCATCTAATTTGTGTTGGAACCATTGGGCCCATGAAAGTGGTTGCCACGATAACCTCGAACCTGGAGTTTATCATCTCACAATGTCAAACGAACCAAGATGACCTCGTGTAGTCAGTGCTCAGTTGGATCTAGGCTAGGATAGCAGAGATTTCCTCAAGTGAAGGATGAAAATTCCAGGACAACACCCAACAATCACGAAAGGACTCACACCTTGGCCTACAGAACATATGGTGATTAAAGAAATACAAAATTCGTAAAATGGAGTGAAGGAGAACGCACTGATAAGCATGTCAAAGGACAAGCTCATAAAGAACATGATGATTAGACCATGGAAAAGCAAACAGGGTCCCATAAAATGGAAGGGCAACAGAAATCACACCTCAATAATCCACAGTGAAAGATGTCAGTCTTTAGACAGACTCTGCTTGAACGATTGAAAGTCCGGGAAAGTCACAACCCCAAAAACTGCAGGGAAGGTCTAACCTGGCGTAACTGGGAAGGGTGAGTTATGAGACTGCCTCACGCATGCTCTGAAACCCTTTGTCCACCAAGCTAGACTGGACAGAGGAGACACGATACTGAAAAATCCTCCAACATCACAGTGGGCCAGAGAAAAAACCTGGCCTCATCTACACAGGGCAAGAGTTGGGTTCAAGTAGCATATTCAGGTCACATTCCACTCAACCGCAGGTTGCAGCAGGAAAGGGTCCAGCCAGTGGGCCAGCGGTGAAGTCCACGTGTTCTGGGTCAGCAGGCCAGGGTCGGCCGCGTGGAATCCTGGGGGTGAGCCTCCTCAACGCTCGTCCAGCCATTCTGAGACAGGCGTGCGAGCTAGTGTAGAGGCAGATGGGAAGCTATGTTAAACAGCACCACTCTTCCTCAGCAAAGAGAACAGCACGGCCAGCAGATTTGAGCACAGCCATAAACTTCTGCCAAACAAAACCAATTAAAAGTTGCAAAGAATAGAAAAGCTGAACCTCAAAAAAACCCATGCCAGTGAGAAGAAAATGACACCTGCGAATAACCTTGGACAAACAGGAGAAAGCGATGGGAACCACAAACTAGCAAAGTTTTGGGGAAAGAAATTCCACAAGACACAAGGAAACGCAAGGCTATTCCGTGCCGTTCGAATGCAACAACGGACAGACTTGAAACGTCCATATGGCATAAAGCTCAAATAAAAATGGGAAGCAATTGGATATATTGGAGTATATGAGGAAGCCATTTGGTATAAACCTAATTCGGCCTGCTTTTGTTTTTTCCAAAAGGGCCTGACTATGGCTATTTAGCACGCATTGCATATCTGCTTAGACATTTCCTATGGCCCTTGAGATAAAGGTGCAACTTCCCCCCACATTAGCATTTCTTTAGGGATAAGCATTTCTCCCTAGGCTAGGAACTGATTGCTGCACTCACCCTTGACCACCCAGCTCACCTGTGACCAGTCAGCTGGAGACAACAGACTGCCACCCTGCTGTGTTCACTGAGACAGAAGACCTACCTGCTATTTCCATCAATCGCTGTGCCAACAGAGCAGTCTCGCGACTATTGTAAAAGGGACATTTCAATCCTATGTGAAACATCCTCGATGAGGGGAATACAACCAGTCTGTGCACCCCCACTTCTCTGATGCTCTTTCTTCCTTTGGGTAGAAAGGCCCTGGGTTATAATCCTCAGATTGAAGCTCAGAATAAACTCCCCCAAATTTTCATTTACAGATTGGTTACGGATTATTTTGTCAACAAAGCAATGTCTGGATTCCATGCAGTCCCAGTCAAAGTTGCAGCAATCTTTCCCACAGAAATAGAAGAGAGAATCCTAAAGTTTCTATCCAGCAACAAAGGACACTGAATAGCAAAAGGAATCCTGGGGAAAACGAACAAAGCAGCAATTATCACACTTTCTTACTGCCACATATAGGACGAAGAGCTAGGTACCAAAACAGCACAGCCTGGCCTGCAAAGGAGGCACCCAGATGCATGGAACAGAATCGAGAGCCCAGAAATCAACTCACACATCTATGGACAGCCCATTTTCGACCAGGGAGCCAAGAGGAGAAAGCGGAGAAAAGAGACTCTAGACAGGAAATGGTGCTGGAAAGACTGCACAGCCAGATGTAACACAATGAGAGTAGACCGTGATGTTACACCAGGCACACACACCACCTCGAAATGGATTAAAGCCTTGAATGGAAGACTTGAAACCGTGACACTTCGAGGAGAAAACGCAGGCAGCTTGCTCTTTGCCATCTGGCTTGGCCGCCTATTTGGAAGAAGCATGTGTGACTGGGCAAGGGCAACAAAGGAAACAAGAAACAAGCAGGACTCCATCCAACACAGAAGCTTCTGCCCAGCCAATGACACCATCGACTCAGTGCAAAGACGTCACAACAACTGCGACAGCAGGTTTGCAAACCACACATCGGAGAAGGGGTGAATAGCCAAAAGATCCAATGAAGTCATATGTCTCCACAGGAGAAAAATCAACGAGTCAAATAAATCCTGGGCAAAAGATGGAAACAGACAGCACTTCCAGGAAGATAGAAAGATTTACAACAGGCTGTATGAAAAGATGCTCATTATCATTAAGTCTCTGCTCAATGCAAATACGAACGGCACTGAGATAGCAGCTCACAGTGCTCACAATGCCTATAAGGATGAAGACAGGAACCAACAAGTTTCAGAGAGGAGGTGGAGACAAGGCAAGCCTCCTGCACTGCTGGTGGGAGTGTAAACTGGTGCAGCCACTACACGAAGTGGTGTGGAATTGCCTCAGAATTTTCAGAATCCATCTACCACATGATCCAGGTGCTCCTCTGTGGCATATATATCCAAAGGACTTGAAAACGCTAATGCACAGAGATCCGTGCACCGCTGTGCTCACCACAGCCTTACTCCCAATATCGAAGACAGGGAAGCCTCCCTGGTGCCCATCAAGGGACAAGAAAGATGGGCTATAGCCACACAACGGCATAGCACTCAGCTGCAGGAACAGATGCCTTCCAGCCATTTGTGACCAACAGAATGGCTCCTGAGGGTTTTAGGGGCATGCAAACAAGCACAAGAGGGAAGGTCAAATACCATAGGGTCTCACTTACAAGGAGAAGAGGAAAAAAAGGACCAAGAAACAGGTAGCACATGACATGGGATTTCTGGTTCCCAGAGGGAAAGGTGGCGGGGCCCAGAGGGAGAAATAGTTGATTTGACACAAGTGTGTGGTGAGGGCCTGTAATTAGGCTTACGGTGGTGAAGATGATGTAACGTACACAGAAGTCTAAATCTATGAGGATGTAGATCTGAAAGGTATAGGATGTTAGAATGCTGGGTTATGGCAAACAATTCACGTAAAATCAAAACTCCCAAAAGACGTTAAGGTTCACGGCTTAAAGCTTTGGAGTCTGTAAGAAATTAGAGAAGATGAACTTCGAAGGATTGGTAATCACCTCAAAATGCTTAATGACGCTACAGAAAGGTAGACCATTTCAAGGAGACGAAGAGGAACACTACCAAGAGAACGTGTTCCATGCTAAACTCATGAACCAGCGGAAAATGCTACCGTCCATGATGTTACTAACTGCCTTCACGAATGATCGAAGCAGGCCAACATCTTCCCTAGAACAGGCCAAAGGTTTGTCCAAAAGCCTAATTCAGGCTCGGCCCTGTAGTGTAGCAGGTAAGTGCCCAAGTTCTGATTGGGCGGCCCAGGCTTCACCTGCTATCATCAGGCTTGCAGATCAGATTGCTAGCATTAGGAAATACAGATTTCACAGTATGGTGGGCACAGAGATCATAAAGAAGTAGAAATTCTGAGGAGACATTTTCAGTACACACCGGAAAATGAACGCTGAGAATATTACAACCTATGAATGCATAAGGTACAATTTCCCAAATGATGAAGGAAGGAAAACATGTGACCTGCCCAGGTGGAATTGTCAGATTCCTAGGAGATGACACGCTGATTGCACATCAGAGAATTGCCTGGGTAAATTCAACTTGGGAGGAGCTCCAGGAATTTCTCTGGGGAAGGTCCACCCGTTTGACCACATCCACAAAAGATAAGGGAGAAAACCGGGGATAATCTTCATGGAAAGAAACCCGTGTCTAGAGGGAATGTTGTAGACCTTTCAAAGTTCGAGGAGAAAGTTAGAAACCGACAAGAAATCCAAAACTGGCAAAACTATCCTACTTGGAAAACAGGAGTAGTCAGACTGGTATGAGATGGCTCTGAAACACTGAGTGCATGGAGGTTGTCAGTACAAATTAGAATTATGAGGGTGTTTATGATATCACGGTGAACATGTCATCCAAGATGGCCACATGTTTACAGTCCAAGGATTGGCCTAGGCTAGGAGAATCAAGTGAGAGATACCCAGAAACAGCTTTTCCAAACAGAAACCGGGCACAGAAACTTGAAGAGACCAATGAGACGCTGATCCAAGGCATGAGAAAGGAATCATTGTGATGATACCTCATGCTTTCTTCGTTTTCTTCCATTCCAAGAGCACTGAATTCCCTTTCGTTTCCTTGTGTCCTCTGGAATTTCTTTCTCAAAGGTTTGCTATTTCTCGGTTTACATAGCTTTCACCTGTTTGGCACAGGTTATTCCTAGATTACTTGTTTTTCTTTCTAGCATGCTTTTTTTTTTTTGAGGTTCAGTTTTTCTATCATTTGCAACTTTTAATTGGTTTTGTTTAGGCAGATGTTTACTGCCGTGCTCATATCTGCTGGCAATGCTGCCGTATTTGCTGAGGAAGACTGGTCCTGTCTAACGTCACTTCCCATCTGCCTCTACACTACCTCGGACGCCTGCCCCAGAAAGGCTGCACGAGCGGTGAGGAGGCTCACCCCCAGAATCCACGCGGCCAACCACATGCTGCTGACAAGAACACGCGGACGTCAACTATGCAACACTGGCCGGCCCCTTTCGTGTTCCATTGGCAACTTGCAGTTGAGTGGAATGGGACTTGAATATGCTACTTGAGCCCAAATCTGGTCCAGTGTAGACGAGGCCAGGTTGTTTTTCCGGTCCACTGGGATTTGTCAGAATTGGGTCTCTGCTGTCCCAGCAAGCATCATGGACACAGGGTTTCAGAGCCAGCTTGGAGCAGTCTGAGAACTCACCCTTCCCAGTTAGCCCAGGTTTCACATTCACCGCAAATTTTGGGGTTGTGACTTTCTCGGACTTTCAAAGATTCAAGCAGACTCTTTGTAAACACTGACTTCATTCACTGTGGAGTATTCAGGTGTGATTTCTGTTTGCCTTCCATTTTCTGGGAGCTTGTTTTCTTTCCTTAGTCTAATTGTAGTGGTCTTTCTGATCTCTCTCCCTTCGATATGCTTATCAGTGGGTTCTCCTTCATTCTAGGTTAGGAATTCTGTATTTTTTTAATCACCATATGTTCTGTAGGCCGACCTGTAGGTGCTTTGGTGATTGTTGGATGTTGTCTTTGAATTTCCATCTGTCAGTTGAAGGAATCTTTGCTATCCTAGCTTACGTCCAACTGAGAACTGAGGACACGTGTCCATCTTGGTTCATTTGCCATTGTGAGATGAGAAACTCCAGGTTAGACGTTGTCCTGGCAACCACCTTCACGGACACAATGGTTCTGAGACAAATTCGATGAGTCTGATGAATTCCTCTCTCCAGGTGAGAAATCCTTCCGTCTCTTTCCCTGGATTTGGGAAGTTTCGACGTTCAGCCCTGAACCTTGAACGCTCCCCTAGATTACATCTAGATACTGGCTTACTTTATTTCTACAGAGTCTGTTACTGTTTGATTGACATCCTCAGCTCTGGCGTGTGTATTTTTCTTTAAATATCATGGTAATGTTCTAGTTTTCAGTCAACCTCCTTCCATATGGTGTCAAAACACAGAATCAGTACTCCTTCTACGGCAAGAGATGGGGGAGTTAATTTCATTGGAGCCCAACTGAGCACTGTAGCCTGGGAGGGCAGCCTTCACACAGGAATGAAGCCCTCTGGAAAAGGGTGCTTTTCAGCACACTTCTTGAGCCCTTCCAAACCAAGCTACATACCCCAAGCATGACAGGCGTCCATGCCTTCAAGGATTCAAAGAGATCTCTTGGGAAACATTAGCATGTAGCCAGTGGGCCCCCGTGAGGCCAGAGCTATGCAAAGGTAGAGTTCTCTTCAAAGGATGTTAGGGGCCTATGAAAGGAGTCCTCGATTCTTCTCTTCAACGTCCCCAAGAGATCATTCTGTACTTTGGATTATGAGTAAGGCAGAAGGACAATGTAGGTCTGATAAGCCCCAAGTCTGGCCTCTTGTTTCAAATCAAGTTACAAGATTGAATCTGCACGACCTCACCATCTACTTGAGTAGGTGACAATGTTCTCCTCTCTGTGCTTGTCCATCTATTATCGCTTGTTCCCAATGATTCCTTTCTTCTCCCTTGAATCAGAGTCTGTTTGATCCTTTCAAGTTTTTGTTTGGAAAAGCTGTTTCTGGGTATCTCTCACTTGAGTGTCCTAGACGAGGCCAATCCTCGGACTGTAAACATGCGGCCATCTTGGGTGACATGTTCACCGTGATGTCATAAACACCCTCAGATTCTAAGTTGTCCTGACAACCTCAATGCACACAGTGTTTCAGAGCCGTCTCATCCCAATCTGACTAGTCCCCCTTTCCAGGTAGGATAGTTTTCCTTGCTCTGGATTTCTTGTCGTTTTCTAACTTTCTCTAAGGACTTGAAGGGTCTACTAAGTTCCCTCTAGACACCGGTTTCTTTCCTTTAAGCTTATCCCGGGTTTTATCTCTTATCTTTTGTGGATATGGCCAAATGGGTGGACTTTCCCCAGAGAACGTCCGGGAGGCCCTCTCATGTTGAAGTTGCCCAGGCATTCCCCTGATGCACACTGATTGTGTGATCTCCTAGCAGTCTGACAATTCCTCCTTGGCAGGTCACATGTTTTCCTTCCTTCATCATTTGGGGAAGTGTTCCTTATGTGTTCATAGATTGTAATATTCTCCTGGATCTTTTTCTGGTGTGTACTGATAAGGTCTCCTCACCATTTCTACTTCTTTATGATCTCTGTGACCACCAGACCTTGAAATCTGTATTTCCTAATGCTAGTAATCTGATCCCCAAGCGTGATGCTAGCCAGTGAAGCCCGGGCCGCCCAAGCGGATGTGGGCACTTACCTGCTACACCACAGCCCGGCCCCAAATTGGGCTTTTGGACCAACCTTTGGCCTGAATTTGGGAAGATGTTGGCCTGCTTTGATCATTCGTGAAGGGAAGCGGTAGTTACATTAGTGTCGGTAACATTTGCCGTTGATTCATGATTTGGCTCGGACCATGTTCTCTTGGTAGTATTCCTCTTCATCTCTTTGCAAAGGTCTACCTTTCTGTATCATCATTAAGCATTTGGAGGCGATTGCTAATCCTTGGATGTTCATCTTCTCTAATCTCTTTCAGCCTCCAAAGCTTTAGGCCGTAAATCTGCACCCCTTTTTGGAGTTTTGATTTTATGTGAATTGATTTCCGTAACCCTGCATTCTAACATCCTATAGCTTTCAAATCTACATCCACATAGATTTAGACTTCTGTGTAGGCTACATCATCTTCACCAGCGTAAGCCTAATTACAGGCCCACACCACACACTTGTGCCTAATCAACTCTTTGTCCCTCCGTCCCCCGCCCCCATTTCCCTCTGGGAACTGCCAATCCTATGTCACGTGCTACCTGTTTGTTGGTCCATTTTTCCTCTTCTCCTTGCACGTGAGATCCTGTGGCATTTGACCTTAACCCAGGGCTTGTTTCACTTCCCCTGATACCCTCAGGAGCCATTCAGGTGGTCACAAATGGCTGCACTGCATCTGTTCCTACAGCTGAATGCTATGCCATTGTGTGGTTATAGCCCATCTTCCTTATCCATTTGTCCCTTGATGGGCATCAGGGAGGCTTCCAAATGTTGCATATTGGGAGTAAGGCTGTGGGGAATACAGCAATGCACGGATCTCTGTGCATTAGTGTTTCCAAGATCTTTGGATATATACGCCACAGAGGAATACCTGGATCATACGGTAGATGGATTCTGAAAATTCTGAGGCAATTCCACAGTAGTGTGCGTAGTGGCTGCACAGGTTTACACTCCCACCAGCAGTGCAGGAGGCTTCCCTTCTCTCCACCTCCTCTCTGAAACTTGTTGGTTCCTCTCATCATCCTTATAGCCATTCTGACCACTGTGAGCTGCTATCTCAGTGCCGTTTGTATTTGCCTTGAGCAGAGACTTAATGTTGATGAGCATGTTTTCATACAGCCTGTTGGCCATCTTTCTATCTTCCTGGGAGAGCTGTCTGTTTCCATCTTTTGCCCTGGTTTTATTGGGCTCGCTGTTTCTTTTCCTGTGAAGACGTATGAGTTCATTGGATCTTATGGCTGTTCACCCCTTCTCCGTTGTGTGGTTTGCAAACATCTGCTGTCACTTGTTGCACAGTCTTTGCAGTCAGTCGATGGTGTCGTTGGCTGGGCAGAAGCTTCTGCGTTGGATGGAGTCCCACTTGTTTCTTGTTTCCTTTGTTTCCCTTGCCCGGCCACACATGCTTCTTCCAAACAGGTGGCTAAGCCAGAAGGCAAAGAGCAAGCTGCCTGCGTTTTCTCCTAGAAGCTGCACGTTTTCAAGTCTTCTGTTCAAGGCTTTAATCCATTTCGAGGTGGTGTGTGTCCCTGGTGTAACATCACGGTCTACTCTCACTGTGTTCCATTTGGCTGTGCTGTCTTCCCAGCACCATTTCTTGTCGCGACTCTCCTTTCTCTGCTGTCTCCTCTTGGCTCCCTGGTCGAAAATGGGCTGTCCATATGTGTGTCAGTTGACCTCTGGGCTGTCGATTCTGTTCCATGGGTCTGTGTGCCTCTTTTGGGCGCCAGGCTGTGCTGTTTCCGTACCTAGCACTTCGTCCTATATCTGGAAATCAGAAAGTGTGATGCCTGCTGCCTTGTCCGTTTTCCTCAGTATTCCTTTGGCTATTCAGTGTCTTTTGTTGCTGGATAGAAACTCTAGGATTCTCTCTTCCATTTCTGTGGGAAATAGTGCTGCGACTTTGACTGGGACTGCATGGAATCCAGAGATGGCTTTATTGTGTATGGACGCTTCAAGTGTGTTAGTTCTTCCATTCGAAGAACACGGAATAGCCTTCCGTCTCCTTGTGTCTTCTGGAGTTTCTTCCCCAGAATCTTTGCTGGATTTCGGTTTCCATAGCTTTCTCCTGTTTGGCCAAGGTTATTGCTAGATATCTTTTACTTCTTACTGGCATGCTTTCTTTTTTGAGGTTCAATTTTTCAATTCTTTGCAACTTTCAATTGGCTTTGTTTTGTCAGAAGTTTACGGCTGCGCTCACATCTGCGGGCCATGCTGCTGTATTTGCTGTGGAAGAGTGGAGCTGTCTAATGTCGCTTCCCATCTACCTCTACACTACCTCACACATCTGCCCCAGAATGGCTGGAGGAGCCGTGAGGATGCTCACCCGCAGGATTCCATGTGGCCGAAGCAGGGCTCCCAAACCAGAATGTGCGGACTTCACCACTTCCCCACTGGCCAGCCCCTTGTGTGTTCCATTGGCAACCTGCAGTTGAGTGGGATGTGACTTGAATATGCTACTTGAGCCCACCTATGGCCCTGTGTAGATGAGGCCAGCTTCTTTTTCTGGCCCTCTGTGATGTTGGAGGATTTGTCAGAATCGTGTGTCTGCTGTCCTGTCTAGCTTCGTGGATGCAGGCTTTCAGAGCTCGCGTGGAGCAGTCCCATAACTCACCCTTCCAGTTAGTCCAGGTTTGACCTTCCCTGCAGTTTTTGGCTTTGTGACTTTCTCGGACTTTCAAATGTCCAGTCAGAGTCTGTCTAATGACTGAAGTCTTTCACTGTGGATTATTCAGATGTGATTTCTATTGGCCTTCCATATTCAGGGATTTTTTTCTCTTTTCCAAAGTCTAATCGTTATGGTCTTTCTGACCTATCTCTCTTCTATATGCTTATCAGTCCGTTCTCCTTCATTGCAAGCTATGACTTTTGTATTTCTGTAATCACCCTATGTTCTGTATGCCGAGGTCTGAGTCTTTTCGTGATTGTTGCGTGTTGTCCTGGAATTTCCATCAGTCACCTGTAGGAAACTGCTATCCTGGCCGAGGTGACACTGAGCCCTGAGAACACGTGGTCGTCTTGGTTGCTTTGACATTCCGAGATCAGAAACTCCAGATTCGAGGTTGTGCTGGCAACCGCCTTCACGGACGTTATGTTTCCGAGACATATTAGAGAAATCTGATGAACTCCGCTCCAGGTAAGATACTTTTCTGTCCCATTTCTGGATTTGGGAAGTTTCGAACTTTACTCCCGATCCTTGAGTGTTCCACTAGATTACGTCTAGATACTGGCTTACTATATTTCTATAGAGTGTTTTACTTGTTCGATTTACATCCTCAGCTCTGGCATGTTTATTTTTCTATAAACATAATTGTAATGTTCTAATTTTGAGCCAACCTCCTTACATATGCTGTCAATACACGATATTAATAATCATTCTACTTCAAGAGATACAGGGAGAGAATTTCATTGAAGCCAAACCAAGCATACTAGCCTGGTAGGGCAGCCCTCACAAAGCAACGAAGCTTTGGAATAGGGTGCTTCCTAGCACAATTCTGGAGCCCTGTCAAACAATGGGACATACACAAAGCATGACGGGGGTCCATTCCTTCAAGTGTTCAAAGAGATATCTTGTGACACATTAGCATGTACCCAATGGGCCTCTGTAATGCCAGAGCTATGGAAAGTGAGACTTCTCTTCAATGAATGCTAGGGGCATAGGAAAGGAAGCATCAATCATTGTCTACCGTGTCCTCAGAAGATCATTGTTAATTTTGGATTATGATTAAGGCAGAAGGATTATGTAGGTCTGATAAGCCCCAAGTCCAGCGTCTGGTTTCAAATCAAGTTTCAAGCTTGCATCAGCATGGCCTCCCCATACACTTGAGTAGATTACAATGTTCTCCACTCAGCGCTTGTCCCCTATTATTGCTTCCTCACAATGACTTCTTTCTTACCCCTTTAATCAGCGTGTATTCTCTCTCTTCAAGTTTCAGTGCCTGGTTTCTGTTTTTAAATTCTCTTCTGGGTATCTCTAACTTGAGTATCGTAGCCTAGGACAATCCTCAGACTATAACCATGAGGCCATCTTGGGTGACATGTTCACTGTGATGTCATAAAATCCCTCAAACTTCTAAGTTGTCCCAGCATCTTCTATGCACATGACTACTCTCCCTTTCCAGCTTGAATAGTTTTCCATTTCCTGGATTTCTTGTGGGTTTCTAACTTTACCCTTGAACTTTTAAATGTCTACTACATTCTCTCTAGACATGGTTTCTTTACTTTAAGTTTATCCTGGTTTTTATCTGTTACATTTTGTGAATATGGCCGAATGTGTAGACTTTCCCCAGTGAAAGTCCTGGACTCCATCCAAAGTTGAAGTTGCCCACTCAAGCCTCTGATGTGCAATGATCGTGTCATCTCATGCAGTCCGCCAATTCTACCTATGCAGGTCACATCACTTCCTTCAGTCTGTATTTAGGGAAGTGTACCAGATGTGTCATAGATTGCAATATTTTCATGTTTTTTTCCTATTGCCTATCTCTAACGTATGCTCACAATTTCGACTTCTTTGTGATCTCTGTACACACCATACCATGAAATCTATCTTTCCCAACGTTACTAATCTGATCAGCACCCGTGATCCGAATCCATGAATCCCAGGCCGCCCACTAGTAACATGGACTCTTACACACCAGAACACATGGCTGGCCCTGAATTTTACTTGTGGACCAATATTTTTCCTGAACTTGGGAAGAAGATGGCCTGCTGTGATTATTCGTGAATGTAATTACTCGTAACATCATAGACGTTAACATTTTCCCTTGGTTCATCTGTTTAGCACGGAACACATTCTCTTCATAGTATTCCCCACAAACTATTTGCAATGGTCTACTTTCTGTAGCATCATGAGGCATTTGGAGGAGACTCACAGTCCTTGGAAGTTCATCTTCTCTAATCTCTTTCAGCCTCAAATCCTTTATGCCCCAAATCAGCACGCCTTTTTGGATTTTTTCATTCCCTCTGGGAATCACCAATCCAAAGTGAACATTGACATCCAAAGGTAGAATGCTCAGTTTGGCACCAGTGAAATTCTCTCCCATCTCTGGCCGTAGAAGATTATTGACTATGTGTTTTGACAGCATATGTGAGGAAGTTGGCTGAAAATTAGAACATTACACTTATGTTTAATGAAAAATAAACATGCCAGAGCTTAGAGTGTAAATCAAACAACTTACAAACCCTACAGAAATAAAGTAAAGCCGTATCTAGACGTAATCTACTAGCAGGACCATTCATGCAGGGTCAAGTTCCAGCCTTCCCAAATTTAGAAAAGAGACATAAAAATATCTTACCTGGAGACAGGAATTCATCAGATTTCTCTAATTTGTCTCAGAAACATTATGTCCATAAGGTGGTTGCCTGGACAACCTAGAATTTGGAGTTTCTGATCTCAGAATGTCAAACCAACCAAGATCACCTCGTGTTCTCAGTGCTCAGGTGGACCTAGGCTAAGATAGCAAAGATTCCTTCAAGTGAACGATGGAAATTCGAAGTCAATGCCCAACAATCATGAAAACACTCACACATCAGCCTAGAGAACATATGGTGATTAAAGAATCACAAAATTCATAACTTGGAATGAAGGAGAACGGACTGATAAGCGTATCTATGGGAGATAGCTGAGAAAGACAATGACGATTGATGTGGATTAAGGCTGCCCCAGCTCGAAAAGCCCAAGGTTACCTGGCCTACATGTCAAAGCATATGAGCCGGTGAAGTTTTTTTGGTATGAATTAGAGGCGCCCCAGTGAGAGAAGCCCAGGCGATGCTCACCTACATGCCTATCTATATGGCCAAATTCCTATCTAATGTTATACGACCACACAATAACCAGACTCCATTCTGTACTGAAGTCATTTAATGGCTTTTTACATCATCTTTTCTTTTTCCAGTAAAAATGTCACGTACCCATGCCTTATAAAATTTGCCCTTACCCTCAACTCAGGGCAGCGGCAGGACATCTGAATGCCCATGGCTCCTTTCCCCATGCAGCAGCAGCAGCTATTCACTGCCCTTGCGTCCAGTTCCCATGCCTGCAGCTCTTCACTACCCATAGGTCCTGTCCCCATGAAGCAACTCTTTACTCCCCATGGGTCCTGTCCCTATGTTATCCTGTACCATTCTCTAAATAAAAGAGCACCTCTGCCAGGCCTTGAGAGACCAAGAAATCTTTCTTCCGACTCATCAGCTCGCTGACCCACCATCATATATTGTGGCCCCCCTACCAGGAACTTGCTTCTTCGGTTTCTGAGCTCAACTTCTGGTAAGTGCCCTTTTCTTCCTTGTGCCTCTCTCTGTTTCGAGGATGGAGCTAAATTCACTTCTCCATCAGGAACTGTCTTGGATAGCTGTAAGAATCCACGTTTGCTGCCCATGGCTACTCTATGGGGCAAATCATGGCATTCAGCTTGAAGAGAATCAGTACCTTAAGCCTAAGGGCGATGTAGAGTGAATTACTCCATTCCTTCCTGACTCTATCTCTAATATACAAATTTTAGGTGGGCATGGGTCGGCCACTTAAGTCATTAGGATAGTCAGCAATCTGCAAGACTCCCCTGTAAGGTTTCTTTTCCTAAGGTAGGATTAGGATACGTCCCATGGCACCTGACCATGCTCTGAACTGTGTGAATGTCCCAATTGGGACTCCAGTTCAAGGAAAGTACCAAAGTCTAACCTTTGGTTGCGTATGGGAAGCCCTTCTCAGAGAATGCCTCCAACATGCAATTGGGTAGAATGTCCCCCAGAGCGGCAGAAAATGCCTCACTAATTTTCTCCATCCTGTTCTCTCTTGAACTTCTCCCTTTGTCTTGGGGACCATTCATCAGTCACCTATTACTGCCAGGTAGAATAGGAAGGATGTTCACCAGGCACCTGTAAATTCCAGGCATACCAGGGAAGATATGCAATGGAGGCAATGCTGGGGGACACACCCATCACCCCTTGTTATAGGAACCCCACAGTAGGAATGACAGGTAGGATGCTGCCCCAGGTTCAGGGGGGATTTTCAAGGTAATGGACTTGTCTCTTTCATCTTTCTTAGAGTTGCAATGGCGTTTTGCGTCTCCTTTTGAGCTTTGCAACAGGGAAGCAAAGAAATCTGTCAACAGTCATGGCCTCCACCCCTGGGACACCAAACTTGGCATTTCTGGGCCTGATCACCCCGGAAAGCCCAGTAGGGTGCCCTCTCTTGGGGGTTGACTCATTGAGTGTTTTAATCACCTACTGAGTTGGCTATGAGGGTAGCAGACCTGGGATTTATTCTGTGAACTGTCATGCTACAGTAGTGCGCCCCAGCACGGGAACTGTTGAGTGAGTCTTCTCTTGATAACCCTCTTTGAGGGGCCATGAGGGTGAGGTCTGATGTCTTCATTTCCTTTCTTTGTTTTGCTCATCATGTCCTCTGTTGTCACCAAGTCTTGGTTAAGTTCAGGCTGGACTTGACCAGAACCTGGAACTTCTGTAAAATCGGAAAACTTGAAAACCTTTTGTAAGCAACTTCATTCTCAACCCGGGTTGAACTGGGAGCCCCGGCCTCCAGCCAGTTCAAGCCCTTTGTATGCATTCGACCCTTCTCCACTTCACTGTCAGTCGGACACTGGCTTTACTGCCGTGGGGAATGAGATAAGCATCCCTTAAGACTCATCACTCAGGGTCATTCTAACTAATTAGGAACACTTTCAATTGTATGGGTTATGCCCCAGAAACTCCAGCTGGTAGAAAATGTGTGATGTTTCTCTCTGCCTTTCTGGTGCAGTTGGACAGGTAGATCAACCTAGAACGTCCTTCAAATTACAGTCCAGTTTCTGAGAAATCAAGAGCAACCGTCCTTAGAAAATCCTTGCAAGACTGGAAATACAGTTCTAGAGGCAGTTCAGATTCCACCTTGTTCCTTTACCATGAAAAGGATTATCTTCCCCCCCTCCAGGAACTACTATCTAGCATATCACTCTTTCTTAAGTCTGAAAAAAAAAAAAAAGGAGGGGAAAGGATAAATGGCCATAAGTGTGCCCTTGCAAAAAGTCTAGCATCTTGAGGGTCTTCTCCATAAGTATTAGTAAAAAGGCTCAAAACAAAGTTTTGATTTGTAACTGGTGAGGTTTATATTATTGTACCTGATTCATGGCAGTAGTTTTTAAAACAATAGTTGTACAGTCTCTGTGTATATGTGTCTATGTGTACATTATACGTGTGATATTTTAACCCTGGATGGTATGGCCAAAATTAAGATCTCTGTTTAGTTGGCTTAAAGTAGTACTTTCTTAAATTCTAAATGTAGTCAAAATTAACAGAGTGACTTTCAAAATTAACGTGACGTGAATTAACCTTTGGTACATGAAAGCTTCTTTAAGTTTGTTGGTTTCATTGAAAATTGTCTTCTTGTCAGAGTTGTCAGTATTTGCATAGGATGCAGGCATTCAGACTCGGTTTACTAGTCATATAAGTTCACGTTGTCTGTTAAATTTGTCAGCAAAATAATAGCTTTAAATGATGACCAGTTTTGTCTAATGCCTCATGAGGTTTCCGTAGTAATCTGAATATAATTGTTGGAAACAAATGGTTTAAATACATAAAACTCATAAAAGTGAGTACAATAACTTTTATGGTCTGTATACTTGGGGAAAAAAACAGCTTCGAAATCCTTTTTGGTAACAATCTTGAGTTTTGCCAAGTTAAATGATAAAAAGATGAATATGCTGGTCACTGTTGGATAGAACGGAACACTCACACATTATTGTTAAACATATCTATGTTATCTACTTTTGGCTTCTTATTGAAGAGGCTAAAAGCGTTTGGGTGTATCAAAAAGCATGCCTTGTGTTTTATTGCGAAGTGGCATGTTTCTTAAGTTGTGGAGTGTTTAGAATGCTGATATAAAAGACATTTCATAATCGTTTACCTTTTTAGTGTTTACCAGGTCCGTTAAGCGTTAAAGCTTCTAACTAACCTATGGAATTAAAGCTACTGGAAATTACTAAGCAAAAGAGCTTTGTATTCAAGGAAGTTAAAATGTATGTTTTCAATAAAAAAGGTATAAAGAATGGAAATATTTTTGTTTGAGGGGTTAAGACAGATAAATTGCTCCTGATGTACTAGAAAGGAAAAAAGAAAGACTTTGGGACAAGTACTGAAAATGAAAAAGAAAGATGTAGAAGGTTTGTGAAGTAGGAATTCTGAAATGAGTTTTATGCCTTCTCAAGTAGACTAAAGTAAGTTCAATTAAGTGAATGAGTTTGAATGTTAATAATAAGTAGGTGCAGAAATTCAAATTTGGTTGTCTCTAAAAGGATACATTTTCTTGAACTTTTGATCTGCTCTTGGTAAAGAGGATGTAAGAGCTGTTCCTTTGAGTACGTCTACCTAAGAGACAAATCTGTTTTGTGACAATAATGGCTGAGGTTACTCTTAATATTTTTGACTCTTTCTGTTATCACTTTGAATGGATACCTGAGCATTGTTTCACAGTGAGTGTTGTTTGCTATTTGAACAACAATTTAAAAACTTTTGATATTTTGTGACAAGCTTCTCCCTCAGAAATATTCAAATCCTGAATGAAGGCGTTCTTTAGACCTGGTAGACAGAAGAATGATTACTCTGAGGATTTTCAGAGGGTCCCTGAGACTTCTCAAAAAATTTGCTCTCTCTTCCTACAAGGAGGAAAATGCTAAAATCATTTGGCGTATTTGGTCTATTAAATTAAATGGGAAACATTGTGAAGTAAGCGACAATAGACTTTCTTAGCTGGTATGTGATGGGTAAATATTATTAATATAGACGTCTCAAAATTAGATATCATTCCTAAAATTCTGATCTGCCCTAGTTGTCAGTGATAAGTTCACTTATTATCTGGCAGTGTTATATGTCACAGAAGTAGTCAAGTTTCTTTGCCAAATGCCCTTTTGAGTTCTTTGTCCATTTGCAGATAGTTGTTGTTTTACTCTGATGCTTTTTCCTTTTGCAAATATGTTTCAACTTCCGAGAAATTCCTGGAAAGGATTCTGACACAAAGAGTCTAAACGACAGGTTTCTGATAAACCTTCAGATTGTAAAACTGAATGGAGTAAGAAATGACAGAATTCTAACAGAAACTATGCTCGTCGATCTGCTAACAGAAGATTCAGCTCAAGAATTGATTATACAGGACTGTGTGCACTGATTAGGACGATTATAAATTTTTAGGACTTCTGTTTGAAATATTGTTGAGTTTTGATGTGTTGTTTGGTTTTCTCATAATGAAGGAAATCTTTTTCTCTTTTCTCTTATGCTAACTATAACTTACAGCCATTTGGTGAAATTATACCTTTATGAGCAAAACTGAAACATTTATCTTTTTCTGGCTACCTTATCCCTAAGGAATTTGGAAACCCTTTGTGACTGAGTATGGTCATTTCGTGGCAATATTTGCATAAGTTCCAGAAGAATCTGTTCTCCTTATAACAGGACACATTGGTTATATTACCAAGGCTTGGACTAGAATGTCATATTTGAAACACACAGTCTCCGATATGACAAGTCAGCGTTTCAGGAACAAAGATTGGACTTTCTGGAATACAGCCACTCGGAAACACAGGCCTGGTACCTTGTTTACTGAGATTTTGGCAATCTTACCCGGTAAGTAAGGAAGCTTGCTTATCTGGCAGGTGCAAGGAACCTCCGAATATTTGGGGAGACCTCAAAGAGAACACCACTCAAATCTGTAGGTACTGCAGGCCAAATCTGATGGCAAGTCCTTGGCTTGGATTTTCTCGCCTCTAGAGGCCTTCACAGTTCAATCTGAGGTTCCACAGGAAAAGATCCAGTGAAGCACATTTAACAAAGCCTGTATGAACAATTACTATTCTTGCTGCTCTTATGTAAATAATTGGAGCAAGTTGTATTGAAACTACACTTGATTTGTAAACCCGTTAATCCTGATTTGGCTATCTTTTGTAAAAATGAGAGTGATTTAAGAGAGAAAAAATTATGTTTCTGTAGAAGCTATAGTAGGCATTCATGGATATTAGATTCTAGCTCTTTTCTTCCGCAATATTCATGTATTATTAATATTAATGTCTCCTTGTGGCCATCTACCTCTGACACCTGGAAGTTCCCTGGCCACAATCAAACATTTTCCTTCAATACTACTGTCCAAATACTAACTAGATTTGCCTTGTCACACTTGGATCATACAGAACAAGTTCCAAAGGTAATGTCCCCAACTTATTAATACACACAGGATGGACAATACAAAATTTGGGATGAATATATTTGGTTCACTCCTACTAGTGGGCAACTCAGTAAAAGGCCACTTTCTTTTGGGGAAAAAATATCACCCCTGTGATACATGGCCTTACAGCACTCGACCTATGGGAAAAAATCCCTGTTAGATGTGTTCTCATATCATAGCCTTAAAAAAAATACTGATTGGTTTCAGACTGACTGGGATACATGGGTCAACATGCGTTGGTTAGCCCGTAACGGTGCTCAGTGGATATGTGGCTCCAATTTATGACCTTGGCTACCACCTGCATGGATTGGACGATGCACTCTAGGCTTTGTCTGGATGCAAGGTGGAACTACATTTACTATATCTCCTCCTGCAAACCTCCCCAACTTGCAACAGCACTTGGCCAGCCCTGTCTTCCACTGGTATGACAATCTTTCCACAATTTTCTTTCACCAATTAGGAATCGACTTTTGTAGCATATTCAAGTCTTGCACATGGAAGTCCTAGACAAATTTACTATGAAGGCATTAAATGATACACAACATAGCATTTCACTGCTCAATTTAGAAGTATCCCAAGTGTGAAAGGCAGTCCTCCAAATCCAAATGGCTCTGGATGTCTTGACACCAGCACAAGGGGGCACCTGTGCCATTATAAAAACTGAATGTTGTGTCTATATTCCTGACTACCATCAAAATATTTCTGGCTTGGTATCCCAGCCACCAAATTAAATCCATGTCTGACCAACCCTAAATCTAAATGATTGGTTGAACTCCTAGTCAGGACAAGGTTTCTGCACTACTTCAAAACCTTATTCATTGGGTTAAACATACTGCTTGTATTTCTTATGATATTTTGTTGTCTGTTTCATTGTTTGTCTTATGCATGTCAAAAATGTTTCACTTCCTGGACCACCACTTGTCAATGACTCTCTCATCTCCAGAGGAGCTGTATAACTTGTCAGGCTTGAACTCAATGGGGCAAGCCTTCTGGTCCACTAAACTGCCTAAGTTTATGGCCCCATTTAGGGACAGCTCTACGACCCTGTACAGCCAGAAGTAGTCACAGAAGACTGACCATCATCCATATCCCCAAAGATTTCCAGTCCAAATAGGTTCAGGGAGGTTTTATGATGTGGATCAGGGCTGCCCCAGCTAGGGAAGCTGAAGGTGACCTGGACTACATGCCAAACTATATGACCCAGTGGGTTTTTTTATGGTATGAATTAGGGCTGCCCCAGGGCGAGAAGCCCAGGGCATTCTCACCTACATGCTGATCTATATGGCCAGATTCGTATCTAAAAATATGACAACACAATATCCAGACCCCATCTGTACTGAAATCATTTAAAGACATTTTACATCATTATTTCTTTTTCGAGTAAAAATAAGTCGTATACCCATGCCTTATGAAATTAGCCCTAACCCTCTAGTCAGGGCAGCAGCAATAGCTCTGACCAGCCATGGGTCCTGTCCCCAGGCAGCAGCAGCAGTAGCTCTTCACTGCTAATGTGTCCTGTCCCCATGCTATCCTGTACTGTTCTCTCAATAAAAGAACACCAATGCAGGATCTTGAGAGTCCAAGCAATCTTTCATTCGAGTCTTCAGCTCGCTGAGCCCATATCAACGATTCTACCACAGAAAATAAAAAACAGTCCCAGAAAATGGAAGGCACAGAAATCACACATGAATAATAGAAAAAGAAAGATGTCAGTTTTAGACATACTCTGAACGTTTGCAAGTCGGAGTAAGTCACAATCCCAAAAACCCAAGCGAAGGTCAAACCTAGGCTAACTGGTAAGGGTGAGTTATGAGACTGCTAAAATCAGGATCTGAAAGCCTGTGTCTATGAGGTTTGCAGGGACAGCAGAGACACAATTCTGACAAATCCTCTGACATCACAGTGGAGAAGAAAAACAAACTGGCCTCATCTATACAGTGCCCGAGTTGGGCTCAAGTAGCATATTCAAGTCCCATTCCACTCAACTGCAGGTTGCCGATGGAACATGAAAGGTGCCGGCCCATGGTGCTGTGGTGAAGTCTGCACGTTCTGGGTCGGCAGCCCGGGGCTGGTCATGAGGAATCCTGGGGGTGAACCTCCTCACCGCTGGTCCAGCCATTCTCGGGGAGGCATGGGAGGTAGTGTAGAGGCAGCTGGGAAGCAACGTCAGACAGCGTCAGTATTCCTCAGCAAATACAGCAGCATCGACAGCAGATCTGAGCACAGCAATAAACATCAGCCAAAACAAAACTAATGAAAACTTGAAAAGAACAGAAAAGGCGAACCTCAGGAAAAAAAAGAATAAGAACTCTAGAAATAAGCTTAGCCAAACAGGTGCAAGCTATGGAAATCGGAAACTAGCAAAACTTTGGGGAAAGAAATTCCAGAAGACACAAGCAAATGGAAGGGTATTCCGTGCTATAGGAATGTAGGAACTAAAATACCTGAAACCTCCATAACGGATAAAGCAATCTCTGGATTCCATGCAATCCCAGTCAAAGTTGCAGAATCTTTGCCACAGAAATATAAGAGAGAATCCTTAAGTCTCTATCCAGCAACAAGGGACCCTGAATACCCAAAGGAATCCTGAGGAACACAGACAAAGCAGAACATATCACATTTACTGATTTCAACATGTAGTACGAAGTGCGAAGTACCGAAATGGCACAGTCTGGTCTCAAACACAGACAGAGATCAACGGAAACGAATCGAGAGCCCAGAGGTCAACTCACACATATATGGACAGCCCATTTGCAATGAGGAAGGCAAGAGGATCAGTGGAGAAAGGAGAGTCTCAAGAAGAAAAGGTACTGGAAAACTGCACAGCCATATGTGACACAATAGAAGTAGACCATGATGTTACATCAGGCTCACACACCACCTCGAATTAGATTAAAGCCTTGAACGGAAGACTTGAAACCGTGAAACCTCCAGTTGAAAACCAGGCACCTTGCTCATGGCCATGTGGCATAGCCACCTATTTGGAAGAAGCATGTGTGACTTGGCAAGGGAAACACACGAAACAAGAAACAAATGGGATTGCATCCAACGCAGAAGCTTCTGCCCAGCCGAGGAAACCATCCACTCAATGCAAAGACAGCACAACTGCGAGTGGATGTTTCAAACCACATATCGGAGAAGGACTGAATAGCCAAAAGAGCCAACGACCGCACATGCCAACGCAAGAGAAAAAACAAGCCCATTAAAACCTGGGCAAAAGATGGAAACAGAGTTTTACCAAATAAGATAGAAAGATGGCCAACAGCTGTATGAACACAATTCATAATCATTACGTCTAAGGCCAATGCAAATCCAAATGGCAATGAGATAACAGCACATTGTGGTCAGAATGCCCATAAGGAACAAGACAGAAAACAAGTGTCGGAGAGGAGGTGGAGAGAAGGGAAGCCTCCTGCACCGTTGGTGGGAGTGTAAGCCGGTGCGGGAACTATGCAAAGCGGTGTGGAATTTCCGCAGAAATTTCAGAATCCATCTACCATATGATCCAGCTATTCCTCTGCGTCGTATTTATCCGAAGAACTTGGAAACACCAACGCATAGGAATCCCTGCACCGCTGTGTTCACCACAGCCTTAATCCTGATGTGCAGGACTTGGATATCGCCCTGGGGCCCATCAAGGGACGAATGGAGAAGGAAGATTGGCAATAGCTGCACAATGGGATAGCACTCAGCTGCAAGAAAGTGTGCAGTCCAGCCATTTGTGACACCAGAATGGCTCCTGAGGGTATGTGGGGAACTGAAAGAAGCCCCAGGGAGAAAGTCAAATACCGTAGGATCTCACTTACAAGGAGAAGAGTAAAATAAGGAGAAACAAACAGGTAGCACATGACAAGGGACCGGGGGTTGCCAGAGGGAATCGGTGGCAGAAGACAGTGGAAGAAAGAGTTGATTAGGCACCAGTGTGTGGTATGGGCATGTCATTAGGCTTACGGTGGTGAAGATGATGTACCATACAAAGAAGTCTAAATCTAGGAGGTTGTAAATCTGAAAACAATAGGGTGTTATAATGCAGCGTTATGGCAATCAATTCATGTAAAATCAAAACTACAAAAAGGCAAGCAGGTTTATGGCCTAAAGCTTTGGAGGCTGAAAGAGATTAGAGAAGATGAACTTCCAAGCATTGATAATCACCTCCAAGTGCTTAATAATGCTACAGAAAGGTAGACATTGGCAAAGAGATGAAGAACAACTCTACCAAGAGAACATGTTCCGTGCTAAACTCAGGATCCAAAGGAAAAGGTTACCGTCCATGATGTTACTACTAATTACCTTTACAAATAATCAAAGCAGGCCAACATCTTCCCCACTTCAGGCAAAATGTTGTTCGAAGAATCCAATTCAGTGCCGGCCCTGTGGTGTACTGGTACAGGCTTCATTGGCGAGCATCACGGGTGCGGATCAGATTAGTAGCATTAGCAAATATAGATTTCACGGTATGGTGCAGACAGACATCCTAAAGAAGTCGAAATTGTGAAGAGACGTTATGAATACACATCAGAGAAAGAACCATGGGAATATTGCAATCTATGAACGCATCAGGAACACTTCCCCAAATGATGAAGGAAGGAAAACATGTGACCTGCCAAGGTGGAAATGGAGATGACACGATCATTACGCATCAGAGGATTGACCAGGAAAATCAATCTCGGGAGGGACTCCAGGGCTTTCTCTGGGGAAAGTCCACCCATTTGGACTCATCCACAAAAGATAAGAGATAAAACCCAGGATAATCTGAAAGGAAAGAAACTGGTGTCCAGCGGGATTGTAGTAGACCTTTCAAAGTTCGAGGATAAAGTTATAAACAGACACAGAATCCAGAACAAGGAAAACTATCCTACCTGGAAAGGGGAAGTAGTCAGACTGGTATGAGATGGTCGTGAAGAACTGTGTGCATGGAGGTTTTCAGGACAGCTTAGAATTCTGAGGGTGTTTATGACATCACGGTAAACATGTCACCCAAGATGGCCGCAGGTCTCCAGCCCGAGGATTGGCCTAGGCTTGGATACTCAAGTGACAGATACCCAGATACAGCTTTTGCAAACAGAATCTGGGTGCAGAAACGTGAAGAGATGCAAGAGACGCTAATTCAATGGATAAGAAAGGAATCATTGGGAAGAAGTGATAACAGAGGGACAAGCACTGAGAGGAGAACATTGCCATCTCCTCAAGTCGATGGGGAGGCCATGCTGATTCAAGCTTGAAACTTGACTTGAAACAAGAGGCCGGACCTTGGGCTTATCAGACCTATGTTGGCCTTCTGCCTTACTCATAATCCAAAGTCAAGAATGATCTCTTGAAGACATTGAAGAGAAGAATAGAGGCCTCGGTCCTAGGTCCCTAGTATTCTGTGAAGAGAAGTCTCACTTTCCATAGCTCTGGCGTCATAGACACCCACTGGGTACATGGTAATGTGTCACTAGGCATCTCTTTGAAGCCTGGAAGGAATGGGCCCCTGTCATGCTTGGGGTATGTCTCTTGGTTTGGAAGGACTCAGGAAGAGTGGGCAAAAGCACCTTTTAGCAGAAAGCTTTGTTACTGTGTGAAGGCTGTCCTCCAAGGCTAGAGTGCTCAGTTGAGATCAATGAGATTCTCTCCCCCATCTCTTGCCATAGAAGGAGTATGGATTAGGTGTTTGACACCACACATAACGATGCTTTCTGAAACTTAGAACATTACCATTCTATTTAAAGGAATATAAACATGCCACAGCTGAGGAGGTAAATTAAACAAATCACAAAACCTGTGGAAATAAAGTAAGCCAGTATCTAGACGTAATCTAGTGGAGCGTTCAAGGATCAGGTGTGAAGTTCTGAACTTTCCAAAGGATCTCTAGGCTGGAGAGAGGAATCCATCAGATTCATCTAATTTGTCTCGGAACCATTGTGTCTGGGAAGGTGGTTTCCAGGACAACCTCAAACATGGCGTTTCTGATCTCACAATATCGAACCAACCAAGATGACCACGGTTACTCAGTGCTCAGGTGGATCTAGGCTAGGATAGCAAAGATTCCTTCAAATGAGCGATGGAAATTCAAATACAACACCCAACAGTAATGAAAGCACTCACACATCAGCCTACAGAACCTATGGTGATTAAAGAAATACCAAACTCCTAACTTGAAATGAAGGAGAACACACTGATAAGCATATCGAAGGGAGATAGCTCAGAACCATGATGATTAGACTATGGAAAAGAAAGCAAGCTCCCAGAAAATGGAAGGCAAACAGAAATCACACCTCAATAATCCACAGTGAATGACTTCAGTGTTTAGTTAGGGTCTGCTTGAACGTTTGAAAGTCCGAGAAAGTCACAACCCCAAAACTTGCATTGAAGGTCAAACCTGGGCTAACTGGGAAGGGTGAGTTCTGAGACTGCTCCACGCGGGCTCTGAAACCCTGTGTCCCCGAAGCCTGATTGGAAAAGAGACACGATTCTGACAAATACTCCGACATCACAGTGGTGCAGAAAAAGAAGCTGGCCTCATCTACACAGGGCCAGATTTGGGCTCAAGTAACATGTTAAAGTACCTTCCACTCAACTGCAGGTTGCCAATGGAACACGAAAGGGGCCAGCCAGTGGAGCAGCCGTGAAATCCCTGCGTTCTGAGTCGGCAACCCAGGGTCCGCCACGTGGAATCCTGGGGGTGAGCCTCCTCACCGCTCATCCAGCCGTTCTGGGCCAGGCGTGCGACCCAGTGTAGAGGCATATGGGAAGCAACCTTATACCATGCTACTCTTGCTCAGCAAATACAGCAGCATGGCCAGCAGATGTGAGCACAGCCATAAACTTCTGCCAAAACAAACCAATTAAATGTTGCTAAGAATAGAAAAAAGGAACAGCAAAAAAGAAAGCATGCCAGTAAAAAGAAAAAAACATCTAGGAATAACATTGGCCAAACAGGACAAAGCTATGTCTACCGAAATCTAGCAAAGCTTTGGGCAAAGAAATTCCACAAGACACAAGGAAACGGAAGTCTATTCCATGTTCTTTGAATGGAAGAACGAACACACTTTAAGCATCCATACAGCAAAAAGCAATGTCTGCATTCCATGTCGTCCCAGTCAAAGTTGCAGCAATCTTTCCCACAGAAATAGAAGAGAGAATACTAAAGGTTCTATGTGGCAACAAAGGACCCTGAATAGGAAGAGGAATCCTGAGGAAAACGAACAAAGCAGCATGTATCACACTTTCTCATTGCCAAATATAGGATAAAGCGCTAGGTACCGGTACAGCACAGCCTTTCCCCCAAAATAGGCACACAGACCCATGGAACAGATTTGAGCCCAGCAGTCAACTGCCACATATATGGGCAGCCCATTTTCGACACGGGAGCCAAGAGGAGACAGCAGAGAAAGGAGAGTCTCGAAAAGAAACAGTGCTGGGAAGACTTCAGAGCCACAAGTGACACAATGAGACTAGACCATGATGTTACACCAGGCACACATACCACATTGAAATGGATTAAAGCTTTGAATGGAAGACTTGAAACCATGAAACTGCTGCCGGAAAATGCAGGCAGCTTGCTCTTTGCCATCTGGCATAGCCGCCTACTTGGAAGAAGCATGTGTGACTGGGTAAGGGCAACAAAAGAAACAAGAAACAAGCGTGACTCCATCCAACGCAAAAGCTTCTACCCGGCCAACGACTCCATCGACTCAATGCAAAGACAGCACAACTGCGACAGGATGTTTGCAGAACAGACATCGGAGAAGGGGTGAACAGCCATAAGATCCAGTGAACTCATACATCTCCACAGGAAAAAAAACAATGAGCCCAACAAAACCTGGGCAAAAGATGGAAACACACATTTCTCCCAGGAAGATAGAAAGATGGCCAACAGGCTGTATGAAAACATGTTCCTCATCATTAAGTCTGAGGCCAATGCAAATCCGAAGTGCAATGAGATAGCAGCTCACAGTGGTCAGAATGGCTATAAGGGTGAAGACACGAAACAACAAGTTTCAGAGAGGAGGTTGAGAGATGGGAAGCCTCCTGTACTGCAGGTGGGAGTTTGAGCTGATGCAGCCACTACACAAAGGAGTGAAAATTCAGAATGTTTCAGAATCCACCTAGCATATGATCCAGCTATTCCTCTGTGACGTATATATCCAAAGATCATGGAAACAGTAATGCACAGAGATCCGTGCACTGCTGTGTTCACCACAGCCTTACGCCCGATATCCAAGACTTGGAAGCCTCCCTGATGCCCATCAAGGGACGAATGGAGAAGGAAGATAGGCTATAGCCACACAGTGGCATAGCATTCAGCTGTCGGAAGGGATGCAGTCCAGCCATTTGTGACCACCAGAATGGCTCCTGAGGGTACTAGAGGAAATGAAACAAGCGCCGGGGTAAGGTCAAATACCACAGGATCTCACGTACAGGAGAAGAGGAAAAACGGACCAAAAAACAGGTAGCATGTGACATGGGATTGGTAGTTCCCAGAGGAAAAGTAGGCGAGGGCCAGAGGGAGAAATAGTTGATTAGGCACAAGTATCGTGAGAGCCTGTAATTAGCCTTACGGTGTTGAAGATGATGTAACCTACTCAGAAGTCTAAATCTAGGAGGATGTAGATCTGAAAGCTATAGCATGTTAGAATGCAGGGTTACGGCAATCAATCCACATAAAATCAAAACTCCAAAAAGGGGTGCAGACTTACGGCCTAAAGCTTTATAGGCTGAAAGAGATCAGAGAGGATGAACTTCCAAGGATTGGTAATCACCTCAAAGTGCTTAATGATGCTACAGAATGGTAGACCTTTGCAAAGTGATGAAGCGGAATACTAGCAAGAGAACATGTTCCGTGCTAAAGTCATGAACCAATGGAAAATAATACCTTCCATGATGTTACTACTGATTCCCTTCACGAATGATTGAAGCAGGCCAACATCTTCCCAAGTTCAGGCCAAAGGTTGGTGCAGAAGTCTAATTCATTGCCGGCCCTGTGGTGCAGCAGGTAAGTGCCCAACTTCCTCTTGCGTGGCCCGGGCTTCAGGGGCTAGCATCATGGGTACAGATCAGATTTCTAGCATTAGGAAATCCCGATTTCAAGGTATGGTTGGCACAGAGATCATAAAGAAGTAGTAATTGTGAGGAGGCCTTATCAATACTCACCAGAAAAAGAACCATGAGAATATTAGAGTCTATGAACGCATCTGGTACGCTTTCCCAAATCATGAAGGAAGGAAAATATGTGACCCACCAAGGTGGAATTGTCAGACTGCCATGAGATCACACGATCATTGTGCATCACAGGATTTCCTGGGCAACGTCAACTTGGGAGGGAGTCCAGGACTTTCTCTGGGGTAAGTCCACCCATTTGGCCATATCCACAAAAGATATGCGATAAAACCCAGGATAATCTTAAAGGAAAGAAACCGGTGTCTAGAGGGAATGTAGTAGACCTTTCCGAGTTAGAGGACAAAGCTGAAAACCAACAACACATCCAGAACAAGGAAAACTATCCTTCCTGGAAAAGGGGAGTAGTCAGGCTGGGAGGAGACGGCTCTGAAACACTGTGTCCATGGAGGTTGTCAGGACAACTTTGAATTCTGAGAGTGTTTATGACATTACAGCGAACGTGTCACCCCAGATGGCTGCATGTTTACAGTACCAGGAGTGGCTTAGGCTGGGATACTCAAGTGAGAGATACCCAGAAACAGCTTTTCCAAACAGAAACCAGGCACAGAAACTTGAAGAGATCAAAGAGATGCTGATTCCAGGGATAAGAAAGGTATCATTGTGATGATACTTCATTCTTCCTTCGTTTTCTTCCATTCCATGCGCACTGATGCCCTTCCGTTTCCTTGTATCTTGTGGAATTTCTTTCCCCAAAGCTTTGCTACTTCTCGGTTTACATAGCTTTCACCTGTTTGGCACAGCTTATTCCTAGATACCTTGTTCTTCCTACTAGCATGTTTTTTTTTTTGAGGGTCAGTTTTTCTATCCTTTGCAACTTTTGATTGGTTTTATTTAGGCAGATGTTTACTGCTGTGCTCACATCTGCTGGCAATGCTGCTGTATTTGCTGAGGAAGACTGGCCCAGTCTAACGTCGCTTTCCATCTGACTGTTTCCTTTGTTGCCCATTCCTGTCACACACGCTTCTTCCAAATAGGCTGCTAAGACAGATGGCTACGAGCATGCTGCCTAGGTTTTCTCCTAGAAGTCTCACGGTTTCAAGTCTTCCATTCAAGTCTTTAATCCGTTTCGAGGTGATGTGTGTGACTAGTGTAACATCATGCTCTACTCTCATTGTGTTACATTTGGCTGTGCAGTCTTCCCAGCACCGTTTCTTGTCGAGACTCTCCTTTCTCCGCTGTGTACTCTTGGTTCCCTGGTTGAAAATGTGTGGCGCAAGTACGCATGTGCATATATGCTTGAATTGACCTCTGGGCTCTTGGTGCCTGTTTTTGGGCCCAGATTGTGCCGTTTCGGTTCTTAGCACTTCGTCCTATATGTGGAAATCACAAAGTGTGATACGTCCTGCTTTGTTCATTTTCTTCAGGATTCCTTTGGGTATTCAGGGTCCTTTCCTTCTGGATAGAGACTTTATTATTCTCTCTTCTATTTCTGTGGGAAAGATCACTGCAACTTTGACTGGGATTGCTTGGAATCCACAGATTCCTCTATCCGCTATGGACGTTTCAAGTGTGTTAGTTCTTCCATTCCAACAGCACGCAATAGTCTTCCATTTCGTTGTGTCTTCTGGAATTTCTTTAGCCAAAGCTTTGCTAGTATCGGTTTACAATGCTTCCACCTGTTTAGTGAAGGTTAGTCCTAGATATCTTATTATTCTTAGTGACATGCTTCTTTTTTTGAGGTTCAGTTTTTCTATTCTTTGCAACTTTTAATTGGTTCTGTTTTGGCAGAAGTTTATGGCAGTGCTCACATCTGCTGGTCGTGCTGCTGTATTTGCTGAGCAAGAGTGGCACTGTCTAACGTCACTTCCCATCTGCCTCTACACTACCTCCCAGGACTCTCCCAGGATGGCTGTACCAGGGGTGAGGAGGCTCAACCCCAAGAGCACAAATGGACGACCACGGGCTGCGGACCCAGAAGGCACGGACTTCACAGCTTCAGCAGTGGCCAGCCCCTTTCATGTTCCATTGGCAACCTGCTGTTTTGGAATGTGACTTCAATATGCTACTGGAGCCCAGCTCTGGCCCTGTGTAGATGAAGCCATGTTGTTTTCCTGGTCCACTGTGATGTCATAGGATTTCTGAGAATTGTGTCTGTGCTGTGCCAGCAAGCTTCATGGACACAAGGTTTCAGAGCCCGCTTGGAGCAGTCTCAGAACTCACCCATTCCATTTAGCCCAGGTTTGACCTTCACTGCAGGTTTAGGGGTTGTGAGTTTTCTGACTTTCAAATGTTTAAGCAGAATCTGTCTAAACACGGCCGTCTTTCACTGTGGATTATTCAGTTGTGATTTCTGTTTGCCTTACATTTTCTGGGACCTTTTTTTCTTTTCCATAGGCTGATCATCATGGTATTGCTAAGCTATCTCCCTTCGATATGCTTATCAGTGTGTTCCCTTTTCATTCCAAGTTATAAATTTTGCATTTCTTTGATCACGATATGTTCTGTTGGCTGTTGTGCGAGTGCTTTTGTGATTGGTGGGTGTTGTCTTTGAATTTCCATTGGTCACTTGAAGGAATCTCTGCTATCCTGGCCGAGGTGACACTGACCACTGAGAACATGTGGGCATCTTCCTTGGTTACAGATTCTGAGATCAGAAACTCCAGATTTGAGGTTGTCCTGGCAACCATCTTCACGGAAACAATGGTTCTGCAACAAATTAGACGAATCTGATGAATTTCTATTTCCAGGTGAGAGATCCTTCTATTTCTGGATTTGGAAAATTCGAACTTCACCCCTGATCCTTGAATGCTCTGCTAGATTATGTCTAGATACTGGCTTACTTTCTTTCCACAGGGTTTGTTATTTGTTTGATTTACATCCTCAACTGTGGCATGTTTATTTTTCTTTAAATATAATGATAATGTTCTAATTTTCAGCCAACATCGTTACATGTCGTGTTGAAACACATAATCAATACTCCTCCTCGGCAGGAGAAGAGGGAGAGAATCTCATTGATCCCAACTTAGGACTCTAGCCTTGGAGTGCAGCATTCACCAAGGAATGACCCCCTCTGCAAAAGGGTGCTTTTGAGCCACTTCTAGAGTCCTTCCAAACCAAGAGACATACCCCAAGCATGACAGTTGTCCATTCCTTCCAGGCTTCAAAGAGGTGTCTTGTGACACATTAGAATGTAGCCAGTGGGCACCCATGATGCCAGAGCTAAGGAAAGTGAGACTTCTCTTTAAAAAATGCTAGTGGCCTAGGACGGCGGCCTTGATTCTTCTCTACAATGACCTCAAGAGATCATTCTTGACTTTGCATTATGAGTGAGGCAGAAGGACAACATAGGTCTCATAGTTCCAGCCTCTTGTTTCAAATCAAGTTTCAAGCTTGAATCAGAATGGCCTCCTATTCGACGTGAGGAGATGGCAATGTTCTCCTCTCAGTGCTTGTCCCTCTATTATGGCTTCTTCCCAATGATTCCTGTCTTATCCCTTGAATTACCGTATCTTTGATCTCTTCAAGTTACTGTGCCCTGTTTCTGTGGGCAAAAGCTGTTTCTGAGTATCCCTCACTAGAATATCCTAGCCTATGCCAATCCTCGGGCTGGAAACCTGTGGCCATCTTGGGTGACATATTCACCGTGATGTCATAAACACCCTCAGAATTCAAAGTTGTCCTGAAGACCTCCATGCACACAGTTCTTCAGAACCATCTCATCCCAGTCTGATTACTCCCCCTTTCCAGGTAGGATTGCTTTCGTCGTTAGGTGTTTCTTGTTGGTTTCTAACTTTTTCCTCGAACTTGAAAAGGTCTGCTACCTTCCTTCTAGACACTGCTTTCTTTCCTTTCGGATTAATCTGGGTTTTCTCTCTTATCTTTTGTGGATGAGGCCAAATGGGTAGACTTTCCCAAGAGAAAGTCCCGGAGGCCCTCCCAAGATGACTTTTCCCAGGCAATCCTCTGATGTGCAAAGATCATGTCATCTACTAGCCGTCTGAAAATTCCACTTTGGCAGGTCAGATGTTTTCCTTCCTTCATTATTTGGGGAAGTGTTCCTGATGCGTTCATAGATTGTAATATTCCCATGGTTCTTTTTCTGGTGTGTACTCATAACGTCTCTTCAAAATTTCGATTTCTTTAGGATGTCTGTCCACACCATACCGTGAAATCTATATTTGCTAATGCTACTAATCTGATCCGCACCCGTGGTGCTAACCAATGAAGCCCTGGCCGCCCAGGCGGAACGTGGGCACATACCCAGTACAACGCAGGGCCGGCACTGAAATCGACTTTTGGATCAAACTTTTGCCTGAACTAGGGATGATGTTGGCCTGCTTTGGTTATTCGTAACGGTAATTAGTAGTAACATTGTGGACTGTAACCTTTTCCTTTGGCCCCTGAGTTTAGCACGGATCATGTTCTCTTGGCAATGATCTTCTTCATCTCTTTGTAATGGTCTTCCTTTCTATAGCATCATTAAGCATTTTGAGGTGATTACCAATCCTTGAAAGTTCATCTTCTCTAATCTCTTTCAGCCTCCAAAGTTTTAGGCCATAAATCTAGACCCCTACAGAACATATGGTGAATAAGGAAATACAACATTCATAACTTGGAATGGAGGAGAAAAGACTGATAAGAATATCTATGGGAGGTAGCTGTGAAAGACCATGACGAATGATGTGGATTAAGGCTGCCCCAGCTCGAAAAGCCCAAGGTTACCTGGCCTACATACCAAACTACATGACCCGGTGAGTTTTTTTTTTTTTTGGTATGAATTAGAGGTGTCCCAGTGATAGAAGCCCATTTCATGCTCACCTACATGCCTATCTATATGGCCAGATTCATATTTAATGCTATATGACCACACAATAACCAGACCCCATCTGAACTGAAATCATTTAATGACTTTTAACATCATCTTTTCTTTTTCCAGTAAAAATGTAACGTACCAATGCACTATAAAATTAGCCCTTATCTTCAACTCAGGGCAGCAGCAGGACCTCTGACTTCCCATGGAACCTTTCCCAATGCAGAAGCAGCAGCAGCTCTTCACTGCCCATATGTCCTGTCCCCATGCAGCAACTATTTACTGCCCATGGGTCCAGTCGCCATGTTGTCCTGTACCATTCTATAAGTAAAAGAGCACCACTTCCAGAATTTGAGAGTCCAAGAAATCTTTCTTTTGACTCTTCAGCTCACCAAGACCATATCATATCTTGTGGCCCATATCAAAAACTTGCTTCATAGGTTTGTGAGCTCGACTTCTGGTAAGTGCCCTTTTCTTCGTTGTGCATCTCTCTTTTTCAAGGATGGATCTAAATTCACTTCTCCATCAGGAACTTTCTTGGATAGCTGCTTGAATCCACGTTTGCTGCCCATGGCTACTCTATAGGGCAAAGCATGGCATTCAGCTTGAAGAGAATCACTACCTTAAGCCTAAGGGCGATGTAGAGTGAATTACTCCATTCCTTCCTGACTCTATCTCTAATATACAAATTTTAGGTGGGCACGGGTCAGCCACTTAAGTCCTTAGGATGGCCAGCAATCTGCAAGACTCCCCTGGAAGGTTTCTTTTCCTAAGGCTGGATTGGGATACCTCCCATGGCACCTGACCAGGCTCTGAACTGTGTGAATGTCTCCATCGGGACTACAGTTCAAGGGAAGTACCACACTCTAACCTTTGGTTGCATATGGGAAACCCTTCTTCAAAGAATGGCTCCAACACGTAATTGGGTAAAATGTCCCCCAGCTCAGTGGAAAATTCTACACTATTTTTCTCCATCCTGTTCTCTCTTAAACTTCTCCTTTTCTCTTGGGGACCATTCAACAGGCTCCTATTACTGCCAGGCAGAATAGGAAAGATGTTCACCAGGCAGCTGTTACTGCCAGACATACCACGGAAGGTACACAAGGGATGCAATGCTGGGGGCCACGCCCATCACCCCTTGCTATAGGAACCCCACAGTAGGAACCACATGTAGGATGCTGCCGTAGGGTCAGGGGTGATCTTCAAGGTAATGGACATGTCTCTTTCAACTTTCTTAGAGTTACAATGGCCATTTTCATCTCCTTTTGAACTTTGCAACTGGGGAAACGAAGGAATCTTTCAAGGATCAAGGCCTCCACCACTGGAGCCCCAACTTTGGCTTTCTGGGCCTGATCACCCCAACTACCCTAAGTAGGGTGACCTCTCTTGGCGGTTGACTCATTGAGTATTTTAGTCACCTACTGAGTTGGCTATGAGGGTAGGAGACCTGTGATTTATTCTGAGAACTGTCGGGCTATGGTAGTGTGCCACAGCACAGGAACTGTTGTGTGACTCTTATCTTGAGAACCCTCTGAGAGCAACCATGAGGGTGAGGTCTGGTGTCTTCTTTTCCTTTCTCTGTTTTGCTCATCATGTCATCTGTTGTCACCAAGTCGAGGTTAAGTTCTGGCTGGACCTGACCAGAACATGGACCTTCTGTAAAATCGAACAACTTGAAAATATTTGGCAAGGACCTTAACTCTCAACCCGGGTACTGGGAGCCCCGGCCTCCAGCCAGTTCCAGGTGTTTGTAGCCACTGCCCCCTTCTCCAGTCCACTGCCAGTCGCACACTGGCTTTACTGCCATGGGGAATGGCATAAGCATCCCCAGAGACTCACCACTCAGGGTCGTTCTAACTAATTAGAAACAATTTCAATTGTATGGGTTATGCCCCAGAGACTCCAGCTGGGAGAAAATTTGTGTGGTTTCTCTGTGCCTTTATGGTGCAGTTGGACAGGTAGATCAACCTAGAACGTCCTTCAAGTTACAGTCCAGTTTCTGAGAAATCAAGAGCAACTGTCCTTAGAAAATCCTTGCAAGACTGGAAAGACAGTTCTAGAGGCAGTTCAGATACCACCTAGTTCCTTTATCATGAAAAGGATTATCATCCCCCATCTCCAGGAACTACTATCTAGCCCATCACTCACTCTTAAGACTGAAAAAAAGAAAGGAGGGGAAAGGAGAAATGGCCATAAATGTGCCATTGAAAGAGTCTAGCATCTCGAGGGTCTTCTCCATAAGTATTTGTAAAAAGGCTCAAAACAAACTTTACCTTCATAACTGGTGAGCTTTATATTACTGTACCTGATTCACGGCAGTAGCTTTTAAAACAGTAGTTGTACAGTCTCTGTGTATGCGTGTCTATGTGTAGGTTATACATGTGATATTTTCAGCCTTGGGTGGTATGACCAAAATTAAGATCTCTGTTTAGTTGGCTTATAGTAAGTGTTTACATGAATGCTAAATGCAGTAGAAATTAACTCAGTGCCTTTCAAAGTTAATGTCATGTGAATTAACCTTTGGTAAATGAAAGACTGTTTAAGTTTGTTGGTGTGATTGAAAATAGTCTTGTTGTCAGGGATGTCGGTATTTGCATAGGGATGCAGGCCTTCAGCCTGGGTTTACTAGTCATATAAGTTCACGTTGTCTGCAAAATTTGTCAGCAAAGTAATAGCTTTAAATGATGACCAGTTTTGTCTAAGGCCTCATGAGGTTTCAGTAGGTAATCTGAACATAATTGATGGAAACAAATGGTTTAAATAGATAATACTCATTAAAGTGAGTACAAAAACTTTTATGGTCTGTATAGTTTGGGAAAGAAAAACAGCTTCGAAATGCTTTTTGGTAACCATCTTGAGTTTTCCAAGTTAAGTTAAATGATAAAAATCTGAATAGCTGGGTCATTTCTGGATAGGACGAAACACTGAAACATCATTAATAAACACATCTAAGTTATCTACTTTTGGCTTCTTCTTGAAGAGGCTAAAAGCGTGTGGGTGTATTAAAAACCATGCCTTGTGTTTTATTGTAAAGTGGCGTGTTTCTAAATTTATGAAGTGTTCAGAATGCTGATATAAAAGACAATTCATAATTGTTTTCCTTTTTAGTGTTTAGTAGGTCTGTTAAGGGTTAAAAGTTCTAATTAACCTACGTAATTAAAGCCAGAGGAAATTACTAAGAAAAAGAGCTCTGTGTTCAAGGAAGTTAAAATGTACGTTTTCAGTAAAAAAGGTATAAATAATGGAAATATTTTTGTTTGATTGGTTAAGGAAGATAAATTCGTCCTGATGTACTAGAAAGGAAAAAACAAAGAATTTGGGAGAAATTCTGAAAACATAAAAGAAAGTTTTAGAAGGTTTGTGAAGAAGAAAATCTGAAAGGAGTTTTATGCCTGCTCAAGAAGACCAAAGCAAGTTCAATTAAGTGAATGAGTTTGAATGTTAATAATAAGTAGGTGCAGAAATTCAAATTTGGTTTTCTCTAAAAGGATACATTTTCTTGAACTTTTGATCTGCTCTTGCTAAAGAGGTTATGAAAGCTATTCCTTTGAGTAAGTCTACCTAAGAGACAAACCTGTTTTGTGAATATAATGACTTAGGTCACTATTAAGATTATTGACTCTTTCTGTTATCACTTTGAATAGATACCTGAGCACATTTCACAGTGAGTGTTGTTTCACATTTGAACAAGCATTTGAAAAGCTTTTGATATGTTTTGACAAGATTCTCCCTCAAAGATATTCAAATCCTAAATGAAGGCTATCTTTTGACCTGGTAGACAGAAGAAAAATTAATCTGAGGATTTTCAGAGGGCCCTTGAGACTTCTCAAAGACATTTGCCCTCTCTTCCTATAAGGAGGAAAATACTAAACTAATTAGACTTATTTGGTCTATTACATTGCACGGGAATCATTGTAAAATAAGTAATGATAGACTTTCTTAGGTGTTATTAGATGGGTAAATGTTATTAATATAGATGTCTTAAAATTATATAGCATTCCTAAAATTCTGATTTGTCCTCGTTATCAGTCATAAGTCCACTTATTATCTGGAAGTTTAATATGTCACAGAAGTAGCCAAGTTTCTTTGTCAATTGACCTTTTGAGTTCTTTGTCCATTTCCAGGTACTTGTTGTTTTACTCTGATTCTTTTTCCTTTTGCAAATATGTTTCATCTTCCGAGAAATTCCTGGAAAGTGTTCTGACAAAAAGGTTCTAAACGACAGGCTTCTGATAAACTTTCAGATTGTAAAACTGAACAGAGTAAGAAATTACAGAATTCTAACAGAAAGTAAGTTCATCAATGTACTAACAGAAGATTCAACCCCAGAACTGATTATGCAGGGCTGTGTGAACTGATAAGGATGATTGTAATTTTTTAGGACTTCTATTTGAAATATTGTTGAGTTTTGATGTGTTGTTTTGTTTTCTCATAATGAAGGAAAGCTTTTCCTCTTTTCTCTTATGCTAACTATGACTTACAGCCATTTGGTGAAATTATACCTTCATGAGCGAAACTGAAACATTTATATTTTTCTCCCTACCTTATCCCTCGAGAATTTGGAAACCCTTTGTTACTGAGTATTGTCATTTCGTGGCAATATTTGCATAAGTTCCATAAGAATCTGTTCTCCTTATAACAGGACACATTGGATATATTACCAAGGCTTTGACTGGAATGTCATATTTGAAACACACATGCTCAGATATGACAAGACAGCATTTCAGGAACAAAGATTGGACTTTCTGGAATACAGCCACTTGGAAACATGGGCCTGGTACCTTGTTTACAGAGATTCTGGCAATCTTGACCGGTCACTACGGAATCTTCCTTATCTGGCAGGTGCAGGGAACCTCCGAATATTTTGGGTGACCTCAAAGAGAACGCCACTCAAATCTGTAGGTACTGCAGGCCAAATCTGATGGCAAGTCCTTGGCTTGGCTTTTCTGGCCTCTAGAGGCCTTCACAGTTCAATCTGAGACTCCTCAGAAAAAATTCCAGCAAAGCAGATTTTTAAAAACCTGTATAAGCAATTCCGATTCTTTCTGCTCTTATGTAAATAATTGGAGCAAGTTGTATTGAAACTACACTTTATTTGCAAAGGTGTTAATCATAATTTCGCTATCTTTTGTAAAAATGAGGATGATTTAAGAGAGCAAAAATTACGCTTCTGTAGAAGCTACAGTAGCCATTCATGGATACTAGATTCTAGCTCTTTTCTTCTGCAAGATTCATCTATTACTAATCGTAATGTCTCCTTGTGGCCATCTATCTCTGACACCTCGGAGTTCCCTGGCCACAATCAAACATTTTCCTTCAATACTACTGTCCAAATACTAACTAGATTTGCCTTGTCACAGGTGTATCAAACAAAACAAGTTCCAACAGTAAAGTCCCCAACTAATCGATACACACAGGATGGACCATATCAAATTTGTGACGAATATATTTGGTTCACTCCTACTAGTGGGCAACTGAGTAAAAGGCCGCTCTCTGTTGGGAAGAAACCAACCACACCTGTGATACATGGCCTAATAGCAGCTGACCTTGGGAAAAACTCCCCTTTATATGTGTTCTTATGTCATACCCTTAAAAAAAAATACAGGTTAGTTTGGGACTGACTGGGATAGACGGCCCAGAATGCATTGCTTAGCCGCTAACGGTGCTCAGTGGATATGTGGCTCCAATTTATTACCTTGGCTGCCACCTGGATGGATTGGATGATGCACCCTAGGCTTTGTCTGGATGCAAGGTAGAACTACATTTACTATATCTCCTCCTGCTAAGCTACCCAACCTGCAACAGCACTGGACCCGCTCTGTCTTCCACTGGTATGACCATCTTTCCGCAATTTTCCTTCCCCAATTAGGAATCGGAAATATCGTCTTGCACACGGAAGTCCTAAACAAATTTACTATGAAGGAATTAAATGATACACAACATAGCATTTCGCTGCTCAATTTAGAAGTATCCCAAGTGTGTAAGGCAGTCCTCCAAATCCAAATGGCACTGGATGTCTTGACAGCAGCACAAGGGGGCACCAGTGTCATTATAAAAACAATGTTGTGTCTATATTCCTGACTACCATCAAAATATTTCTGGCTTCCTATTCCAGCCACCAAATTAAATCCATGTCTCACCAACCCTAACTGTAAACGACTGGTTGAACTCCTAGTCAGGACCAGGTTTCTGCAGTACCTCAAAATCTTATTCATTGGGTTAAACATACTGCTTGTATTTCTTATTATAATTTGTTATCTCTTTCGTTGTTTGTCTTTAGCATGTCAAAAATGTTTCACCTCCTGGACCACCTCTCGTCAAAGGATTCTCTCGTCTCCAGAGGCTCTGTACAACTTGTCACCCTTGAACTCCACCGGTGAAGACTTCTGGTCCACTGAACTTCCTACCTGTACCTATGGCCCCATTTTGGGGAAGCTCTACGACCTTGTACAGCCAGAAGTAGTTACAGAAGACTGACCATCATTCATATCCCCAAAGATTTCCGGTCATAATGGGTTCAGGGGTGGTTTATGATGAGGATTAATGCTGTCCAAGCTAGAGAAGCCCAAGGTGACCTGGCCTACAAGCCAAACTACATGACCTGGTGTATATTTTTCTAGTATGAATTGGGGATGCCCCAGGGAGAGTAATCTCACATTGATCTGTGAAGGCCTCTAGATGCCAGAAAAGCCAAGCAAAGGACTTGCCATCAGATTTGGCCTGCAGTACCTACAGATTTGAGTGGCGTTCTCTTTGAGGTCCACCAAAATATTCGGAGGTTCCTTGCACCTGGCAGATAAGCAAGCTTCCTTAGCGACCGGGCAAGATTGCCAGAATCTCTGTAAACAAGGTACCAGGCCCATGTTTCCTAGGGACTGTATTCCAGAAAGTCCAATCTTTGTTCCTGAAATGCTGTCTTGTCATATCTGAGCCTGTATGTTTCAAATATGACATTCCAGTCAAACCCTTGGTAGTATAACCAATGTGTCCTGTTATAAGGTGAACAGATTCTTATGGAACTTATGCAAATATTGCTACTAAATAACCATACTCAGTGACAAAGGGTTTCCAAATTCCTTAGGGATAATGTAGGGAGAAAAAGATAAATGTTTCAGTTTTGCTCATGAAGGTATAATTTCACCAAATGGCTGTAGGTCATTGTTAGCATAAGGGAAAAGAGAAAAAGATTTCCTTCATTATGAGAAAACAAAACAACACATCAAAACTCAACAATATTTCAAACAGAAGTTCTAAAAAATTACAACCATCCTCATCAGTTCACACAGTCCTGTATAATGAATTCTTGAGCTGAGTTTTCTGTCAGCAGATTGATGAACTTAGTTTCTGTTAGAATTCTGTCATTTCTTACTCAGTTCAGTTTTACAATCTGAAAGTTTGTCAGAAACGTGTAGTTTAGAACCTCTGTCTCAGAACCCTTTCCTGGAATTTCTGGGAAGATGAAGCATATTTGCAAAAGAAAAAAGCATCAGAGTAAAACAACAACTACCTGGAAATGGACAAAGGAGTCAAAAGGGCAATTGACAAAGAAACTTGGCTACTTCAGTGACATATAACACTTGCTGATAATAATTGGACTTATGACTGTTAACCAGGAAAGATCAGACTCTTAGGAATGCTATATAATTTTAAGGCACCTATATTAATAACATTTACCCATCTTATACCACCTAAGGAAGTCTATCATCACTTATTTCACAATGTTTCCCATGTAATTTAATAGACCAAGTAAGCCTAATTAGTTTAATATCTTCCTTCTTATAGGATGAGAGAGCAAATGTCTTCGCGAAGTCTCAGGGGCCCTCTAAAAATCCTCAGAGTAATTTTTCTTCTGCCTACCAGGTCAAAAGAAAGCCTTCCTTCAGCATTTGAATATTTTTGAGGGATAAGCTTGTCAAAACCTATCAAAAGCTTTTCAAATGCTTGTTCAAATAGAAAGCAACACTCGCTGTGAAGCAATGCTCGGGTATCTATTCAAAGTTATAACAGAGTCAAAAATCTTAAGAGTGACCTCAGTCATTATTTTCACAAAACATATTTGTCTCTTACGTAGACTTACTCAAAGGAACAGCTTTTAAGACCTCTTTACCAAGAGCAGATCAAAAGTTCAAGAAAATGTATCCTTTTAGAGAAAACCAAACTTGAATTTCTGCACCTACTTATTTTGAACTTTCAAACTCATGCACTTAATTGAACTTACTTTAGTCTACTTGACCAGGCATAAAACTCCTTTCAGAATTTCTCCTTCACAAACCGTCTACAACTTTCTTTTTTGTTTTCAGAATTTGACCCAAAGTCTTTGTTTTTTCCTTTCTAGTAAATCACGACAAATTTATCTTTCTTAACCCATCAAACAAAAATATTTCCATTCTTTATACCTTTTTTACTGAAAACATCCATTTTAACCTCCTTGAATACAAAGCTCTTTTCCTTAGTAGTTTCCAGTAGGTTTAATTCCATAAGGTAATTAGAACTTTAACCCTTAACAGACCTAGTAAACACTAAAAAGGTAAACAATTATGGATTGTCTTTTATATCAGCATTCTAAACACTTCCTAAGTTTAGAAACACGCCGCTTTACAACTAAACACAAGGCATGCTTTTTAATACACCCACACGCTTTTAGCCTCTTCCATAAGAAGCCAAAAGTAGATAACTTAGATATGTTTATTAATAATGATTCAGTGTTTCATCCTATCGAAAAATGATCCAGATATTCAGATATTTATTAACTTTACATGGCCAAATTCAAGATTGTTACCAAAAGACTTTAAAGCTGTTTTTTTCCCCCAACTATAGAGACCATAAATGTTACTGTATTCACTTTTATGAGTTTTATGTATTTAAACCATTTGTTTCCAACAATTATATTCAGATTACCTACGGAAACCTCATGAGGCATTAGACAAAACAGGTCATCATTTAAATATATTATTTCGCTGACAAATTTAACAGACAACGTGAACTTATGTCACTAGTAAACCCAGGCTGAATGCCTGCATCCTATGCAAATACTGACAACTCTGACAACAAGACTATTTTCGATCAAACCAACAAACTTAAAGAAACTTTCATTTACCAAAGGTTAATTCACATGATGTTAACTTTGAAAGGCACTGAGTTAATTTCTACTACATTTAGAATTTATGAAAGCACTTACTTTCAGCCAACTAAACATATCTTAATTTTGGCCCTACCATCCAGGGGTAAAAATATCACATGTATAACGTACACATAGACACACATACACAGAGACTGTACAACTATTGTTTTAAAAGCTACTGCCGTGACTCAGGTACAATAATATAAAGCTCACCAGTTATGAATCTAAAATTTCTTTTGAGACTTTTTACTAATGCTTATGGAGAAGACTCTCTAGATGCTATACTTTTTGCAATAACACACTTATGGCCATTTATCCTTTCCCCTCCTTTCTTTTTTTTTTTTTTTGAGTCTTAAGACTGAGTGATTGGCTAGATAGTAGTTCCTGGAGAGGGGGGATGATAATCCTTTTCATGATAAAGGAACTAGGTCGAAACTGAGCTGCCTCTAGAACTGTCTTTCCAGTCTTGCAAGGACTTTCTAAGGACGGTTGCTCTTGATTTCTCAGAAACTGGACTGTAACTTGAAGGACGTTCTAGGTTGATCTACCTGTCCAACTGCACCATAAAGTCACAGAGAAACCTCACAAACTTTCTCCCAGCTGCAGTTTCTGTGCCATAATCCAGACAATTGAAAGTGTTTCTAATTAGTTGGAATGACCCTGAGTGGTGAGTCTCTGGGGATGCTTATGGCATTCCCCATGGCAGTAAAGCCAGTGTGCGACTGACAGTGGAGTGGAGAAGGGTGGAGTGCCTACAAAGGCCTGGAACTGACTGGGGGCCGGGGCTCCAAGTACCCGGGTTGAGAGTTTAGTCCCTTGAAAAATGTTTTCAAGTTTTTCGATTTCACAGAAGGTGCAGGTTCTGATCAGGTCCAGCCTGATCTTAACCTCGACTTGGTGACAACAGAGGAGATGATGACCAAAACAAAGAAAGGAATAGAAGACACCAGACCTCACCCTCATGGCCGCTCAGAGGGTTCTCAAGATAAGAGTCACACAACAGTTCCCGTGCTGTGGCACACTACCATAGCACGACTGTTCACAGAAAAAATCACAGATTTCCTACCCTCATAGCCAACTCAGTAGGTGACTAAAATACTCAGTGAGTCAACCGCCAACAGAGGGTACCCTACTTGGGGTCGCCAGGGTGATCAGGCCCAGAAAGCCAAAGTTGGGGCTCCCAGTGTTGGAGGACTTGACTTTTGAAAGATTTCTTTGTTTCCCGGTTGCAAAGCTCAAAAGGAGACGAAAATGGCCATTGTATCTCTAACAAAGATGAAAGAGACACGTCCATTACCTTGAAAATGCCCCCTGAACCTACGGCAGCATCCCACATGTTGTTCCTACTGTGGGGTTCCTATAGCAAGGGCTGGCGGGGGTGTCTGCCAGCATTGCATCCCTTGTATACCTTCCCTTGGATGCCTTGCAGTAACAGGTGCCTGGTGAACATCTTTCCTATTCTGCCTGGCAGTAATAGGTGCTTGGTGAATGGTCCCTGAGACAAAAGGAGAAGTTTAAGAGAGAACATAATGGACAAAAAGTGTGCGGAATTTTCCGCCGTTCTGAGGGACATTCTACCCAATTGCATGTTGGAGTCATTCTCTGAAGAAGGGTTTCCCATACTCAAGCAAAGGTTAGACTTTGGTAGTTTCCTTGAACTCGATTCCCGATTGGGACATTTGCACAGTTCAGAGCCTGGTCAGGTGCCATGGGAGGTATCCCAATCCAGCCTTAGGAGAAGAAACCTTCCACCGGAGTCTTGCAGATTGCCAACCATCCTAATGACTTAAGTGGCCTATGCATGCCCAGGTAATATTTATATATTAGAGATAGACTCAGGAAGGAATGGATCAATTCATGCTACATCACCCTGAGGCTTAAGCTACTGATTGTCTTCAAGCTGAATGCCATGATTTGCCCCATAGAGTAGCCATGGGCAACAAACATCGATTCATACAGCTAACCAAGAAAGCTCCTGATGGAGAAGTGAGTTTAGATCCATCCTCGAAAAAGAGAGAGGCACCAGGAAGAAAGGGGCACTTACCAGAAGTCGAGCTCAAAAACTGATGAAGCAAGTTCCCCATACAGGACACAAGATATGATGCAGGCTCAGCGAGCTGAAGAGTTGAAAGATTTCTTGGACTCTCAACGTCTGGTAGTGGTGCTCTTTTATTTAGAGAACTTTACAGGATAACATGGGGACAGGACCCATGGGCAGTAAAGAGTTGCTGCATGGGGACAGGATCTATGGGCAGTGTAGAGCTGCATGCATGGGGACAGAACCCATGGGCAGTGAAGAGCTGCTGCTGCTGCCCTGAGTTGAGGGTAAGGGCTAATTTTATGAGTCATGGGTACATGACTTATTTTTAAAGGAAAAAGAAAATATGATGTAAACGTAATTAAATGATTTCAGTTCAGATGGGTTCTTGCTATTGTGTGGTCATATAACACTAGATACAAAACTGGCCCCGTAGATAGGCATGTAGGTGAGCATGACCTGGGCCTCTCTCACTGGGGCACCTCTAATTCATACCAAAAGAAATTCACCAGGTCATATAGTTCTGCATGTATACCACATAACCTTGGGCTTTTCGAGCTGGGGTGGCCTTAATCCACATCACTTGTCATGGTCTTTCTCAGCTGTCTCCCATAGATATGCTTATCAGTCCCTTCTCGTTCATTCACGTTATTAATTTTGTATTTCTTTAGTCACCATATGTTCTCTAGGCCGACGTGTGAGCGCTTTCGTGATTTTTGGGTATTGTCTTTGAATTTCAATCGTTCACTTAAAGGAATCTTTGCTATCCAGCCTAGGTCCAATGGAGCAGTGAGAACACGAGGTCATCTTGGTTGGTTTGACATTCTGAGATCAGAATCTCCAAATTCTAGGTTGTCCTGGCAACCACCATATGGACATAATGTTTCCGAGACAAATTAGACAAATCTGATGAATTCATCCCCACAGGTAAGATATTTTTATGTCTCTTTTCTGAATTTGGGGACGCTCAAAGTGGAACCTGGATCCTTGATCATTTCAGTAGACTACGTCTGGATGCTGCTTTACTTTATTTCTGTAGGATTCGTTAGTTGTTCGACTTAAATCGTCATCTCTGTCATGTTTATTTTTCATTAAATATAAGTGTAATGTTCTAATTTTCAGTCAACTTCCTCACATATGGTGTCAAAGCACATAAGCAATACTCTTCTATGGCGAGGGATGGGGGAGAGAATTTCATTGTTGCCAAACTGAGCATTCTAGCTTTGGATACCAGCCTTCCCTTTGGATTGGTGGTTCCCAGAGGGAAAGAAAAAATCCTAAAAGGCATGCATATTTGCGGCATAAAGCTTTTGATGCTGAAAGAGATTAGAGAGATGAACTTCTAAGGATTGTGAAGCTCCTCAAAATGCTTAATGATGCTACAGAATGGTCGACCATTGCAAATAGATTAAGATGAATACTACAAAGAGAATGTGTTCCGTGCTAAACTCATGAACCAAGGGAAAATGTTACCCTCTATGAGGTCACTACTAATTACCTTCAGGAATGATCGAAAAAGGCCAGCTTCTTCCCAAGTTCAGCGAAAGATTGCTCCAATAGTCCAATTCAGGTCTGGCACTGTGGTGTAGCAAGTAAGTGCCCACGTTCCTCTTGGGCGGCCCGGGCATCACCGCCTAGCATCATGGGTGGGGATCACATTAATAGCAATGGGAAATCCAGATTTCATGGTCTGGTCGGCACAGAGATCATAAAGAAGTAGAAATTGTGAGGAGAACTTATCAATACGCACCAGAAAACGAACCATGAGAATATTACAATCTATGAACGTATCAGGTACACGTCCCCAATTGATGAAGGAAGGAAGACAGGTGACCCGACAAGGTGGAATTGTCAGACTGCCAAGTGATCACACGAGTCAGAGGATTGCCTGGGCAAATTGAACTTGGGAGGGACTCCAGGACTTTCTCTGTGGAAAATCCACCCATTTGGCCATATCCACAAAAGGTAAGAGGTAAAACCCAGGATAATCTTAAAGGAAAGAAACCGGTCTCTGGAGGGAAGGTAGTAGACCTTTCAATGTTCAAGGAGAATCTTAGAAACTGATAAGAAATGCAGAACAAGGAGAACTATCCTACCTGGAAAGATGGAGTCTTCAGACTGGTATGAGATGGCTCTCAAACACTGTGTGCATGGACGTTGTCAGGATAACTTAGAAATATCCGAGGGTGTTTATGACATCACGCTGAACATGTCACCAAAGATGGCCGCATGTTTCCAGGGCGAGTATTTGCCTAGGCTGTGATAGTGAAGTGAGAGATACACAGAAACAGCTTTTCCTACGGGAACCAGGCACAGAAACTTGAAGAGATCAAAGAGACGCTGATTCAAGGGATAAGAAAGGAATCACTGGGAAGAAGCGATAATAGAGGGACAAGCGCTGAGAGGAGAACATTGTCATCTACTCAAGTAGATGGGGAGGCCGTGCTGATTCAACCTTGAAACTTGATTTGAAACAAGAGGCCGGACTTGGTGCTTATCAGTCCTACATTGGCCTTCTGCCTTACTCATAATCCAAAGTCAAGAATGATATCTTGAGGACAGTGAAGAGAAGAATCGACGCCTCCATCCTACGCCCCTAGCATGCTTTGAAGAGAAGTCTCCCTTTCCACAGCTCTGGAGTCATGGGGGCCCACAGGGTACATGCTAATGTGTCCCAAGACATCTCTTTGAAGACTGAAGAAATGCACGCCGATCATTCTTTGAGTATGTCTGCTGGTTTGGAAGGGCACTGGAAGTGTGCTGAAAAGCACCCTTTTCCAGAGGGCTTCGTTCCTGTGTCAAGGCTGCCCCAACAGGCTAGCGTGCTCAGTTGGACTCCAATGAAATTCTCTCCCATTATCTCTTGCCGTAGAAGGAGTACTGACTCTGTGTTTTGACACCTTATGGAAGAGGTTTGGCTGAAAATTAGAACACTACCATTATATTTAAAGAAAACTACACATGCCAGAGCTGAGGATGTAAGTCAAACCAATAGAAAACCCTGTGGAAATAAAGTAAGCCAGTATCTAGACCTAATCTGGTGGAGCGCCCAAGGATCAGGGGTTAAGTTCGAAATTTCCCAAATCCAGAAAAGAGACAGAAAAATCTGTTACCTGGAGAGAGGAGTTCATCAGACTTTGCGAACTTGTCTCAGAAACATAATGTCCGTGAAGGTGGTTGCCAGCACCCCCACGAATCTGGAGTTTCTGATCTCAGAATGTCAAACCAGCCAAGATGACCACGAGTTCTCAGAGTGCAGTGTCAACTCGACCAGGATAGCAAAGATTCCTACAAGTGACCTGTAAAGATTGCAAGACAACACCCAACAATCACGAAAGGACTCACACTTCGGCCTACAGAACCTAAGGTGATTAAAGAAATGCAAAATTCATAACTTGGAATGAAGGAGAATGCACTGATAAGCATACCAAAGGGAGATACCTCAGAAAGACCATGAGGATTGGAGTATGGAAAAGAAAATAAGGTCCTGTCAAGTGGAACGCCAACAGAAATCACAAGTGAATAATCCACAGTGATAGACGTCAGTCTTTAGACAGGTTCTGCCTGAACACTATGCAGGAGTGTTTCCGAGTTCTTTGGATCAACACGCCGCAGAGGAATAGCTGGATCATATGGGACACGGATTCTTAAACTTCTGAGGCAGTTCCACACCGCTTGGCGTAGTGGCTGCACCGTTTTGCACTCCCACCAATGGTGCAGGAGGCTTCCCTTCTCTCAACCTCCTCTCTGACACTTGTTGCTTCCGTTCTGGTTCCTTATAGCCATTCTGACCACAGTGAGCTGCTGTGCCCTTGCAGTTTGCACTTGCATTGGCCTGAGACTTAATGATGGTGAACAAGTTTTCATGCCACCATTGGCCCTCTTTCGATCTTCTTGGGAGAAATCTCTGTTTCCATCTTTTGCCCAGGTTTTCATTGGCTTGACGTTTTTATTCTTGTGGAGACATGCGAGTTGATTGCATCTTTGGGCTTTTCACCCCTTGTCCGATGTGTGCTTTGTAAACATCCTCTCCCAGTTGTTGTGCTATTTTTGCATTCAGTCGATGGTTTCCTTCACTGGGCAAGGAGCGTCCGCATTTGACGTGGTCCCGTTGGTTTCTTGTTGACTTGGTTGCCCTGGCCCAGTCGGACTTGCTTCTTCCAAACAGGCGGCTCAGACAGATGGCAAAGAGCACTCTGCCTAGGTCTTCTGCTACAAGGTTCACGGTTTCAAGTCTGCCATTCAAGGCTTTGATCCATTTCAGGTGGTGTGTGTGCCAGGTGTAACATCATGGTGTACTCTCGTTGTGTTCCATGTGGCTGTGCAGGCATCCCAGCACCGTTTATGGTAGAGGCTCTCCTTTCTCCGCTGTCTCCTCTTGGCTCCCTGGTCGAAAATGGGCTGTCCATGTACGTTTGAGTTGGGCTCTGGGTTCTCGATTCTGTTGCATGGGTCTGTGTGCCTGTTTTTGGGCCCAGACTGTGCCGTCTTGGTACCTAGTGCTTCGTCCTATAAGTTGAAATCGGAAAGTGTGCCACGTCCTGCTTTTTTCATTTTCCTGAGGATTCCTTTGCCTAGACGGGGTCTCTTGTTGCTGGCTAGAAACTTTAGGATTCCCTCTCCTGTATCTGTGGGAAACATTGCTGCAACTCTGACAGGGGTTGCATGGAATCCAGAGATTCCTTTCTCTGGTATGGACGTTGCCAGTGTGTTGATGCTTCCATTCCTAGATCCTGGAATCTCCTTCTTTCTCCTTGTGTCTTCTTGAATTTCTTTCCCCACACGTTTGTTAGTTTTCCATTGACATTGCCTTCACCTGTTTTGCTAAGTTTCTTCCTGGAGATCTCATCCTGCTCACTGGCATGCAGTTTTTCATTTTGTCTTTTCAGCTTCAGTTTTTCTATTCTTTGCAACTTTGAATCGGTTTTCTTTTGGCAGAAGTGCATCGCTGAGCTCACATCCGCTGGCAATGCTCCTGTATTTGCTGTGGAAGTCTGGCCCTGTCTAACGTCCCTTCCCATCTGCCTCTACACGACCTCGGACGCCTGCCCCAGAATGACTGAAGCAGTGGTGAGCAGGCTCACCCGAGGGTCCACCCGGCCCACCCTGGGCCACCGACCCAGAAGGTGCGGACCTCACCGCTGCACCACCGGCCGGCCCCTTTCATGTTCCATTGGCAACCTGCAGTTGAGGGCAATGGGACTTCAATATGCTACTTGAGCCCAACTCTGGCACTGTGTAGATGAGGCCAGGTTGTTTTTCGGGTCCACTGCGATGTCAGAGGATTTGTCATAATCGTATCTCTGCTGTCCCGGCAAGCTTCACGGACACACGGTTTCCTGGCCCGCTTGGAGCAGCCTCATAACTCACCCTTCCCACTTAGCCCAGGCTTGACCTACGCTGCTGTATTTTGGCTTGTGAATTTCTCTGACTTTCAAACGTTCCAGCAGAGTCTGTCTAAAGACGGACATCATCTTTCATTGTGGATTACCCAGGTGTGATTTCTGTTCCCCATCCATTTTCTGGGAGCTTATTCTCTTTTCCATAGTGTAATCGTCATGGTGTTTCTCAGCTATCCCCCTTAGACATGCTTATCAGTCCGTTCCCCTTCATTCCAAGTGATTAGTTTTGCATTTCTTGAATCACCGTATGTTCTCCAGGCCAAGGTGTGACTGCTTTCATGACTCTTGGTGGTTGTCTTTGAATTTGCACCAGTCACTTGAAGGATTCTTTGCTGTCCTAGCCCAGGTCAAACTAAGCACTGAGAACACGTGGTCATCTGGGTTGGTTTGACATCCTGAGGTCAGAAACTCCAAATTCGAGGTGGTCCTGGCATACCCCTTCATGGACACAATGTTTCCAAGACAAATTAGACAACTCTGATGAATTCCTCTCTCCAGGAAAGATATTTTCCTGTCTCTTTTCCGGATTTGGGAAGTTTCGAACTTCACCCCTGATCCTGGAACGTTCCCCTAGATTCCGTCTAGATACGGGCTTACTTTATTTCTATAGGCTGTGCCATTTGTTTGCCTTACATCGTCAGCCCTGACCTGTTTATTTTTCTTGAAACAGAATTGTAATGTTCTGATTTTCAGCCCACTTCCTTACATGTGGTGTCAAAACACATAATCAATAATCCTTCTACGGCAAGAGGTAGGAGGAGAGAATTTCATTGGGGGCAAACTGAGCACACTAGCCTGGGCGGGCAGCCTTCACGAAGGAGCGAAGCCCTGTGGAAAAGGGTGCTTTTCAGCACCCTTGTAGAGCACTTCCAAACAATGAGACGTACTCCAAGCGTGACAGGGCTCCATTCCTTCAAGGCTTCCAAGACATCTCTTGGGACACATTAGCATGAAGCCAGTGGGCCCCCGTGACGCCAGAGCTATGGAAAGTGAGACTGATCTGCAAAGAATGCCAGGTGCCTAGGAAAGGAGGCATCGATTCTTCTCTTCAACGTCCTCAAGACATCACTCTTGACTTTGGCTTATTCTTAAGGCAGAAGGACCACATAGGTCTGATAAGGCCCAAGTCCGGCCTCTTGCTTCCAATCAAGTTGCAAGCTTGAATCAGCATGGCCTCCCCATAGACTTGAATAGATGACAACGTTCTCCTCTCGGTGCTTGTCCCTCTATTCTCGCTTCCTGCCAAGGATTCCTTTCTTACCCCTTGAATCAGCGTCTGTCTTATGTCCTCCAGTTTCTGTGTCCGCTTTCTGTTTTTCAAAGCTGTTTCTGGGTATCCCTCCGTTTAATAGCCTAGTCTAGGTCAATCCTCAGTCTGTAACCGTGCGGCCATCTTGGCGGACATGATCATCGTGATGTCATAAACAACCTCAAAATTCGAAGTTGTCCTGACATCCTGCGTGCACACAGAGTTTCAGAGCCATCTCAGGCCAGTCTGACTCCTCACCCTTTTCAGGTAGGATAGTTTTACTTTTTCTCGATTTCTTGTCGGTTTCTGACTTTCTCCTCGAACTTTGTAAGGCCTGCTACATGCTCTCTAGACACTGGTTTCTCTCCTGTAAGATTATCCTGGGTTTTACCTCTTACATTTTATGTAGATGGCCAAGTGGGTGGACGTTCCCCAGAGAAAGTCCTGGACTCCCTCCCAAGTTGAAGTTGCCCGGGCAATCCTCTGATGGGCAATGATCGTGTCATCTCCTAGCACTCTGCCAATTCTACCTTGGCAGGTCCCATGTTTTCCTTCCTGCTTCCTTTGGGGAAGTGTACCAGATGCGTTCATGGGTTGTAAAAGCCTCACGTTCTTTTTCTGGTGCGTATTGATAAGGTGACCTCACCATTGCTACCTATTTTATGATCCTTGTCCGAACTGTACCATGAAATCTATATTTCCTAACACTGCTAATGTGATCTGCACCCGTGATGTGAAACAGTGAGGCCTGGGCCGGCCAAGCAGAACGTGGGCACTTACCTGCTCCGCCACAGGGCCGGCCCTGAAATGGACTTTTGGACCAACCTTTTGCCTGAGCTTGTGAACACGTGGGCCTGTTTGGATTATTCGTGAAGGTGATTAGTAGTAACATCATGGACGGTAACCTTTTCCGTTGGTGCATGGGTTTAGCACGCATCATGTTCTGTGGGTAGTATTCCTCTTCACCTATTTCGAATGGTCTACCTTTCTGTAGCATCAGTACGCATTTTGAGGTGATTTTCCAGCCTTGGAAGTTCACCTTCTCTAATCTCTTTCAGCCCCAAAGCTTTATGCCGTCATTCTGGACCCCATTTTGGATTTTTTGCTTTTAGGTGAATTTATTGCCATAACCCTGCATTAGAACATCCTATATCTTTCTGATTTGCATCCTCATTGATGTAGACTTCCGTGTAGCTTACATCATCTTCACCTGCGTAAGCCTAATAGCAGGCCCTCACCACACACTTGTGCCTCATCATCTGTTTCCCCCCTCACACCTCCCCGCTTTGTCTCAGGGAACCCCCAATCAAATGTCCCGTGCCACCTGTTCCTGACCGCTTGTTTTTTCTTCTCCTCTTAAGTGAGATCCTAGGGTATTTGCCTTTCTCCCTGGGGCTTGTTTCACTTCCCTAAAACCCTCACAGTCATTCTGGTGGTCACAAATGGCTTGATTACATCCTTTGTTCCGGCTGACTGGTGTGCCATTGCCTGGCTATAGCTCATCTACCTGTTAATTCTTCCATTCCTAGATCCCGAAATATCCTTCTTTTTCCTTGTGTCTTCTGGAATTCCTTTCCCCAAAGATTTGCTTGTTTTCGAATTGACATGGCTTTCACCTGTTTTGCTAAGCTTCTTCATAGAGATCTTCTTCTTACTGCCAACGTGTTTGTTTTCTTTTTTTTGAGCTTCAGTTTTTGTATTCTTTGCAACTTGTAATCGGTTTTGTTTTGGCAGAAGTGCATCACTGAGCTCACATCTGCTGGAAATGCTCCTGTATTTGCTGTGGAAATTTGGCCCTGTCTAACCTCCCTTCCCATCTGCCTCTACACTACCTAGGACGCCAGATCCAGGATGACTGAAGCAATGGTTAGGAGGCTCACACCCAGGATTCCACACAGCCCACCCCGGACCACCGACCCGGAAGGTGTGGACCTAACCACTGCACCACTGCCAGGCCCCTTTCATGTTCCTTTGGCCACCTGCAGTTGAGTATAATGGGATTTGAATATGCTACTTGAGCCCAAGTCTGGCACTGTGTAGATGAGAGCAGGTTTTCAGGTCCACCGTGATGTCAGAGGATTTGTCATAATTATGTCTCTGGTGTGCCGGCAGGCTTCATCGAAACAGGGCTTCAGAGCCTGCTTGGAGCAGTCTAATAACTCACCATTCCCAGTTAGCGCAGCTTTGACCTTTGCTGTCGTCTTTTGGCTTGTGAATTTCTCTGACTTTCAAACGTTCAAGCAGAGTCTGTGTAAAGACTGACATCTCTCATTGTGGATTTTTCAGGTGTGATTTTTGTTCACCTTCCATTTTCTGGAACTTTTTTCTTTTCCATATTATACTCGTCATGGTCTTTCTCAACTATCTCCCTTAGATATGCTTATCAGTCTGTTCTTCTCAGTTCGTAATGATTAATTTTGTATTTCTTTAATAACCGTATGTTCTCTAGTCCAAGGTGTGAGTGCTTTCGTGACTCTTGGTTGTTGTCTTTGAATTTGCACAGGTCACTTGTAGGACTGCTTGCTATCCTAGCCTGGGTCAAACTAAGTACTGAGAACACGTGGTTATCTGGGTTGATTTGAGATCCTGAGATCAGAAACTCCAAATTCGCGGGGTCCTGTCAACCCCTTTCATGGACATACTGCCTTCACTAAGAAATGAAGCCCTGTATAAAAGGGTGCATTTCAGCACACTTGTAAAGCCCTTCCAAACAAAGAGACACATTAACATGTACCCAGTGGGAACCCATGACGCCAGAGCTTTGGAAAGTGAGACTGATCTTCAAAGAATGCTAGAGGTGTAGGAAAGGAGGCATTGATTCTTCTCTTCAATGTCCTCATGAGAACATTCTTGACTTTGGATTATACTTAAGACAGAAGGACACTGTGTCCATGAAGGGGGTTTCAAGATCCACCTCGAATTTGGAGCTTCTGATCTCAGGATGTCAAACGTACCCAGATGATGAACAGGTGGCATGGCACATTTGATTGGGGATTCCCAGAGGCAAAGCAGGTCGGTGGGGGGGGTGGTGGAAAGAGATGGTGAGGCACAAGAGTGTGGTGAGGGCCTGTGATTAGGCTTATGCTGGTGACGATGATGTAAGCTATCTGAAAGATATAGGATGTTTTAATGCAGGTTTATGGAAATAAATTCAGCAAAAATCAAAGATCCAAAAAGGGGTCCAGAATGATGGCATAAAGCTTTGGGGGCTGAAAAGGAATCGCTAAGGTGACCTTCCAAGGATGGAAAATCACCTTAAAATTCTTATTGATGCTACAGAAAGGTAAACCATTCCAAACAGATGAAGAGGAATACTCCCCAAAGAACATGATCCATGCTAAACCCATGAACAACAGGAAAAGGTTACTGTCCATGATGTTACTACTAATCACCTTCACGAATAATCCAAACAGGTGCACGTTTTCCCAAGCTCAGGCTAAAAGTTGGTCCAAAAGTCCAATTCAGGACCGGCCCTGTGGTAGACCGGGTAAGTGCCCACGTCCTGCTTTGGCGGTCTGGGCCTCACTGATTCACATCACGGGTGCAGATCTCATTAACAGTGTTAGGAAATATAGATTTCATGGTACGGTGTGGACAGAGATCATAAATTAGTAGCCAATGTGAGGATAGCTTATCAATACGCAACAGAAAAAGAACCACGAGACTATTACAATCTATGTACGCATTTGGTACACTTCCCCAAAGGAAGAAGGAAGGAAAACTTGTGACCTGTCAAGGTGGAATTGGCAGAGTGCTAGAAGATGACATGATCATTGCGCATCAGAGGATTGCCTGGGCAACTTCAACTTGGGAGGGAGTCCAGGACTTTCTCGGGGGAATGTCCACCCACTTGGCCGCCTACACAAGATATAAGAGATACAACCCAGGATAATCTTACAGGAAAGAAACCAGTGTCTAGGGAGATTGTGCTACGCCTATCAAAGTTCGAGGAGAAAGTTAGAAACCGAAAAGAAATCCAGAAAAAGGAAAACTATCCTTTCTGGAAAGGGTTAGGAGTCTGACTGGTCTGAGATAGCTCTGAAACTCTGTGCATGGAGGTTGTCAGGACAACTTAGAATTAGGACGTTCTTTATGACATCATGGTGAACATGTCCCCCAAGAGGGCCGCATGGTTACAGTCTGAGGATTGGCCTAGGATAGGCTATTAAAGGGAGAGATAACAAGAAACAGCTTTGACAAACAGAAAGCTGGCACAGAAAGTAGAAGAGATCAAACCGACTCTGATTCAAGGGATAAGAAAGGAATCCTTGGCAAGAAGTGAGAATAGAGGGACAAGCACTGAGAGGAGAACATTGTAATCTATTCAAGTCTATGGGGACAGCATGCTGATTCAAGCTTGAAACTTGATTGGAAACAAGATGCCACACTTGGGCCCTATCAGAACTATGTTGTCCTTCTTCCTTAAGCATAATCCAAAGTCAAGAATGATGTCTTGAGGACATTGAAGAGAAGAATATGATGCCTCCTTTCCTAGACACTGGTTTCTTTCCAGTATAAGATTATCCTTGGTTGTATCTCTTATATCTTGTGTAGATGGCCAAGTGGGTGGACCATCCCCAGAGAAAGTCCTGGACTCCCTCCCAAGTTGAACTTGCCCAGGCAATCCTCTCATGCGCAATGATCATATCATTTCCTAGCACTCTGCCAATTCCACCTTGGCAGGTCACATGTCTTCCTTCCTTCTTACTTTGGGGAAGTGTACCAGATGCGTTCATTGATTGTAATATTCTCATGGAGATTTTCTGGTGCGAATTGATAACGTATCATCAGAATTGCTACTTATTTATGATCTCTGTCCGCACCGTACCATGAAATCTGTATTTCCTAACACTGCTAAAATGATCTGCACCCGTAATGTGAAACAGTGAGTCCCCGGCTGCCCAAGTGGAAGGAGGGCACTTACTCACTCCACCACAAAGCCGGCCATGAATTCTTATTTTGGACCAACCTTTTGTCTGAACTTGGGAAGACGTGGGCTTGTTGGGATTATTCATGAAGGTGATTTCTATTAACATCATGGACGGTAACATTTTCCCTTGGTTCATGGGTTTAGCACGCATCATGTTCTGTGGGTAGTATCCCTCTTCATCTATTTGGAATGGTCTGCCTTTCTGTAGAAACAGTAAGAATTTTGAGGTGATTTTCCAGCCTTGGAAATTCACCTTCTCTAAATGCTTTCAGCCCCAAAAGCATTATGCCGGCATTCTGGACCCCGTTTTGGATTTTTGATTTTAGGTGAATTTATTGCCATAACCCTGCATTAGAACATCCTATATCTTTCAGATTTGCATCCTCATTGGTTTAGACTTCTGTGTAGGTTACATCATCTTCACCAGCTAAAGCTGAATCACAACCCCTCAGTGCACACTGGTGCCTCATCATCTCTTTTACCCTCCCCCACCACCCCGCTCTGCATCTGGGAACTCCCAATAAAATGTCCTGTGCCACCTGTTGGTTAGTGCTTGCTTTTTCTTCTCCTTGTAAGAGAGATCCTATGGTATTTGACGTTCTCCCTGGGGCTTGTTTCACTTCCCCTAAAACCCTCACAGCCATTCTGGGTGTCACAAATGGCTGGAATGCAACCTTTGTTCCAGCTGAGTGGTATGCCATTGTGTGGGTATAGCCCATCTTCCTTATGCATTCTTCCCTTGCTGGGCACCAGGGCGGATTTCAAGTCTTGGATAGCGGGAGTAATGCTGTTGTGAAATCAGTGGTGCACGGCTCATTATAAGGTAGTGTTTCTGAGCTCTTTGGACAAACACGCCTCAGAGGAACAGCTGGATCATATGAGACACGGATTCTTAAATTTCTCAGGCAGTTCCACACCGCTTGGAGTAGTGGCTGCACCGGTTTCCACTCCCACTTGCAGTGCAGGAGATTTCCCTTCTCTCCACCTCCTCTCTGACACTTGTGGCTTCCTGTCTGCTTCCTTATAGCCATTCTGACCACAGTGAGCTGCTGTGTCCTTACAGTTTGCATTTGCTTTTGCATTGGCCTGAGACGTAATGATGGGAACAAGTTTTCATGCACCTTTTGGCCCTCTTTCAATCTTCTTGGGAGAAATCTCTGTTTCCATCTTTTGCCCAGGTTTTCATTGGCTTCTTGTCGTCTTTCTCGTGGAGCTGTGCGAGTTGATTGTATCTTTGGGCTTTTCACCCCTTGTCCGATGTGTGGTTTGCAAACATCCTCTCCCAGTTGTTGTGCTGTCTTGGCATTGAGTCGATGGTTTCCTTGACTGGGCAGAAGCGTCCGCATTTGATGTGGTCCCGTTTGTTTCTTGTTTCCTTTGTTGCCCTTGCCCAGTCAGACATGCTTCTTCCAAATAGGCGGCTCAGACAGATGGCAAAGAGCACTCTGCTTAGGTCTTCTCCTAGAAGGTTCACGGTTTCAAGTCTGCCATTCAAGGCGTCCATCCATTTCGAGGTGGTGTGTGTGCCACGTGTAACATCATGGTGTACTCTCGTTGTGTTCCATGTGGCTGTGCAGGCTTCCCAGCACCATTTATTGTAGAGACTCTCCTTTCTCCACTGTCTCCTATTGCCTCCCTCGTTGGAAAGGGGCTGTCCACGTACGTTTGAGTTGGGCTCTGGGCTCTCGATTCTGTTGCATGGGTCTCTGTGCCTGTTTTTGGGTGCAAACTGTGCCCTTTTGCTACCTAGCGCTTCGTCCTCTATGTTGAAATCAGAAAGTGTAGCACGTCCTGCTTTGTTCATTTTCCTGAGGATTCCTTTGCCTATTCAGGGTCTCTTGTTGCTGGCTAGAAACTTTAGGATTCTCTCTTATATCTCTTTGGGAAATATTGCTGCAACTTTGACTGGGATTGCATGGAATCCAGAGATTCCTTTCTGCGGTATGGACCTTTCAAGTGTGTTAATTCTTCCATTCCTAGATCCCAGAATATCCTTCTTTTTCCTTGTGTCTTCTTGAATTTCTTTCCCAAAATTTTTGCTAGTTTTCGATTGATATGGCTCTCACCTGTTTTGCTAAGGTTCTTCGTAGAGATCTAATTCTTCTCACTGGCAAGATGTCTCGCACTGTCTAACGTCCCTTCCCTTCTGCCTCTGCACTACCTTGGACGCCAGCCCCACAATGACTGAATGTCTTGAGGACATTGAAGAGAAGAATCGATGCCTCCTTTCCCAGGCCTGTAGCATTCTTTGAAGATCTGTCTCACTTTCCATAGCTCAGGCGTCATGGCGGACCACTGGGTACATGCTAATGTGTCCCAAGAGATGTCTTGGAAGCATTGAAGGAATGGACCCCTGTCATGCTTGGGCTATGTCTCTTTGTTTGGAAGGGCTCTACAAGTGTGCTGAGAAGCACCCTTTTCCAGAGGGCTTCGTTCCTTCGTGAAGGCTGCCCTCCCAGCCTAGTGTGCTCAGTGTGGCTCCAATCAAATTTTCCCCCCCTACTTCTTGCTGTAGAAGGATTATTGATTATGTGTTTGGACACCATATGTAAGGAAGTTGGCTGAAAATTTGGACATTACAATTCTGTTTCAAGAAAAATAAACAGGCCATGGCTGAGGATGTAAGGCAAACAAATGGCATAGCCTATAGAAATAAAGTAAGCCCGTATCTAGAGGAAATCTAGGAGAACATTCAAGGATCAGGTGTCAAGTTCGAAACTTTCCAAATCCGGAAAAAGACAGAAAAATATCTTTCTTTGAGAGATGAATTCATCAGATTTGTCTAATTTGTCTTGGAAACATTGTGTCCGTGAAGGGTGTTGCCAGGACCCCCACGAATTTGGAGTTTCTGATTAGGATGTCAAACCAACCCAGATGACCATGTGTTGTCAGTGCTTAGTCTGACCTATGCTTGGGTAGCAAAGATTGCTACTAGTGACTGGTGAAAGTTCAAAGGGAACCACCAAGAATCATGAAAGCAGTCATACCTCGGCCTAGAAAACATACAGTGATTAAGGAAATACAAAACTAATCACTTAGACTGAAGGAGAATGGACTGATAAGCATGTCTAAGGGAGATAGCTGAGAATGACCATGACAAGTATACTATAGAAAAGAAAAAATGCTCCCATAAAATGGAAGGCAAACAGAAATCACACCTGAATGATCCACAATGAATGATGTCACTCTTTAGACAGACTCTGCTTGAACCTTTGAAAGTCAGAGAAATTTACTAGCCAAAAAATGGCAGCGAAGGTCAAACCTGGGCTAACTGGGAAGGGTGAGTTATGAGACTGCTATAAGCGGGCTCTGAAACCCCGTGTCCATGAAGCTTGGTGGGACAGAAGACACACAATTATGACAAATCCTCTGACATCACAATGTACGCGAAAAACAAACTGGCCTCATCTACACAGTGCCAGAGTTGGGCTCAAGTAGCATATACAAGTCCCATTGCAGTCAACTGCAGGTGGCCAATGGAACAGGAAAGCGGATGGCCAGAGGTGCAGAAGTGAGGCCCGCACCTACTGTGACGGTTGCCTGGGGTGGGCCGGGTGGAATCCTGGGCGTAAGCCTGCTCACCACTGCTTCAGTCACTGAGGGGCAGGCGTTCGAGGTAGTGTAGAGGCAGATGGGAAGGGACGTTAGACAGGGCCAGACTTCCACAGCAAATACAGGAGCATTGCCAGAAGATGTGAGCACAGCGATGCACTTCTGCCAAAATAAAACCAATTAAAACTTGCACAGAATAGAAAAACTGACTCTGAAAAAGAAAAAACCAGCTTGCCAGTTAGAAGAATAAGATCTCTATGAAGAATCGTAGCAAAACAGGTGTTAGCTATGTCAATCGAAAACTAGCAAACCTTTCGGTAAAGAAATTCAAGAAGACACAAGGAGAAAGAAGGATATTCCAGGATCTAGGAATGGAAGAATTAACACACTTGAAACGTCCATACCGGAAAAAGGAATCTCTGGATTCCATGCAATCCCATTCAAAGTTGCAGCCATACTTGCCACAGAGATCGAAGAGAGAATCCTAAAATTTCTAGGCAGCAACAAGAGACCCTGAATAGGCAAAGGAATCCTCAGGAAAATGAACAAAGCAGGACGTGCTACACTTTCTTATTTCAACATAGAGGATGAAGTGCTAGTTACCGAAATGGCACAATATTGGCCCAAAAACATGCAGAAGACCCATGCAACAGAATCGAGAGCCCAGAGCCCAACTCAAACGTACATGGACAGCCCATTTTCGGCGAGGGAGCCAGGAGGAGACAGCGGAGAAAGGAGAGTCTCTACAATAAATGGTGCTGGGAAGCCTGCACAGCCACATGGAACACAACGAGAGCACACCATGATCTTACACGTGGCACACACACCACCTGAAATGGATCAAAGCCTTGAATGGCAGACTTAAAACCGTGAACCTTGTAGCAGAAGACATAGGCAGAGTGCTCTTTGCCATCTGTCTGAGCCGCCTATTTGGAAGAAGCATGTCTGACTGGGAAAGGGCAACAAAGGAAACAAGAAACAAACGGGACCACATCAAATGCACACACTTCTGCCAGTCAAGGAAACCATCAACTGAATACTAAGACACCACAACAATTGGGAGAGGATGTTTGCAAACCACACATCGGACACGGGATGAAAAGCCCAAAGATACAGTCAACTCACACGTCTCCACAAGAAAAAAAACAAGAACCCAATGAAAGCCTGGGCAAACGATGGAAACAGAGATTTCTCCCAAGAAGAACTAAAGAGGGCCAACAAGTGCATGAAAACTTGTTCAGCATCATTAAGTCTCAGGCCATGGCAAATCCAAACTGCAAGGACATAGCATCTCACTGTGGTCAGAATGGCTATAAGGAAGCAGACAGGAAACCACAACTGTTAGAGGGGAGGTGGAGAGAAGGGAAGCCTCCTGTACTGCTGGTGGGAGTGTAAACCGGTGCATCCACTAAGCCAAGACGTGTGTAGCTGCATCAGAAGTTTAAGAATCCATGTTCCATACGATCCAGCTATTCCTCTGCAGCACGTTTATCCAAAGAACTGGGAAACACTACAGCATAAAGACATGTGCACAGCTGAGTTCACCACAGCCTTAATCTCGCTATCCAAGACTTGGTAGCCGCCCTGGTGCACAGCAAGGGATGAATGCAGAAGGAATATGGGCTATAACCACACCATGGCATACCACTCAGCCGGAACAAAGGATGCAATCCAGCCATTTGTGACCACCTGTATAGCTGTGAGGGTTTTAGGGGAAGTGAAAGAAGCCCCAGGGAGAATGTCAGATACCATAGGATCTCACTTACAAGAAGAAGAAAACGCAAGCGCTAACCAACAGGTGGCAAGGGACATTTGATTCGGCGATCCCAGAGGCAAAGTGCAGGGGTGGGGAAGGGTGAAAGAGATGATGAGGCACAAGTGTGTGATGAGGGCCTGTGATTCGGCTTATGCAGGTGAAGGTGATGTAACCTACACAGATCCATGAGGATGCAAATCTGAAAGATATAGGATGTTCTAATGCAGGGTATGGCAATAAATTCACCTAAAATTAAAAATCCAAAAACGGGTCCAGAATGACGGCATAAAACTTTGGGGGTTGAAAGAGATTAGAGAAGGTGAACTTCCAAGGATGGAAAATCACCCCAAAATGCTTAATGATGCTACAGAAAGGTAGACCTTTCAAAATAGATGAAGATGAATACTACCCTGAAACCATCATCCATGCTAAACCCATGAACCAAGGGAAAATGTTACCGTCCATGATGTTACTACTAATCACCTCCAACAATAATACAAACAGGCCCACGTGTTCCCAAGCTCAGGCAAAAGGTTGATCCAAAAGTACAATTAAGGGCCAGTCATTGGTGGAGAGGGTAGGTGCCCACGTTCCGCTTGGGCGGGCCGAGTCTCACTGTTACACATCACGGGTGTAGATCACATTAGCAGTGTTAGGAAATATAGATTTCATAGTACGGTGCGGACAGGGATGATAAATAAGTAGCAATTGTGAGGATACGTTAATAATATGCACCAGAAAAAGAACACTGAGAATATTACAATCGATGAAGGCATCTGGTACAATTCCCCAAAGGAAGTGGGAAGGAAAACATGTGATCTGCCAACGTGGAATTGGCAGAGTGCTAGGAGATGACACGATCATTGTGCATCAGATAGCCTGGGCAACTTCAACTGGGGAGGGAGTCCAGGACTTTCTCTGGGGAAGGTCCACACACTTGGCCATCTACAAAAGATATAAGAGATACAATCCAGGATAATCTTACAGGAAAGAAAACAGTGTCTAGAGAGGATGTAGCAGCCTTTTCGAAGTTCGAGGAAAATGTCAGAAACTGACAAGAAATCCAGAAAAAGGACAACAATCCTACCTGGAAAGGGTGACGAGTCAGACTGGTCTGAGATGGCTCTGAAGATCTGTGTGCATGGAGGTTGTAAGGACAACTTAGAATTTTGAGGTTGTTTATGACATCACGGTGACCCTGTCCCCCAAGAGGGCCGCATGGTTACAGTCTGAGGATTGGCCTAGGCTAGGCTATTAAAGGGACAGATACCCAGAAACAGCTTTGAACAACAGAAAGTGGGCTCAGAAACTGGAAGAGATAAAACAGAGTCTGAATCAAGGGATAAGAGAGGAATCCTTGGCCAGAAGCGAGAATAGAGGGACAAGCACCGAGAGGAGAACATTGTCATCTATTCAAGTGTATGGGGAGGCCATGCTGATTCAAGCTTGCAACTTGATTGGAAACAAGAGGCCGGACTTGGGGCTCATCAGAACTACAGTGTGCTTCTGCCTTAAGCATAATGCAAAGTCAACAATGACGGCTTGAGGACATTGAAGAGAAGAATCGATGCCTCCTTTCCTAGGCCCCTAGCATGCTTTGAAGATCAATCTCACTTTCCATAGCTCAGGTGACATGGGGGCCCACTGTGTACATGCTAATGTGTCCCAAGAGATGTCTTGGAAGCCTTGAAGGAATGGAGCCCTGTCACGCTTGGGGTATGTCTCTTTGAGTGGAAGGGCTCTACAAGCGTGCTGGAAATCACCCTTTTCCAGAGAGCTTCATTCCTTTGTGAAGGTTGCCCTCCCAGGCTAGAGTGGTCAGTTTTGCACCAATGAAATTCTCTCACCCTACTTCGTGCCGTGGAAGAATTATAGAGTGTGTGTTTTGACACCATATGTAAGGGAGTTGGCTGAAAAGTAGAATATTACAATCCTGATTCAAGTAAAATAAACAGGCCAGGGCTGAGGATGTAAGGCAAACAAATGGCACAGCCTATAGAAATAAAGTAGGCCTGTATCTAGAGGAAATCTAGGGGAATGTTCTAGGATCAGGGGTCAAGTTTGAAACTTCCCAAATCCAGAAAAGAGACAGAAAGCTATCTTTCCTGGAGAGAGGAATTCATCAGATTTGTCTAATTTGTCTCGGGAACATTTTGTCCGTGAAGGGGGTTGCCAGGACCAACTAGAATTTGGAGTTTCTGATCTCAGGATGTCAAACCAACCCAGATGACCACGGGTTCTCAGTGCTTAGTTTGACCTGGTCCAGGATAGCAAAGATTCCTACAAGTGACCAGTGCAAATTCATAGACAACAACCACGAGGCACGAAAGCACTCACAGCTCGGCCTAGAGAACATACGGTTATTAGAGAAATACAAAATTAATCACTTAGACTGAAGGAGATCGGAGCGATAAGAATATCTAAGAGAGATAGCTGAGAAAGACCATTACGAGTATACTATGGAAAATTAAAAAGGTCCCAGAAAATGGAAGGCAAACAGAACTCATACCTGAATAATCCACAATGAAAGACGTCAGTCTTTAAACAGAGTCTGCTTGAACGTTTGAATGTCAGAGAAATTCACAAGCCACAAAATGGCAGCGAAGGTCAAACCTGGGCTAACTGGAAAGGGCGAGTTATGAGACTGCTCCAAGGGGGCTCTGAAACCCTGTGTCCATGAAGATTGCTGGTACAGCAGAGACACAATTACGACAAATCCTCTGACATCACAGTGGACCCGAAAAACTACCTGGTCTCATCTACACATCTGTAGCATCTGTAAGCATTTGGAGGTGATTTTCCATCCTTGGAAGTTCACCTTCTGTAAACTCTTTCCGCCCCCAAAGCTTTATGACATCATTCTGGACCCCTTTTTGGATTTTTGATTTGAGGTGAATTTATAGCCATGACCCTGCATTAGAACGTACTATAACTTCCAGATTCACATCCTCATTGCTTTAGACTTCTGTGTAGCTTACATCATCTTCACCAGTGTAAGACTAATCACAGGCCCTCACCACACACTTGTGCCTAATCTTCTCTTTCACCCTCCGTCACCGCCCCTCTTTGCCTCTGGGAGCCCGCATACAAATGTTCAGTGCCACCTGTTGGTTAGTGCTTGCTTTTTCTTCTCCTTGTAAGTGAGATTCTATGGTATTTGAATTTCTCACTGGGGCTTATTACACTTCCCCTAAAACCCTCACAGCCATTCTGGTGGTCACAAATGGCTGGCTTGCATCATTTGTTCCGGCTGAGTGGTATGCCATTTTGTGGCTATAGCCCATCTTCCTTCTCCAATCATCCCTTGCTGGACACCAGGGTGCTTTCCACGTCTTGGATATCAGGAGTAAGACTGTGGTGAACACAGCCATGCACATGTCTTTATGCGGTAGTCTTTCTGACTTTTTTGGATAAACAAGCGGCAGATTAATAGCTGGGTCATATGGGACATGGATACTTAAATTTCTGAGGCAGTTCCACACCTTTGGCATCGTGGCTGCACCGGGTTACACTCCAACCAGCAGTGCAGGAGGCTTCCCTTCTCTCCACCTCCTCTCTGACACTTGTTATTTCCTGGCTGCTTCCTTCTAGCCATTCTGACCACAGTGAGCTGCCATGTCCTTGCAGTTTGGATTTGCATTTTCCTGAGACTTAATGATGGTGAACAAGTTTTCATGCACCTACTGGCCCTCTTTCTATCTTCTTCGGAGAAATCTCTGCTTCCATCTTTTGACCAGGTTTTCATTGGCTTGTTTTTTTTCTTGTGGAGACGTGCGAGTTGATTGTATCTTTGGGCTTTTCACCCCTTGTCCGATGTGTGGTTTGCAAATATCCTCTCCCAATTGTTGTGGTGTCTTAGTATTCAGTTGATGGTTTCCTTGACTGGCAGAAGTGTGTGCATTTGATGTGGTCCCGTTTGTTTCTTGTTTCCTTTGTTGCCCTTTCCCAGTCAGACATGCTTCTTCCAAATAGGCGGCTCAGACAGATGGCAAAGAGCACTCTGCCTAGGTCTTCTCCTACAAGGTTCACGGTTTCAAGTCTGCCATTCAAGGCTTTAATCCATTTCAGGTGGTGTGTGTGCCAGGTGTAACAGCATGGTGAACTCTCGTTGTGTTCCATGTGGCTGTGCAGGCTTCCCAGCACCATTTATTGTAGAGATTGTCCTTTCTCCGCTGTCTCCACTTGGCTCCCTGGTCCAAAATGGGCTGTCCATGTAAGTTTGAGTTGGGCTCTGGGCTCTCAATTGTTTTGCATGGGTCTTCATGCCTGTTTTTGGGCCCAGACTGTGCCATTTCGGTACCTAGCGCTTCGTCCTCTATGTTGAAATCAGAAATTGTGACACGTACTGCTTTGTTCGTTTTCCTGAGGATTCCTTTGCCTATTCAGGGTCTCTTGTTGCTGGCTAGAAACTTTAGGATTCTCTCTTCTTCTCTGTGGCAAATACTGCTGCAACTTTGACTGGGATTGCATGGAATCCAGAGATTCCTTACTGCAGTATGAACCTTTCAAGTGTGTTAATCCTTCCATTCCTAGATCCTGGAATCTTCTTCTTTCTCCTTGTGTCTTCTTGAATTTCTTTCCCCCAACGTTTGTTAGTTTTCGATTGACATGGCTTTCACCTGTTTTGCTAAGGTTCTTCATAGAGATCTTATTCTTCTCACTGGCATGCAGTATTTTTTTCTTTTCAGCTTCAGTGTTTCTATTCTTTGCAACTTTGAATTGGTTTTGTTTTGGCAGAACTGCATCGCTGAGCTCACATCTGCTGGCAATGCTCCTGTATTTGCTGTGGAAGTCTGGCCCTGTCTAACGTCCCTTCCCATCTGCCTCTACACTACCTCGGACGCCTGCCCCAGAATGACTGAAGCAGTGGTGAGGACGATCACCCACTTCATTCCACCCGGCCCACCCTGGGCCACCAAACCAGAAGGTGCTGACCTCGCCACTGCACCACCGGCTGGCCCCTTTCATGTTTATTGGAAACCTGCAGTTGAGGGCAGTGGAACTTGAATGTGCTACTTGAGCCCAACTTTGGCACTGTATAGATGAGGCCACGAAGTTATTCAGGCCCACTGTGATGTCAGAGGATTTGTCGTAATTGTGTCTCTGCTGTCCCGGCAATCTTCATGGACACAGGGTTTCAGAGCCCGCTTGGAGCAGTCTCATATCTCTCCCTTCCCAATTAGCCCAGGTTTGACCTTCGCTGTCGCTTTTTGACTTATGAATTTCTCTGACTTTACAACGTTCAAGCAGAGTCTGTGTAAAGCCTTAAATCCTTCATTGTGAATTATTCAGGTGTGACTTGTGTTCGCCTTCCATTTTCTGTCACCTTTTTTTCTTTTCGACAGTATAATCGTCATGGTCCTTCTCAACTATCTCCCTTAGATATGCTTATCAGTCCGTTCTCCTTCAGTCCAAGTGATTAATTTTGTATATCTTTAATCACCGTATGTTCTCTAGGACGAGGTCTGAGTGCTTTCGTGATTCTTGGTTGTTGTCTTTGAATTTGCACCAGTGACTGCCAGGACTCTTTGCTAACCTAGCCTAGGTCACACTAAGCACTGAGACCACGTGGTCATCTGGGTTGGTTGACATCCTGAGATCAGAAACTCCAAATTCGAGCTGGTCCTGGCAACCCCATTCAGGGACATACTGTTTCTGAGACAAATTAGAGAAATCTGATGAATTCCTCTCTCAGGAAAGAAATTTTTTCTTCTCATTTCTGGATTTTGGAAGTTTCGAACTTGACCCCTGATCCTTGGACTTTCCCTTAGAATGTGTCTTGATAGGGGCTTACTTTAATTCTCTAGAGTGTGCCATTTCTTTGCCTTACATCCTCAGCCCTGGAATGTTTATTTTTCTTGATACAGACTTGTAATGTTCTAATTTTGAGCCAACTTCCTCACATATGGTATCAAAACCCATAATCAATAATCCTTGTACAGAAAGAGTTAAGGGGAGACAATTTCATTGGAAGCAAAGTGAGCACTCTAGCCTGGGAGGTCACCCTTCACAAAGGAATGAAGCCCTCTGGAAAAGGGTGCTTTTCAACACACTTGTAGAGCGCTTCCAGACAAGGAGACATACCCACAGTGACAGGGATCCATTCCTTCAAGGCTTCCAAAACATCTCTTGAGACACATAAGCATGTACCCAGTGGGAACCTGTGACGCCAGAGCTATGGAAAGTGAGACTGATCTTCAAAGAATGCTAGGGGCCTAGGAAAGGAGGCATTGATTCTTTTCAGCAATGTTCGGAACAGATAATTCTTAACTTTGCATTATGCTTAAGGCAGAAGGACACTATGTCCGTGAAGGGGGTTGCCAGGACCTCCTCGAATTTGGAGTTTCTGATCTCAGGATGTCAAACCAAAACAGATGACCACGTGTTCTCATTGCTTAGTTTGACCTAGGCTAGGATAGCAAAGATTCCTACAAAGACCAGTGTAAATTCAAAGACAACAACCAAGAGTCACGAAAGCACTCACACCTCGGACTAGAGAACATACGGTGATTAAAGAAGTATAAAATTAATCACTTGGAATGAAGGAGAACGAACTGATAAGCATGTCTAAGGGACATAGCTGAGAACGACCATGACGAGTATATTATAGAAAAGAAAAAAAGGTCCCAGAAAATGGAAGGTGAACAGAAATCACACCTGGATAATCCACAATGAAAGATGATGTCAGTCTTTAGACAGACTCTGCTTGAACGTTTGAAAGTCACAGTAATTCACAAGCCAAAAAGCAGCGAAGGTCAAACCTTTGCTAACTGTGAATGGCGAGTTATAAGACTGCTCCAAGCAGGCTCTGGAACCCTGTGTCCATGAATATTGTTGGGATAGCAGAGACACAATTATGACAAATCCTCTGACATCACAGTGGAAACAAAAAACACCTGGCCTCATCTACACAGTGCCATAGATGGGCTCAAATACCATATTCAAGTCCCACTGCACTCAACTTCAGGTTGCCACTGGAACATGAAAGGGGCCAGCCGGTGGTGTAGCAGTGAGGTCCACACCTTTTGGGTCAGTGGCCGGGTTTGGGCTGGGTGGAATCCTGGGGGTGAGCCTGCTCACCACTGCTTCAGTTATTCTGGGGCAGACGTCAGAGGTAATGTAGAGGGAGATGGGAGGGCACGTTAGACAGTGCCAGACTTAAACAGCAAATACAGGAACATTGCCAGCAGATGTGAGCTTAGTGATGCACTTCTGCCAAAGCAAAATCAGTCAAAATTTGCAAAGTATAGAAAACCTGAAACTGGAAGAAAAAACAACAGCTTGCCAGTTAGGCGAACAAGATCTCTATGAAGAACCTTAGCAAAACAGGTGAAGCTATGTTAATCGAAAACTAGCCGTCGTTTGGTGAAAGATGTTCAAAAAGACACAAGGAGAAAGAAGGAGATTCCAGGATCTAGGAATGGAAGAATTAGCACATTTGAAACGTCCATACCAGAGAAAGGAATCTCTGGATTCCATGCAATCCCAGTAAAAGTTGCAGCAATATTTGCCACAGAGATAGAAGAGAGAATCTTAACATTTCTAGGCAGCAACAACAGACCCTGAATAGGCAAAGGAATCCTCAGGAAATGAAAAAAGCAGGACGTGGAACACTTTCTGATTTCAATATAGAGGGCGAAACTCTAGGTACCAAAACGGCATAACCTGGGCCCAAAAACAGGCACACATACCCATGCAACAGGAGCGAGAACCCAGAGCCCAACTCAAACGTACATGGACAGCCCATTTTCTACCAGGGAGCCATGAGAAGACAGTTGAGAAGGGAGAGTCTGTACAATAAACGGTGCTGGGAAGCCTGCACATCCACACGGAACACAACGAGAGAAGACCATGATGTTACACCTCGCACACACACCATATGAAATGGATTGAAGCCCTTAATGGTAGACTTGAAACTGTGAAACTTGTAGCAGAAGACCTAGGCAGAATGCTCTATTCCATCTGTCTGAGCCACCTATTTGGAAGAAGCATGTCTGACTGGGCAAGGGCAACAAAGGAAACAAGAAACAAACGGTACCACATCAAATGCACCCGCTTCTGCCCACTCAAGGAAACCATCGACTCAATGCAAAGACAGCACAACACCTGGGAGAGGAAGTTTGCAAACCACAAATCGGACAAGGGGTTAAAAGCCCAAAGATACAATCAACTCGCACGTCTCCACAAGAAAAAAAACAACAAGCCTATGAAAACCTGGTCAAAAGATGGAAACAGAAATTTCTCCCAAGAAGATGGAAAGAGGGGTAACAGGTGCATGAAAACTTGTTCACCATCATTAAGTCTCAGGAAAATGAAAATCCAAACTGCAAGGACATAGCAGCTCACTGTGGTCAGAATGGCTATAAGGAAGCAGACAGGAAACAACAAGTGTCAGAAAGGAGGTGGAGAGTACGGAAGCCTCCTGCACTCCTGCTGGGAGTGTAAAACAGTGCAGCCAGTATGTCAAGTGGTGTGTAACTGCCTCTGAAATTTAAGAATCCATGTCCCATATGATCCAGCTATTCCTCTGAGGCGTGTTTATCCAAAGAATTTGGAAACACTACCACATAAAGACATGTGCATGGCTGATTTCACCACAGCCTTACTCCCACTATCCAAGACTTGTAAGCCGCACTGGTGCCCAGCAAGGGACGAATGCAGAAGGAAAATGGGCTCTAGCCACACAATGGCATACCAGTCAACTGGAGCAAAGGATGCAAACCAGCCATTTTTGACCACCAGAATGGCTGTGAGGGTTTTAGGGGAAGTGAAACAAGCTCCAGGGACAATGTCAAATACCGTAACATCTCACTTACAAGTAGAAGAAAAAGAAAGCAATAATCAATATGTGGCACGGGATATTTGTGCCTTCCCAGAGGCAAAGCAGTGCAGTGGAGAAGGGTGAAAGATATGATTAGGCACAAGTATGTGGTGAGGGCCTGCGATTTGGCTTACGATGGTGAAGATGATTTAACCTACACAGAAGTCTAAATCGATGAGGATGTAAATCTGAAAGATATAGGTTGTTCTAATGCAGTGTTACGGCAATAAATTCACCTAAAATCACAAATCCAAAAACGTTTCCAGAATGACGGCATAAAGCCCTGGGGACTGAAAGAGATAGGAGAAGGTGAACGTCCAAGCATGGAAAATCACCTCCAAATGCTTACTGATGCTACTGAAGGGTAGACTGTTCCAAATAGATGAAGAGGAATACTACCACGAGAAGATGATCAGTCCTAAAACCATGAACCAAGGGAAAAAGTTACCGTCCAGGATGTTACAACTAATCACCTTCATGACTAATCCAAACAGGCCCACGTCTTCCCCCGTTAAGGCAAAAGGTTGGTCCAACAGGACAATTCATGGCCGGCCCTGTGGTGGAGCGTGTAAGTGCCCACGTTCCGCTTGTGTGGCCTGGGCCTCACTCCTTCACATCACGGGTGCCGATCACATGAGCAGTTTTAGGAAATATAGATTTCATGGTACGGTGCAGACAGGGATCATATATAAGTAACAATTGTGAGGATATGTTATCAATACACACCAGAAAAAGATCCATGAGAATATTACAATCTATGAACGCATCTGGTACACTTCCCCAAAGGAACAAGGGAGGAAACCATGTGACCTGCTAAGGAGGAATTGCCAGAGTGCTAGGAGATGACATGATCATTGCACATCAGAGGATTGCCTGGGCAACTTCAACTTGGGAGGGAGTCCAGGAGTTTCTCTGGGGAAGGTCCTCCCACTTGGCAATCTACACAAGATATAAGACATACAACCCAGGATAATCTTACAGGAAAGAAACCAGTGTCTAGAGAGAATGTAGCAGGCCATTCAAAGTTCAAGGAGAAAGTGAGAAACCGACAAGAAATTCAGAAAAAGGAAAACTATCCTACCTGGAAAGGGTGAGGAGTCAGACTGGTCTGAGATGGCTCTGAAACTCTGTGTGCATGCAGGTTGTCAGGACAACTTAGAATTTTGACGTTGTTTATGACATCATGGTACACATGTCCCCCAAGACGGCCGCATGGTTACAGTCTGAGGATTGGCCTAGGCTAGGCCATTAAAGAGAGAGATACCCTGAAACAGCTTTGAAAAACAGAAAGCGGGCACAGAAACTGGAACAGAGAAAACAGACTCTGATTCAAGGGATAAGAAAGGAATCCTTGGCAAGAAGCGAGAATAAAGGGACAAGCTCTGAGAGTAAAACATTGTCATCTATTCAAGTCTATGGGGAGGCAATGCTGATTCAAGCTTGCAACATGATTGGAAACAAGAGGCCAGACTGGGCCTTTTGAGACCTACAGTGTCCTTCTGCCTTAAGCATAATCCAAAGTGAAGAATGATATCTTGAGGACATTGAAGAGAAGAATTGATGCCTCCTTTCCTAGGCCCCTAGCCTGCTTCAAAGATCAGTCTCACTTTCCATAGCTCTGGCGTCATGGGGGCCCACTGGGTACATGCTAATGTGTCCCAAGAGATGTCTTGGAAGCCTTGAAGGAATGGAGCCCTGTCATGCTTAGGGTATGTCAGTTTGTTTGGAAGTGCTCCACAAGGGTGCTAAAAATCAGCATTTTCCAGAGGGCTTTGTTTTTTGTGAAGGCTGTCCTCCCAGGCTGGAATCCTCAGTTTGGCTCCAATGACATTCTCTCCCTTCACCTCTTGCTGTAGAAGGATTATTGATTATGTGTTTTGACACCATATGTAAGGACGTTGGCTGAAAATTAGAACATTACAATTCTGTTTCAAGAAAAATAAAGAAGCCAGGGCTTAAGATGTAAGGCAAACAAAGTTCACTCCCTATAGAAATAAAGTAAGCCCGTATCTAGACGGAATCTAGGGGAACGTTCAAGGATCAGGGGTCAAGTTTGAAACTTCCCAAATCCAGAAAATGAGAGAAAAATATCTTTTCTGGAGAGAGGAATTCATCATATTTGTCTAATTTGTCTGGGAAACATTATGTTCATGAAGGGTGTTGGCAGGACCCCCGTGAAATTTGGAGTTTCTGATCTCAGGATGTCAAAAAAACCCAGATGACCACTTGTTTCTGGGCTTAGTTTGACCAAGGCTAGAATAGCAAATATTCCTACGAGTGACCAGTGCAAATACAAAGACAACAACCAAGAATCACGAAAGGACTCACACCTCGCCCTAGAGAACATAAAGTGACTACAGAAATGCAAAATTAAAGACTTGGAATGAAGGAGAACCCACTGATAAGCATGTCTAAGGGAGATGGCTGAGAAAGACCATGACGATTATACTATGGAAAAGAAAAAAAGGTCCCAGAAAATGGAAGACGAACAGAAATCACACCTGAATAATCCACAATGAAAGATGTGCGTCTTTAGACAGACTGTGCTTGAACGTTTGAAAGTTAGAGAAATTCACAAGCCAAAAAAAGGCAGTGAATGTCAAACCTGGGCCAACTGGCAAGCATGAGTCATGAGACTGCTCCAAGCCGGCTCTGAAACCCTGTGTCCATGGAGCTTGCTGGGACAGCAGAGACACAATTATGACAAATCCTCTGACATCACAGTGGACCCGATAAACAACCTGGGCTCATCTATACAGAGCCACAGTTGGGCTCAAGCAGCACATTCAAGTCCCATTGCACTCAACTGCCGGTGGCCAACGGAACATGAAAGGGGCCGGCCAGTGGTGTAGCTGTGAGGTCCGCACCTTCTGGGTCGGGGTCACCTGGTAAGCCGGTTGGAAGCATGTGTCTGAGCCCCCTCACCACTGCTTCAGTCATTGTAGGGCAGGAGCCCGAGGTATTGTAGAGGCAGATGGGAAGGGACGTTAGACAGGGCCAGACATCCATAGCAAATACTGTAGCATTGCCAGCAGATGTGGGCATAGCACTGTACTTCTGCTGAAACAAAACCAATTCAAAGTTGCAAAGAATAGAAAAACTCAAGATAAAAAAAAGAAAGAAATACAGCTTGCCAGTACGAAGAATAACATCTCTATGAAGAACCTTAGCAAAACAGGTGAAAGCTATGTTAATTCAAAAACTAGCAAACGTTTGGGGAAAGAAATTCAAGAACACACAAGGAGAAAGAAGGATATTCCAGGATCTAGGAATGCAAGAATTAACACAGTTGAAACGCCCATACCTGAGTAAAGGAATCTCTGGGTTGCATGCAATCCCAGTCAAAGTTGCAGCAATACTTGCCACAGAGATAGAAGAGAGAATCCTAATGTTTCTAGCCAGCAACAAGAGACCCTGAATAGGCAAAGGAATCCTCAGGAAAACGAAAAGCAGGACGTATCACACTTTCTGAATTCAACATATAGGACGAAGCGCTAGGTAATGAAACGGCACAGTCTGGGCCCAAAAACACGCACACAGACCCATGCAACAGAATCGAGAACCCAGAGCCCAACTCAAACGTGCATGGACAGCCCCTTTTCGAGCAGGGAGCCAAGAAGAGACAGAGGAGAGAGGAGAGTCTCTACAATAAATGGTGCTGGGAAGGCTACACAGCCACATGGAACACAACGAGAGTAGACCATGATGTTACACCTGGCACAGACACCACCTCGAAATAGATTAAAGCCCTGAATGGCAGACTTGAAACCGTGAACCTTGTAGGAGAAGACCTAGGCAGAGAGCTCTTTGCCATCAGTCTGAGCAGCCTATATGGAAGAAGCATGTCTGACTGGGCAAGGGCAACAAAGGAAACAAGAAACAAACGGGACCACATCAAATGCACACGCTTCTGCCCACTCAAGGAAACCTTCCACTCAATGCGAAGACAACACAACAACTGGGAGAGGATGTTTGCAAACCACACATCAGACACAGGGTGGAAACCCCAAAGATGCAATCAACTCGCACGTCTCCACTAGAAAAAAACAAGAAGCCAATGAAAACCTGGGTAAAAGATGGAAACAGAGATTTCTCCCAAGAAGATCGAAAGAGTGCCAGAAGGTGCATGAAAACTTGTTCACCATCATTAAATCTCAGGCCATGCAAATCCAAACTGGAATGACAAAGCAGCTCACTGTGCTGAGAATGGTTATAAGGAACCAGACGGAAAACAGCAAGTGTCAGAGGGGAGATGGCAGAAGGGAAGCCTCCTGTACTGCCGGTGGGAGTGTAATCCGCTGCAACCACTACGCCAAGAGGTGTGGTGCTGCCTCAGAAGTTTAAGAATAGATGTGACATATGATCCAGCTATTCCTCTGAGGCGTGTTTATCCTAAGAACTCGGAAACACTACAACATAAAGACATGTGCACCGCTGGGTTCAGCCTAGCCTGACTCCCGCTATCCAAGACTAGGTAGCCGCCCTGGTGCCCAGCAAGGGACGAAGGCAGAAGGAAGACGGGCTATAGCCACACAATGGCATACCACTCAACCACAACAAAAGATGCAATCCAGCCATTTGTGATCACCTGTATAGCTGTGAGGGTTTTCGGGGAAGCGAAAGAAGCCCCAGGGAGAATGTCAGATACCATAGGATCTCATTTACAAGGAGAAGAAAAAGCAAGCAGTAACCAACAGGTGACAAGGGACATTTGATTGGACATTCCCAGAGACAAAGCACGGTGGTGTGGGAGGGTGAAAGAGATGATTAGGGACAAGAGTGCAGTTAGGGCCTGCCATTAGGCTTATGCCGCTGAAGATGAGGTAACCTACACAGAAGTCTAAATAGATGAGGATGCAAATCCGAAAGATATAGGATGTTCTAATGCAGGGTTATGGCAATAAACTCACCTAAAATCAAAAATCCAAAAAGAGGTCCAGAATGACGGCATAAAGCTTTGGAGGCTGAAGAGATTACAGAAGGAGAACTTCCAAGGATGGAAAATCACCTCAAAATGCTTACTGATGCTACAGAAAGCTAGATCATTCAAAAGAGTTGAAGAGGAATACTACCGAGAGAACATGATCAGTCCTAAAACCATGAACCAAGGGAAAATGTTACCATCCATGATGTTACTAGTAATCACCTTCATGAATAATCCAAACAGGCCAACGACTTCCGAAGTTCAGGCAAAAGGTTGGTCCAAAAGAACAATTCAGGGCCGGCCCTGTGGTGGATCCGGTAAGTGCCCACGTTCCCCTTGGGCCCCGGGCCTCACTGTTTCACATCACGGGTGCAGATCACATTAGCAGTGTTAGGAAATATAGATTTCATGGTACACTGCAGACAGGGATCATAAAATAAGTTGCAATTCTGACGATACGTTATCAATACGCACCAGAAACAGAACCATGAGGCTTTTACAATCCATGAACGCATCTGGTACACTTCCCAAAGGAAGAAGGAAGGAAAACATGGGACCTGCCAAGGTGGAATTGGCAGACGGCTAGGAGATGACACGATCATTGCCCATCAGAGGATTGCCCGGGCAACTTCAACTTGGGAGGGAGTCCATGACTTTCTCTGGGGAACGTCCACCCACTTGGCCATCTACATAAAATGTAAGGGATAAAACCCAGGATAATCTTACAGGAAACAAACCAGTGTCTAGAGAGAATGTAGCAGGCCTTACAAAGTTCGAGTAGAAAGTCAGAAACTGACAAGAAATCGAGAAAAAGGAAAACTATACTACCTGGAAAGGGTGAGGAGTCACACTGGCCTGTGATGGCTCTGAAACTCTGTGTGCACGCAGGTTGTCAGGACAACTTAGAATTTTGAGGTTGTTTATGACATCACGATGAACATGTCCGCCAAGATGGCCGCACGGTTACAGACTGAGGATTGGCCTAGGCTAGGCTATTAAAGGGAGGGATACCCAGAAACAGCTTTGAAAAACAGAAAGCGGACACAGAAACTGGAAGACATAAAACAGACGCTGATTCAAGGGGTAAGAAAGGAATCCTTGGCAAGAAGCGAGAATAGAGGGACAAGCCCCGAGAGGAGAACGTTGTCATCTATTCAAGTCTATGGGGAGGCCATGCTGATTCAAGCTTGCAACTTGATTGGAAGCAAGAGGCCGGACTTGGGCCTTATCAGACCTACGTGGTCCTTCTGCCTTAAGAATAAGCCAAAGTCAAGAATGATGTCTTGAGGACATTGAAGAGAAGAATCGATTCCTCGTTTCCTAAGCCCCTGGCATTCTTTGCAGATCAGTCTCACTTTCCATAGCTCTGGCGTCACGGGACCCCACTGGCTTCATGCTAATGTGTCCCAAGAGATTTCTTGGAAGCCTTGAAGGAATGGACCCCTGTCATGCTTGCGGTATGTCTCTTTGTTTGGAGTGCTCTACAAGGGTGCTGAAAAGCACCCTTTTCCACAGGGCTTCGTTCCTTCGTGAAGGCTGCCCTCCCAGGCTAGAGTGCTCAGTTTGCCTCCAATGAAATTCTCTCCCCCACCTCTTGCCGTAGACGGATCATTGATTATGTGTTTTGACACCATATGTAAGGAAGTGGGCTGAAAATCAGAACATTACAATTCTGTTTCAAGAAAAATAAACAGGCCATGGCTGAAGATGTAAGGCAAACAAATGGCACAGCCTATAGAAATAAAGTAAGCCCGTATCTAGACGGAATCTAGGGGAACGTTCCAGGATCAGGGGTGAAGTTCGAAACTTCCCAAATCCGGAAAAGAGACAGGAAAATATCTTTCCTGGAGAGAGGAATTCTTCAGATTTGTCTAATTTGTCTTGGAAACATTGTGTCCATGATGAGGGATGCTAGGACTACCTGGAATTTGGAGTTTCTGATCTCAGGATGTCAAACCAAAACAGATGACCACGTGTTCTCAGTGCTTAGTTTGACCTAGGTTAGGACAGCAAAGACTCCTTCAAGTGACCGGTGCAAGTTCAAAGACAACAACCAAGAGACACGAAAGCACTCACACCTCGGCCTAGAGAACATACGGTGATTCAAGAAATGCAAAATGAATCAGTTGGAATGAAGGAGAATGGACTGATAAGCATGTCTAAGAGAGATAGCTGAGAAGTACCATGACGATTATACTATGGAAAAGAGAAAAAGGTCCCAGAAAATGGAAGGCGAACGGAAATCACACCTGGATAATCCACAATGGAAGATGATGTCCGTCTTTAGACAGACTTTGCTGGAACGTTTGAAAGGCAGAGAAATTCACAAGCCAAAAGACGGCAGCGAAGGTCAAGGCTGGGCTAAGTGGGAAGGGTGAGTTATGAGACTGCTCCAAGCGGGCCAGGAAACCGTGTGTCCGTGGAGCTTGCCGGGACAGCAGAGACACGATTATGACAAATCCTCTGACATCACAGTGGACCCGAAAAACAACCTGGCCTCATCTACACAGTGCCAGAGTTGGGCTCAAGTAGCATATTGAAGTCCCATTGCCCTCAACTGCAGGTTGCCAATGGAACATGAAAGGGGCCGGCCGGTGGTGCAGCGGTGAGGTCTGCACCTTCTGGGTCGGTGGCCCGGGGTGGGCCGGGTGGACCCTCGGGTGAGCCTGCTCACCACTGCTTCAGTCATTCTGGGGCAGGCGTCTGAGGTCGTGTAGAGGCAGATGGGAAGGGACGTTAGACAGGGCCAGACTTCCACAGCAAATACAGGAGCATTGCCAGCAGATGTGAGCTCAGCGATGCACTTCTGCCAATACAAAACCGATTCAGAGTTGCAAAGAATAGAAAAACTGAAGCTGAAAATAAAAAATGAAAAACTGCATGCCAGTGAGAAGAATAAGATCTCTATGAAGAAACTTAGCAAAACAGGTGAAAGCCATGTCAATCGAAAACTAACAAACGTTGGGGGAAAGAAATTCAAGAAGACACAAGGAGAAAAAAGGAGATTCCAAGATCTAGGAATGGAAGCATCAACACACTTGAAACGTCCATACCAGAGAAAGGAATCTCTGGATTCCATGCAATCCCAGTGAAAGTTGCAGCAATGTTTCCCACAGAGACAGAAGAGAGAATCCGAAAGTTTCTAGCCAGCAGACAGAGACTCTGAATAGGCAAACGAATCCTCAGTAAAACGAACAAAGCAGCACGTATCACACTTTCCGAATAAAACCTATAGGACAGGTCACTAGGTACCGAAATGGCACAGTCTGGGACCAAACACAGGCACACAGACCCATGCAACAGAATCGAGAGCCCAGAGCCCAACTCAAATGTACATGGACAGCCCATTTTCTGCCAGGAAGCCAAGAGGAGACAGTGGAGAAAGCAGAGTGTCTAAAATAAATGGTGCTGAGAAGCCTGCACAGCCACATGGAATACAATGAGAGTAGACCATGATGTTACACTTGGCACACACACCACCTAGAAATGGATTAAAGCCCTGAATGGCAGATTTGAAGCCATGAAACTTGCAGGAGAAGACCTAGGCAGAGTGCTCTTTGCCATCTGTCTGAGCCACCTATTTGGATGAAGCATGTCTGACTGGGTTAGGGCAACAAAGGAAACAAGAAACAAACGGGACCACATCAAATGCACACGCTTCTGCCCAGTCAAGGAAACCAGTGACTCAATGCCAAGACAGCACAACAACTGGGAGAGGATGTTTGCAAACCACACATCGGACAAGGGGTGAAAAGCCCAAAGATACATTCAACTCACACGTCTCCACAAGAAAAACAAGTCAATGAAAACCTGGGCAAAAGATGGAAACAGAGATTTCTCCCAAGAAGATCAAACGAGGGCCAACAGGTGCATGAAAACTTGTTCACCATCAGTAAGTCTCAGCCCAATGCAAATCCAAACTGCGAGGACACAGCAGCTCACTCTGGTCAGAATGGCTATAAGGAAGCAGAAAGGAAACAAGTGTCAGAGAGGATGTGGAGAGAAGGGAAGCATCCTGTACTGCTGGTGGGAGTGTAAACTGGTGCAGTCAGTACTCCAACCGCTGTGGAACTGCCTCAGAAATTGAAGAATCCATGTCCCATAAGATCCAGCTATTCCTGTGTGGCGTGTTTATCCAAAGAACTCGGAAACACTACTGCATAAAGACATGTTCACCACTGAGTTCACCACAGCCTTCCTCCCTCTATCCAAGACTTGGAATCCGCCCTGGTGACCCAGAAAAGGAGGAATTCAGAAGGAAGATGGGCTATACCCACACAATGGCATTCCTGTTAGCCGGAACAAATGATGTAATCCAGCCATTAGTGACCACCAGAATGGCTGTGAAGGTTTTAGGGGAAGTGAAACAAGCCCCAGGGAGAAAGTCAAATACTGTAGGATCTCACTTACAAGGAGAAGAAAAGACAAGCAGTAACCAACTATTGGCACGGGACATTTGATTAAGGGTTACCAGAGGCAAAGCGGGGAGGTGGGGTAGGGTGAAACAGATGATTAGGCACAAGTGTGTGGTAAGGGCCTGTGATTCAGCTTACTCTGGTGAAGATGATGTAACCTACACAGAAGTCTAAACCGATGAGGATGCAAATCTGAAAGATATAGGATGTTCTATCGCAGCGTTATGGCAATAAATTCACCTAAAATCAAAAATCCAAAAAGGGGTTCAGAATGAAGGCATAGAGCTTTGGGGGCTGAAAGAGATTAGAGAAGGTGAACTTCCAAGGATGGAAAATCACCTCAAAATGCTTACTGATGTTACAGAAAAGTAGACCATTCCAAAAAGAGGAAGAGGAATACTTACAAGAGAACATGATCCGTCCTAAACCCATGAACCAACCGAAAATGCTACCATCCATGATGTTACTACTAATCACCTTCGCGCATAATCCAAACAGGCCCACGTCTTCCCAAGTTCAGGCAAAGGGTTCGTCCAAAAGTCAAATTCAGGGCTGTCACTGTGGTGGAGCGGGTAAGTGCCGACGTTCCGCTTGGGCGGCCAGGCCCTCACTGTTTCACATCACGGGTGCACATCACATTAGCAGTGGTAGGAAATATAGATTTCATGGTACAGTGCGGACAGAGGTCATAAATAAGTAGCAATTGTGAGGATAAGTTATCAATACGCGCCAGAAAAAGAACCATGAGAATATTACAATCTATGAAGGCATCTGGTACACTTCCCCAAAGGCAGAAGGAAGGAAAACTTGTGACCTGCCAAGGTGGAATTGGCAGAGTGCTAGGAGGTGACACGATCATTGTGCATCACAGGATTGCCTGGGCAACTTCAACTTTGGAGGGAGTCCAGGACTTTCTCTGGGGAACGTCCACCCACTTGGCCATCTACCCAAGATATAAGGGAAACAACCCAGGATAATCTTACAGGAAAGAAACCAGTGTCTAGAGAGAATGTAGCAGGCCTTTCAAAGTTCGAGGAGAAAGTGAGAAACCGACAAGAAATCCAGAGAAAGGAAAACTATCCTACCTGGAAAGGGCGAGGATTCGGACTGGCCTGAGATGGCTCTGAAAGTCTGTGTGCATGGAGGTTGTCAGGACAACTTAGAATTTTGAGGTTGTTTATGACAACACGGTGAATATGTCCCCCATGATAGCCGCATGGTTACAGTCTAAGGATTGGCCTACGCTAGGCTATTAAAGGGAGAGATACCCAGAAACAGCTTTGACAAACAGAAAGCAGGCACAGAAACTGGAAGAGATGAAACAGACTGTGAATCAAGGGATAAGAAAGGAATCCTTGGCAAGAAGCGAGAATAGAGGGACAAGCCCCGAGAGGAGAATGTTGTCATCTATTCAAGTCTATGGGGAGGCCATGCTGATTCAAGCTTGCAACTTGATTGGAAGCAAGAGGCCGGACTTGGGCCTTATCAGACCTACGTGGTCCTTCTGCCTTAAGAATAAGCCAAAGTCAAGAATGATGTCTTGAGGACATTGAAGAGAAGAATCGATTCCTCGTTTCCTAAGCCCCTGGCATTCTTTGCAGATCAGTCTAACTTTCCATAGCTCTGGCGTCACGTGGGCCCACTGGGTACATGCTAATGTGTCCCAAGAGATGTCTTGGACGCCTTGAAGGAATGGACCCCTGTCACGCTTGGGCATGTCTCTTTGTTTGGAAGGGCTCTACAAGTGTGCTGAAAAGCACCCTTTTCCAGGGGGTTCGTTCCTTTGTGAAGGCTGCCACCCAGACTGGAGTGCTCAGTTTGGCTCCAATGAAATTCTCTCCCTGTACCTCTTGCCCTAGAAGGATTATTGAATATGTATTTTGACACCACATGTAAGGAAGTGGGCTGAAAAAAGAACATTACAATTCTGTTTCAAGAAAAATAAACAGGCCATGGCTGAGGATGTAAGACAAAGAAATGGCAAGCCTATAGAAATGAGGCAAGCCCGTATCTAGATGGAATCTAGGGGAACGTTCCAGGATCAGGGGTGAAGTTCGAAACTTCCCTAATCCAGAGAAGTGACAGAAAAATATCTTTCCTGGAGGGAGGAATTCATCTGATTTGTCTAATTGGTGTCAGACACATTGTGTCCCTGAAGGGAGATGCCAGGACCACCTCGAATTTGGAGTTTCTGATCTCAGGATGTCAAACAAACCCAGATGACCACGTGTTCTCAGTGCTTAGTTTGACCTAGGCTAGGATAGCAAAGATTCCTACAAGTGACCGGTGTAAATTCAAAGACAACATCCAAGAGTCACGAAAGCATTCACGCCTTGGCCTAGAGAACATACGGTGATTCAAGAAATGCAGAATTAATCACTTCGAATGAAGGAGAACACACTGATAAGCATGTCTAAGGGAGACAGCTGAGAAAGACCATGACGATTATACTCTGGAAAAATAAAAAAAAGGTCCCAGAAAATGGAAGGCGAACAGAAATCACACCTGAATAATCCACAGTGAACGATGATGTCAGTCTTTAGACAGACTCTGGTTGATCATTTGAAAGTCAGAGAAATTCACTACCCAAAACACGGCAGTGAATGTCAAACTTGGGCTAACTGGGAAGGGTGAGTTATGAGACTGCTCCAAGAGGGCTCTGAAACCCTGTGTCTATGAAGCTTGCCGGGACAGCAGAGACACAATTATGACGAATCCTCTGACAGCACAGTGGACCCGAAAAACAACCTGGCCTCATCTACACAGTGTCAGAGTTGGGCTGAAGTAGCATATTCAAGTCCCATTGAACTCAACTGCAGGTTGCCAATGGAACAGGAGAGGGGCTGACCGGTGGTGCAGCGGTGAGGTCCGCAGCTTTTGTGTCAGTGGCCCGAAGTGGGCCGGGTGGAATGATGGGGCTGAGCCTCCTCACCACTGCTTCAGTCATTGTGCGGCAGCCGTCTGAGGTAGTGTAGAGGCAGATAGGAAGGGACGTTAGACAGGGCCAGACTTCCACAGCAAACACAGGAGCATTGTCAGCAGATGTAGGGACAGCAATGCAATTCTGTCAAAACAAAACCAATTGAATGTTGCAAAGAATAGAAAAACTGAAGCTAAACAAACAAAAAAAAAAACAGCTTGCCAGTGAGAAGAATAAGATCTTTATGAAGAACCTTAGCAAAACAGGTGAAAGCTATGTCAATCGAAAACTAGCAAATGTGTGAGGAAAGAAATTCAAGAAGACACAAGGAGAAAGAAGGATATTCCAGGTTCTAGGAATGGAAGAATTAACACACTTGAAACGTACATACCAGAGAAAGGAATCTCTGGATTCCATGCAATCCCAATCAAAGTTGCAGCAATATTGACCACAGAGACAGAAGAGGGAATCTGAAAGTTTCCAGCCAGCAACAAGAGACCCTGAATAGGCAAAGGAATCTTCAGGAAACAGAACAAAGCAGGACGTGTCACACTTTCTGATTTCAACATATAGAATGAAGCGATAGGTACCGAAACGTCACAGTCTGGGCCCAAAAACAGGCACGCAGACCCATGCAACAGAGTCGACAGCCCAGAGCCCAAGTGAAACGTACATGGACAGCCCATTTTGTACCAGGGAGCCAAGAGGAGACAGCGGAGAAAGGAGAGTCTCTACAATAAACGGTGCTGGGAAGCCTGCACAGCCACATGGAACACAACGAGAGTACACCATGATGTTACACCTGGCACACACACCACCTCGAAAAGGATTAAAGCCTTGAATGGCAGACTTGAAACCGTGAACCTTGTAGGAGAAGACCTAGGCAGAGTGCTCTTTGCCATCTGTCTGAGCCGCCTGTTTGGAAGAAGCAAGTCTGACTGGGCAAGGGCAACAAAGGAAACAAGAAACAAACGGGACCACATCAAATGCACACGCTTCTGCCCAGTCAAGGAAACCATCGACTCAATGCCAAGACAGCACAACAACTGGGAGAGGATGTTTGCAATGCACACATCGGACCAGGGGTGAAAAGCCCAAAGATACAATCAACTCACACGTCTCCACAAGAAACACAACAAGCCAATGAAAACCTGGGCAAAAGATGGAGACAGAGATTTCTCCCCAGAAGATCGAAAGAGGGCCAACAGGTGCATGAAAACTTGTTCACCCTCATTAAGTCTCAGGCCAATGCAAATCCAAACTGCAAGGACATGGTAGCTCACTGTGGTCAGAATGGCTATAAGGAAGCAGACAGGAAACAAGTGTCAGAGAGGAGGTAGAGACAAGGGAACCCTCCTGCACTGATGGTGGGAGTGTAAACCGGTGCAACCAGTACTCCAAGCAGTGTGGAACTGCCTCAGAAATTGAAGAATCCATGTCCCATATGATCCAGCTATTCCTCTGTGGCGTGTTTATCCAAAGAACTTGGAAACACTAACGCATAAAGACATTTGCACCGCTGAGTTCAGCACAGCCTTACTGCCGCTGTCCAAGACTTGGAAGCCGCCCTGGTGCCCAGCAAGGGACTAATGGAGAAGGATGATGGGCTATAGCCACACAATGGCATACCAGTCAGCCAGAACAAGTTATGCAATCCAGCCATTTGTGACCACCAGAATGGCTGTGAGGGTTTTAGGGGAAGTGAAACAAGCCCTAGGGAGAAAGTCAAAGGGGTAGGATCTCACTGACAAGGAGAAGGAAAAGCAAGCACTACCCAACAAGTGGCACAGGACATTTGATTGGGGGTTCCCAGAGGCAAAGCGGGGTGGTGGGGGAGGATGAAAGAGATGATGAGGCACAAGTGTGTGCTGAGGACCTGTGATTCGGCTTAGGTTGTTGAAGATGATGTAAGCTCCACAGAAGTCTAAATCGATGAGGATGCAAAGCGGAAAGATATGGGATGTTCTAATGCAGGGTTATGGCAATAAATTCACCTAAAATCAAAAATCCAAAAAGGGGTCCAGCATGACGGCATAAAGCTTTGGGGCTGAAAGAGATTAGAGAAGGTGAACTTCCAAGGATGGAAAATCACCTCAAAATGCCTACTCATGCTACAGGAATGTAGACCATTCCAAACACATGAAGAGGAATACTACCAAGAGAACATGATCCGTCCTAAACCCATGAACCAGCGGAAAATGTTACCGTCCATGATGTTACTAGTAATCATCTTCATGAATAATCCAAACAGGCCCACGTCTTCCCAAGTTCAGGCAAAAGGTTGGTCCAAAAGTCCAATTCAGGGCCGGCCCTGTGGTGAAGCAGATAAGTTTCCACCTTCCGCTTCAGCACCCCGGCCTCACTCTTTCACATCACGGGTGCAGATCACATTAGCAGTGTTAGGAAATATAGATTTCATGGTACTATTTGGACAAGGATCATAAATAAGTTGCAATTGTGAGGATAAGTTATCAAAACTCACCAGAAAAAGAGCCATTAGAATATTACAATCTATGAACGCATCTGGTACACTTCCCCAAAGGAAGAAGAAAGGAATACATGTGACCTGCCAAGGTGGAATTGGCAGAGTGCTAGGAGATGACACGATCATTGCACATCGGAGGATTGCCTGGGTAACTTCAACTTGGGAGGGAGTCCAGGGTTTTCTCAGGGGAAGGTCCACCCACTTGGCCATCTACACAAGGTATAAGAGATACAACCCAGGATAATCTTACAGGAAAGAAACCAGTGTCTAGAGAGAATGTAGCAGGCCTTTCAAAGTTTGAGGAGAAAGTTAGAAACCGACAAGAAATCTGGAAAAAGGAAAACTATCCTACCTGGAAAGGCTGAGGAGTCAGACTGGTCTGAGATGGCTCTGAAACTCTGTGTGCATAGAGGTTGTCTGGAAAACTTAGAATTTTGAAGTTGTTTATGACATCACAGTGAACATGTCCACCAAGATGTCCGCATGGTTATAGTCCTTGGCTAGACTATTAAAGGCAGAGACACCCAAAAACAGCTTTGATAAACAGAAAGTGGACACCAAAACTGGAGGAGATAGAACAGACTCTGATTCAAGTGGTAAGAAAGGAATCCTTGGCAAGAAGCGAGAATAGGGGACAAGAACTGACAAGAGATCATTTTCATGTATTCAAGTCTATGGGGAGGCCATGTTGATTCAAGCTTGAAACTTGATTGGAAACAAGAGGCCAGACTTGGGGCTCATCTGATCTACTTTGTCCTTTTGCCTTAAGCACAATCCAAAGTCAAGAATGATGTCTTGAGGACATTGAAGTGAATAACCGATGCCTGCTTTCCTAGGCCCAGGGCTTTCTTTGATGATCAGTCTGAATTTCCCTACCTCTGGTGGCACGGGGGCCGACTGGGTACACGCTAATGTGTTCCAAGAGATTTCTTGGAAACCTTGAAGGAATGGACCCCTGTCATGCTTGGGGTATGTCTCTTTGTTTGGAAGGACTCTACAAGGGTGCTGAAAAGCACCCTTTAGCAGAGAACTTAGTTCCTTTGTGAAGGCTGCCCTCCCAGTCTGGAGTGCTCACTTTGGCTCCAATGAAATTCTCTCCCCATACCTCTTGCCGCATAAGGATTATTGACTATGTGTTTTGACACCATATGTAAGGAAGTGGGCTGAAAATTAGAACATTACAATTGTGTTTCAAGAAAAATAAACAGGCAAGGTCTGAGGATTTAAGTCAAACAGATGGCACAGCCTATAGAAATAAGGTGAGCCCATATCTAGACGGAATCTAGGCGAACGTTCAAGGATTGGGGGTCAAGTTCGAAACTTCCCAAATCCAGAAAATAGACAGAAAAATATCTTTCCTGGAGAGAAGAATTCATCAGATTTCTCTAATTTGTCTCGGAAACATTGTGTTCCTGAAAGGGCTTGCCAGGACCACTTCGAAGTTGGAGTTTCTGATCTCAGGATGTCAAACAAACCCAGATGACCACGTGTTCTCAGTGCTTATTTTGACCTCGGCTAGGATAGCAAAGATTCCTACAAGTTACCAGTGCAAATTCAAAGAAAACAAGCAAGAGTCACGAAAGCACTCACACCTCAGCCTAGAACACATGAGGTCATTAAAAAAATACAAAATTAATCACTTGGATTGAAGGAGAACGAACTGATTAGCATGTCTAAGGGAGACAGCTGAGAAAGACCATGACGAGTATACTATGGAAAAGAAAAAAAGGTCCCAGAAAATGGAAGGCCAACAGAAATCACATCTGAATAATCCACAATGAAAGATCATGTCCGTCTTTAGACAGACTCTGCTTGAACGTTCAAAGTCAGAAAAATTCACAAGCCACAAAACAGCAGCGAAGGTCAAACCTGGGCTAACTGGGAAGGGTGAGTTATGAGACTGCTCCAAGCAGGCTCTGAAACCCTGTGTCCATGAAGCTTGCCGGGACAGCAGAGACACAATTATGACAAATCCTCTGAAATCACAGTGTAGACGAAAATCAACCTGGCCTTATCTACAGTGCCAGAGTTGGGCTCAAGTAGCATATTCAAGTCCCATTGCACTCAACTGCATCTTGCCAGTGGAACATGAAAGGTGCCGGCCGGTGGTGCAGTGGTGAGGTCTGCACCTTCTGGTTTAGTGGCCCGGGTTCGGCCGATTGGAATACTGGGGTGAGCCTGCTCACCACTGCTTCAGTCATTATGGGGCATACGTCCGAGCTAGTTCAGAGGCAGATGGGAAGGGACGTTAGACAGGGCCAGACTTCCACAGCAAATACAGGAGCATTGTCAGCAGGTGTGAGCTCAACGATGCACTTCTGCCAAAACAAAACCAGTTAAAAGTTGCAAAGAATAGAAAAACTGAAGCTAAAAAAAAAAAAAAACCAGCTTGCTAGTGAGAAGAATAAGATCTTTATGAAGAACCTTAGCAAAACAGGTGAAAGCTATGTCAATCGAAAACTAGCATACGTTTGGGGAAAGAAATTCAAGGAGACACACGGAGAAAGAAGGATATTCCTGGATCTGGGAATGGAAGAATTAACACACTTGAAACGTCCATACTGGAGAAAGGAATCTCTGGATTCCATGAAATCCCAGTCAAAGTTGCAGCAACATTGGCCACAGAGATAGAAGAGAGAATCCGAAAGTTTCTAGCCAGCAACAAGAGACCCTGAGAGGGCAAAGGAATCCTCAGGAAAACGAAAAAGGCAGGACGTGTCACACTTTCTGATTTCAACATATAGGACGAAGCGCTAGGTACCGAAACGGCACGGTCTGGGCCCAAAAACAGGCACGCAGACCCATGCAACAGAATCGACAGCCCACAGCCCAACTCAAACGCATATGTACATCCCATTTTGGTCCTGAGAGTCAAGAGGAGACAGTGGAGAAAGGAGAGTCTGTACAGTAAACGGTGCTGGGAAGCCTGCACAGCCACATGGACACAACGAGAGTAGACCATGATCTTACACCTGGCACACACACCACCTCGAAATGGATTAAAGCCTTGAATGGCAAACTTGAAACCGTGAACCTCGTAGAAGAAGACCTAGGCAGAGTCTACTTTGCCATCTGTCTGAGCCCCCTATTTGGAAGCAGCATGTCGGACCGGGCAAGGGCAACAAAGCAAACAAGAAACAAATGGGACCACATCAAATGCACACGCTTCTGCCCACTCAAGGAAACGATCGACTCAATGCAAAGAGAGCACAACAACCATGGGAGGCTGTCTGCAAAGCACACATAGGACAACGGTTGAAAAGCCCAAAGATATAATCAACTCGCATGTCTCCACAAGAAAAAAAACAACAAGCCAATGAAAACCTGGGCAAAAGATGGAAACAGAGATTGCTCCCAAGAAGATTGAAAGAGGGCCAACAGCTGCATGAAAACTTGTTCACCATCATTAAGTCTCAGGCCAATGCAAATCCAAACTGCAAGGACATAGCAGCTCACTGTGTTCAGAATGGCTATAAGGAAGCAGACAGGAAACAAGTGTCAGAGAGGAGGTGGAGAGAGTGGAAGCCTCCTGCACTGCTGGTGTGAGTGTAAACCGGTGCAGCCACTACTCCAAGCGGTGTGGAACTGCCTCAAAATTTAAGAATCCGTGTCTCATATGATCAAGCTATTCCTCTGTGGTGTGTTTATCCAAAGAACCCGGAAACACTACTGCATAAAGACATGTGCACCGCTGAGTTCACCACTGCACTACTGCCACTATTGAAGACTTGGAAGCCGCCCTGGTGCCCAGCAAGGGACTAATGTAGAAGGAAAATATGCTATAGCCACACAATGGCATACCACTCAGCCAGAACAAAGGATGCAATCCAGCCATTTGTGACCACCAGAATGGCTATGAGGGTTTTAGGAGAGGTGAATCAAGCCCCAGGGAGAAAGTCAAATACCATAGGATCTCACTTACAAGGAGAAGAATAAGCAAGCACTAAATAACAGGTGGCACGGGACATTTAATTGGGGGTTCCACAGGCAAAGAGGGGCGGTGGGGGAGGGTGAAAGGGATGATGAGGCACAAGTGTGTGGTGAGGGCCTGTCATTAGGCTTACGCTGGTGCAGATGATGTAAGCTACGCAGAAGTCTAAATCGATGAGGATGCAAATCTGAAAGATAAAAGATGTTCTAATTCAGGGTTATGGCAATAAATTCACCAAAACTCAAAAATCCAAAAAGGGGTCCAGAATGACGGCATAAATCTTTGGGGGCTGAAAGAGATTAGAGAAGGTGAACTACCAAGGATGGAAAATCACCTCAAAATGCGTACTGATGCTACAGAAAGGTAGACCATTCCAAACAGATGAAGAGCACTACTACCAAGAGAACATGATCCGTCCTAAACCCATGAACCAACGGAAAATGTTACCGTCCATGATTTTACTACTAATCACCTTCATGAATAATGTAAACAGGCCCACGTCTTCCCAATTCAGGCAAAAGGTTGGTCCAAAATTACAATTCACGGCCATCTCTGTGACGGAGCGCATAAGTGCCCACGTTCCTCTTGGGCGGCCCAGGCCGCTCTGTTTGACATCACGGGTGCAGATCACATTAGCAGTGTTAGGAAATATACATTTCATGGTAATATGCGGACAGGGATGATAAATAAGTTGCAATTGTGAGGATACGTTATCAATACGCACCAGAAAATGAACCATGAGAATATTACAATCTATGAACGAATCTGGTACACTTCCCCAAAGGAGAAAGGAAGGAAAACATGTGACCTGCCAAGGTGGAATATGCAGAGTGCTAGGAGATGACACGATCATTGCACATCACAGGATTGCCTGAGCAACTTCAACTTGGGAGGGAGTCCAGGGTTTTCTCAGGGGAAGGTCCACCCACTTGGCCATCTACACAAGGTGTAAGAGATACAACCCAGGATAATCTTACAGGAAAGAAACCAGTGTCTAGAGAGAATGTAGCAGGCCTTCAAAGTTCGAGAAGAAAGTTAGAAACTGACAAGAAATCCAGAGAAAGGAAAACTATCCTACCTGTAAAGGGTGAGGAGTCAGACTGGTCTGAGATGGCTCTGAAACTCTGTGCGCATGGAGGTTGTCAGGACAAGTTAGAATTTTGAGGTTTTTTATGGCATCACAGTGACCATGTCCCCGTCGTTTTCTAACTTTCTCTTCTAACTTTGAAAGTTCTACTACATTCTCTCTACACACAGGTATCTTTCCTTTAAGATTATTCTTGGTTTTATCTCTTATCTTTTGTGGATATGGTTAAACTGGTGGACTTTCCCCGGAGACAGTCATGGAGGCCATCCCAAGCTGAAGTTGCCCATTCAATTGCCTGATGCACAATGATCATGTGATCTCCCAGCAGTCTGACAATTCCACCTTGGCAAGTCACATGCTTTCATTCCTTCATCATTTGGGGAAGTGTACCTGATGCGTTCACAGATTGTAATATTCTCAAGGTTCTCTTTCTGGTGTGTATTGATAAGGTCTCCTCACCATTTCTACTTGTTTATGTTCTCTGTGCCCATCAGACCGTGTAATCTGGATTTCCTAATGCTTGTAATATAGTCTACACCGTGATGCTAACCTTTGAAACCCGGTCAACTCAAGCAGAACATGTGCACTTACCCGCTACACCACAGGGCTGGCCCTGAATTGGACTTTTGGACCAAACTTTGGCCTGAACTTCGGAATATGTTGGCCTGCTTCGATCATTTGTGAAGGGAATCAGTAGTAACATCATGGATGGTAACATTTTCCATCGGGTCATGAGTTTGGCTCGGACAATGTTCTCTTGCTAGTATTCCTCTTCATCTCTTTGCAAAGGTCTACCTTTCAGTAGCATCATTAAGCATTTGGAGGTGATTGCCAATCCTTGGAAGTTCATCTTCTCTAATCTCTTTCAGCCTCCAAAGCTTTAGGCCGTAAATCTGCACCCCTCTTTGGAGTTTTGATTTTATGTGAATTGATTGTCATAACCCTGCATTGTAAGATCCTATAGCTTTCAGATCTACATCCTCATAGATTTAGACTTCTGTGTAAGTTACATCATCTTCACCACCGTAAGCCTAATTACAGGCCCTCATCACACACTTGTGCCTAATCAGCTCTTTCTCCCTCCGGTGGCCGCCCCCATTTCCCTCTGGGAACTACCAATCCTATGTCACGTGCTACCTGTTTGTTGGTCCATTTTTCCTCTTCTCCTTGTGCATGAGATCCTGTGGTATTTGACCTTTCCCCAGGGCTTTTTTCAGTTCCCCTAATACCCTCAGGAGCCTTTCTGGTGTTCCCAAATAGTGGCACTGCCTCCGTTCTTACAACTGAGTGTTATGCCATTGTGTGGCTATAGCCCATCTTCCTTCTTCTTTCGTCACATGATGGGGACCAGGGCGGCCTCGAAGTCTTGGATATCGGGAGTAAGGCTGTGGTGAGCACAGTGGTGCACGGATCTCTATGCGTTAGTGTTTCCAAGTTCTTTGGATAAATATGCTGCCAAGGACTACCTGGATCTTATGGTAGATGGATTCTGACATTTCTGAGGCTGTTCCACACAGCTTTGCATAGTGGCTGCACCGGTTTACACTCCCACCATCAGTGCAGGAAGCTTCTCTTCTCTCCACCTCCTCTCTGAAACCTGTGGTTTCCTGTCTTCCTCCTTATAGCCCTCTGACCACTGTGAGCTGCTATCTCAGTGCCGTTCGGATTCACATTGACCAGAGACTTAATGATGATGAGCATGTTTTCATATAGCCTGTTGGCCATCTTTCTATCTTCCTGGGATTAATGTCTGTTTCCATCTTTTTAACAGGTTGTATTGGGCTCGTTGTTTTTTTTTCCTCTGGAGACATATGAGTTCATTGGATCTTTTGGCTATTCACCTCTTCTCCGATGTGTGGTTTGCAAACATCCTGTCACAGTTGTGCTGTCTTTGCATTGAGCCGATGGTGTTGTTGGCTGGGCAGAAGGTTCTGCGTTGGATGGAGTCCTGCTTGATTCTTGTTTCCTTTGTTGCCATTGCTCAGTCACACATGCTTCTTCCAAACAGGCAGCCAAGCCAGATGGCAAAGAGCAAGCTGCCTGCGTTTTCTCCTCGTAGTGTCATGGTTTCAAGTCTTCCATTCAAGGCCTGAATCCATTTCGAGGTGGTGTGTGTGCCTGGTGTAACATCATGGTCTACTCTCATTGTGTTACATGTGGCTGTGCAGTCTACCCAGCACCGTTTCTTGTCGAGACTCTACTTTCTCTGCTGTCTCCTCTTGGCTCCCTGGTCATAAATGGGCTGTCCATGGATGTGTGAGTTGAGCTCTGGGGTCTCGATTCTGTTGCATGGGTCTGTGTGCCTATTTTGGAGTCCAGGCTGTGCTGTTTCGGGACCCAGCTCTTTGTTCTATATGTGGCAATCAGAAAGGGTGATAATTGCTGCTTTGTTCGTTTTCCTCAGGATTCCTGTGTCTATTCAGGGTCCTTTGTTGCTGGATAGAAACTTTAGGATTCTCTCTCCTATTTGTGTGGGACAGATTGCTGCAACTTTGACTGGGACTGCATGGAATCCAGACATTGCTTTGTCGTCAAAAATAATCCATAACCAATCTATAAATGAAACTTTGGGTGAGCTTACTCTGAGCTTAAATCTGAGGATTATAACCCGGGCATCAAACAAGTGGGGTGCACAGACTGGTTATATGCTCCCAGAGAGGATGTTTCACATAGGATTGAAATGTCCCATTTACAATAGTCACGAGACTACTCTGTTGGCACAGCGATTGATGGAAATAGCAGGTAGGTCTTCTGTCTCAGTGAACACAGCAGGGTGGCGGTCTGTTGCCTCCAGCTGACTGCTCACAGGTGGGCTGGGTGGTCAAAGATGAGTGCAGCAATCTGTTCATAGCCTAGGACAAAATGCTTATCCCTAAGGAAATGTTAATGTTGGGGAAGTTGCACCTTTATCTTAAGGGCCATAGGAAATGTCTAAGCAGATATGCAATGCGTGCTAAATAGCCATAGTCAGGCCCTTTTGGAAAAAACAAAATCAGGCCGAATTAGGTCTATACCAAATGGCTTCCTCATATACTCCAATATATCCTATTGCTTCCCATTTTTATTTGTCAGCTTTCTGCCGTATGGACGTTTCAAGTGTGTCCGTTGTTCCATTCGAAGGGCATGGAATAGCCTTGCATTGCCTTGTGACTTGTGGAATTTCTTTCCCCAAAACTTTGCTAGTTTTTGGTTTCCATCGCTTTCTCCTGTTTGGCAAAGGTTATTCGTAGATATAATTTTCTTCTCACTGGCATGGGTCTTTTTTATTTTGAGGTTCAGCTTTTCTATTCTTTGCAACTTTTAATTGGTTTTGTTTTGGCAGAAGTTTATGGCTGTGCTCAAATCTGCTGGCCATGCCACTGTATTCTCTGAACAAGAGTGGTGCTCTCTAAAGTCGCTTCCCATCTGCCTCTACACTAGGTCACACGCCTGGCACAGAATGGCTGGACGATCATTGAGGAGGCTGACCCCCAGGATTCCACGTGGCTGACCATGGGCTATCGACCCAAATGAAGTGGACTCCACACTGCCTCACTGGCCAGCTCCTTTCATGTTCCATTGGCAACCTGCAGTTGAGTGGAATGGGACTTGAATATGCTACTTGAGCCCAAATCTGGCCCTGTGTAGATGCGGCCAGCCTGTTTATCTGGCACACTGTGATGTCGGAGGATTTGTCAGAATCGTGTCTCCTCTGTCCAGTCTAGCTTCGTGGACACAGGCTTCAGAGCCTGTGGGGAGCAGTCTCATAACTCACCCTTCCCAGTTAGAACAGGTTTGACCTTCGCTGTAATTTTTGGGGTTGTGACTTTCTCAGACTTTCAAGCGTTCAAGCAGAATCTGTCTAAAGACTGACGTCTATCATTGTGGATTATTCACTTGTGATTTCTGTTGGCCTTCCATTTGACAGGACCTTATTTTCTTTTCCATCGTCCAATCGTCATGGTCTTTCTGAGGTATCTCCCTTTGGTATGCTTATCAGTGCGTTCTCCTTCATTCCAAGTTATGAATTTTGCATTTCTTTAATCACCTTAGGTTCTGTAGGCCGAGGTGTGAGTCCTTTCGTGATTGTTGGGTGTTGTCTTGGAATCTTTATAGGTCACTTGTAGGAATCTTTGCTATCCTGGTCGAGTTGACACTGCACTCTGACAACTCGTGGTCATCTTGGCTGGTTTGACATTCTGAGATCAGAAACTCCAGATTCGTGGGGGTCCTGGCAACCGCCTTCACGGACAGTATGTTTCTGAGACAAGTTCGCAAAATCTGATGAACTCCTCTCTCCAGGTAACAGATTTTTCTGTCTCTTTTCTGGATTTGGGAAATTTCGAACTTAACCCCTGATCCTTGGGCTCTCCACCAGATTAGGTCTAGATACTGGCTTACTTTATTTCCACAGGGTTTTCTATTGGTTTGACTTACATCCTCAGCTCTGGCATGTGTAGTTGTCTTTAAATATAATGTAGTGTTCTAATTTTGAGCCAACCCCCTTCCATATGGTGTCAAAACACAGAGTCAGTACTCTTTCTACGGCAAGAGATAATGGGAGAGAATTTCATTGGAGTCCAACTGAGCACGCTAGCCTGTTGGGGCAGCCTTGACACAGGAACGAAGCCCTCTGGAAAAGGGTGCTTTTCAGCACACTTCCAGTGCCCTTCCAAACCAGCAGACATACTCAAAGAATGATCGGCGTGCATTTCTTCAAGTCTTCAAAGAGATGTCTTGGGACACATTAGCATGTACCCAGTGGGCCCCCATGACTCCAGAGCTGTGGAAAGGGAGACTTCTCTTCAAAGCATGCTAAAGGCGTAGGACAGAGGCTTCGATTCTTCTCTTCAATGTCATCAAGAGATCATTCTTGACTTTGGATTATGAGTAAGGCAGAAGGACAACATAGGACTGATAAGCGCCAAGTCCAGCCTCTTGTTTCAAATCAAGTTTCAAGGTTGAATCAGCACGGCCTCCCCATCTACTTGAGTAGATGACAATGTTCTCCTCTCAGCGCTTGTCCCTCTATTATCGCTTCTTCCCAGTGATTCCTTTCTTATCCCTTGAATCAGCGTCTCTTTGATCTCTTCAAGTTTCTGTGCCTGGTTTCTGTTGGGAAAAGCTGTTTCTGTGTATCTCTCACTTCACTATCACAGCCTAGGCAAATACTCGCCCGGGAAACATGCGGCCATCTTTGGTGACATGTTCAGCGTGATGTCATAAACACCCTAGGATTTTTCTAAGTTATCCTGACAACGTCCATGCACACAGTGTTTGAGAGCCATCTCATACCAGTCTGAAGACTCCATCTTTCCAGGTAGGATAGTTCTCCTTGTTCTGCATTTCTTATCAGTTTCTAAGATTCTCCTCGAACATTGAAAGGTCTACTACCTTCCCTCCAGAGACCGGTTTCTTTCCTTTAAGATTATCCTGGGTTTTACCTCTTACCTTTTGTGGATATGGCCAAATGGGTGGATTTTCCACAGAGAAAGTCCTGGAGTCCCTCCCAAGTTCAATTTGCCCAGGCAATCCTCTGACTCGTGTGATCACTTGGCAGTCTGACAATTCCACCTTGTCGGGTCACATGTCTTCCTTCCTTCATCATTTGGGGACGTGTACCTGATACGTTCATAGATTGTAATATTCTCATGGTTCGTTTTCTGGTGCGTATTGATAAGTTCTCCTCACAATTTCTACTTCTTTATGATCTCTGTGCCAACCAGACCATGAAATCTGGATTTCCCATTGCTATTAATGTGATCCCCACCCATGATGCTAGGCGGTGATGCCCGGGCCGCCCAAGAGGAACGTGGGCACTTACTTGCTACACCACAGTGCCAGACCTGAATTGGACTATTGGAGCAATCTTTCGCTGAACTTGGGAAGAAGCTGGCCTTTTTCGATCATTCCTGAAGGTAATTAGTAGTGACCTCATAGAGGGTAACATTTTCCCTTGGTTCATGAGTTTAGCACGGAACACATTCTCTTTGTAGTATTCATCTTAATCTATTTGCAATGGTCGACCATTCTGTAGCATCATTAAGCATTTTGAGGAGCTTCACAATCCTTAGAAGTTCATCTCTCTAATCTCTTTCAGCATCAAAAGCTTTATGCCGCAAATATGCACGCCTTTTAGGATTTTTTCTTTCCCTCTGGGAACCACTAATCCAAAGGGAAGGCTGGTATCCAAAGCTACAATGCTCAGTTTGAAAACAATGAAATTCTCTCCCCCATCCCTCGCCATAGAAGAGTATTGCTTATGTGCTTTGACACCATATGTGAGGAAGTTGACTGAAAATTAGAACATTACACTTATGTTTAACGAAAAATAAACATGACAGAGATGACGATGTAAGTCGAACAACTAACGAATCCTACAGAAATAAAGTAAACCAGCATCCAGACGTAGTCTACTGAAATGATCAAGGATCCAGGGTCCACTTCGAGCGTCCCCATATTCAGAAAAGTGACATAAAAATATCTTACCTGGAGACAGGAATTCATCAGATTTCTCTAATTTGTCTTGGAAACATTATGTCCATACGGTGGTTGCCAGGACAACCTAGAATTTGGAGATTCTGATCTCAGAATGTCAAACCAACCAAGATGACCTCGTGTTCTCAGTGCTCCATTGGACCTAGACTAGGATAACAAAGACTCGTTTAAGTGAACGATTGAAATTCAAAGACAATACCAAAAAATCACGAAAGCACACACACGTCGGCCTAGAGAACATATGGTGACTAAAGAAATACAAAATTAATAACTTGAATGAAGGACAAGTGACTGATAAGCATATCTATGGGAGACAGCTGAGAAACACCATGACAATTGATGTGGATTAAGGCCGCCCAAGATCGAAAAGCCCAAGGTTATGTGGTGTACATGCAGAACTATATGACCCGTTGAATTTCTTTTGATATGAATTAGAGGTGCCCCAGTGAGAGAAGCCCAGGTCATGCTCACCTACATGCCTATCTATGGGGCCAGTTTTGTATCTAGTGTTATATGACCACACAATAAGAAGAACCCATCTGAACTGAAATCATTTAATGACGTTTACATCATATTTTCTTTTTCCAGTCAAAATAAGTCATGTACCCATGACTCATAAAATTAGCCCTTCCCCTCAACTCAGGGCAGCAGCAGGAGTACTGACTGCCCATGGGTCCTTTCCGCATTCAGCAGCAGCAGCAGCTCTTCGCTGCCCATGGGTCCTGTCCCCATGCATGCAGCTCTACACTGCCCATAGATCCTGTCACCATGCAGCAACTCTTTACTGCCCATGGGTCCTGTCCCCTTGTTATCCTGTAACATTCTCTAAATAAAAGAGCACCACTACCAGACGTTGAGAGTCCAAGAAATCTTTCAACTCTTCAGCTCGCTGAGCCTGCATCATATCTTGTGTCCTGTATGGGGAACTTGCTTCGTCAGTTTTTGAGCTCGACTTCTGGAAAGTGCCCCTTTCTTTCTGGTGCCTCTCTCTTTTTCGAGGATGGATCTAAACTCACTTCTCCATCAGGAGCTTTCTTGGTTAGCTGTATGAATCGATGTTTGCTGCCCATGGCTACTCTATGGGGCAAATCATGGCATTCAGCTTGAAGACAATCAGTAGCTTAAGCCTCAGGGTGATGTAGCATGAATTAATCCATTCCTTCCTGAGTCTATCTCTAATATATAAATATTACCTGGGCATGCATAGGCCACTTAAGTCATTAGGATGGTTGGCAATCTGCAAGACTCCGGTGGAAGGTTTCTTCTCCTAAGGCTGGATTGGGATACCTCCCATGGCACCTGACCAGGCTCTGAACTGTGCAAATGTCCCAATCGGGAATCGAGTTCAAGGAAACTACCAAAGTCTAACCTTTGCTTGAGTATGGGAAACCCTTCTTCAGAGAATGACTCCAACATGCAATTGGGTAGAATGTCCCTCAGAGCGGCGGAAAATTCCTCACACTTTTTCTCCATTATGTTCTCTCTTAAACTTCTCCTTTTGTCTCGGGGACCATTCACCAGGCACCTATTACTGCCAGGCAGAATAGGAAAGTTGTTCACCAGGCACCTGTTACTGCAAGGCATCCGAGGGAAGGTATACAAGGGATGCAATGCTGGCAGACACCCCCGTCACCCCTTGCTATAGGAACCGCACAGTAGGAACAACATGTGGGATGCTGCCGTAGGTTCAGGGGGCATTTTCAAGGTAATGGACGTGTCTCTTTCATCTTTGTTAGAGATACAATGGCCATTTTCATCTCCTTTTGAGCTTTGCAACCGGGAAACAAAGAAATCTTTCAAGAGTCAAGTCCTCCAACACTGGGAGCCCCAACTTTGGCTTTCTGGGCCTGATCACCCTGGTGAGCCCAAGTAGGGTGCCCTCTGTTGGCAGTTGACTCATTGAGTATTTTAGTCACCTACTGAGTTGGCTATGAGGGTAGGAAATCTGTGATTTTTTTCTGTGAACAGTCGTGCTACAGTAGTGTGCCACAGCACGGGAACTGTTGTGTGACTGTTATCTTGAGAACCCTCTGAGCAGCCATGAGGGTGAGGTCTGGTGTCTTCTATTCCTTTCTTTGTTTTGGTCATCATCTCCTCTGTTGTCACCAAGTCGAGGTTAAGATCAGGCTGGACCTGATCAGAACCTGCACACTTCTGTGAAATCGAAAAACTTGAAAACATTTTCAAGGGACTTAACTCTCAACCTGGGTACTTGGAGCCACGGCCCCCAGTCAGTTCCAGGCCTTTGTAGGCACTCCACCCTTCTCCACTCCACTGTCAGTCACACACTGGCTTTACTGCCATGGGGAATGCCATAAGCATCCCCAGAGACTCACCACTCAGGGTCATTCCAACTAATTAGAAACACTTTCAATTGTCTGGGTTATGGCACAGAAACTGCAGCTGGGAGAAACTTTGTGAGGTTTCTCTGTGCCTTTCTGGTGCAGTTGGACAGGTAGATCAACCTAGAATGTCCTTCAAGTTACAGTCCAGTTTCTGAGAAATCAAGAGCAACCGTCCTTAGAAAGTCCTTGCAAGACTGGAAAGACAGTTCTAGAGGCAGCTCAGTTTCGAACTAGTTCCTTTATCATGAAAAGGATTATCATCCCCCCTCTCCAGGAACTACTATCTAGCCAATCACTGAGTCTTAAGACTCAAAAAAAAAAAAAAAAGAAAGGAGGGGAAAGGATAAATGGCCATAAGTGTGTCATTGCAAAAAGTATAGCATCTAGAGAGTCTTCTCCATAAGCATTAATAAAAAGGCTCAAAACAAAGTTTGGATTCATAACTGGTGAGCTTTGTATTATTGTACCTGAGTCACAGCAGTAGATTTTAAAACAATAGTTGTACTGTCTCTGTGTATGTGTGTCTATGTGTACGTTATACATGTGATATTTTTACCCCTGGATGGTATGGCCAAAATAAAGATCTCTGTTTAGTTGGCTTAAAGTAAGTGCTTTCATAAATTCTAAATGTAGTAGAAATTAACTCAGTGCCTTTCAAAGTTAACATCATGTGAATTAACCTTTGGTAAATGAAAGCTTCTTTAAGTTTGTTGGTTTGATTGAAAATAGTCTTGTTGTCAGAGTTGTCAGTATTTGCATAGGATGCAGGTATTCAGCCTCGGTTTACTAGTGATATAAGTTCACATTGTCTGTTAAATTTGTCAGGAAAATAATATATTTAAATGATGACCAGTTTTGCCTAATGCCTCATGAGGTTTCCGTAGGTAATCTTAACAGAATTGTTGGACACAAATGGTTTAAATACATAAAACTCATGAAATTGAATACAATAACATTTATGGTCTCTATACATGGGGGAAAAAAACAGCTTCAAATTCTTTTGGTAACAATGTTGAATTTTGCCAAGTAAAGTTAAATAATAAATATCTGAATATCTGGATCATTTTTGGATAGGATGAAACACTGAATCATTAATAAACACATCAAAGTTATCTACTTTTGGCTTCTTATGGAAGAGGCTAAAAGCGTGTGGGTGTATTAAAAAGCATGCCTTGTGTTTAGTTGTAAAGCGGCGTGTTTCTAAACTTAGGAAGTGTTTAGAATGCTGATAGAAAAGACGATCCATAATTGCTTACCTTTTCAGTGTTTACTAGGTCTGTTAAGGGTTAAAGTTCTAATTACCTTATGGAATTAAACCTACTGCAAATTACTAAGGAAAAGAGCTTTGTATTCAAGGTGGCTAAAATGGAGGCTTTCAGTAAAAAAGGTATAAAGAATGGAAATATTTTTGTTTGATTGGTTAAGGAAGATAAATTCGTCCTGATGTACTAGAAAGAAAAAAACAAAGACTTTGGGAGAAATTCTGAAAACATAAAAGAAAGTTTTAGAAGGTTTGTGAAGGAGAAATTCTGAAAGGAGTTTTATGCCTGGTCAAGTAGACTAACGTAAGTTCAATTAAGTGCATGAGTTTGAATGTTCAAATAAGTAGGTGCAGAAATTCAAGTTTGCTTTTCTCTAAAAGGATACATTTTCTTGAACTTTTGATCTGCTCTTGGTAAAGAGGTCATAAAAGCTATTCCTTTGTGTAAGTCTACCTAAGAGACAAATCTGTTTTGTGAAAATAATGACTGAGGTCACTCTTAAGATTTTTGACTCTGTTATCACTTTGAATAGATACCCGAGCATTGCTTCACAGGGAGTGTTGCTTTCTATTTGAACAAGCATTTGAAAAGCTTTTGATATGTTTTGACAAGCTTCTCCCTCAAAAATATTCAAATGCTGAATGAAGGCTTTCTTTTGACCTGGTAGGCAGAAGAAAAATTACTCTGAGGATTTTTAGAGGGCCCCTGAGACTTCTCGAAGACATTTGCTCTCTCTTCCTATAAGAAGGAAGATATTAAACTAATTAGGCATACTTGGTCTATTAAATTACATGGGAAACATTGCGAAATAAGTGATGATAGACTTCCTTAGGTGGTATAAGATGGGTAAATGTTATTAATATAGGTGTCTTAAAATTATGTAGCATTCCTAAGAGTCTGATCTTTCCTGGTTAACAGTCATAAGACCAATTATTATCAGCAAGTGTTATATGTCACTGAAGTAGCCAAGTTTCTTGGTCAATTGCCCTTTTGAGTCCTTTGTCCATTTCCAGGTAGTTGTTTTACTTTGATGCTTTTTTCTTTTCTAAATATGCTTCATCTTCTGAGAAATTCCAGGAAAGGGTTCTGACACAAAGGTTCTAAACGACAGGCTTCTGATAAACTTTCAGATTGTAAAACTGAACGGAGTAAGAAATTACAGAATTCTAACAGAAACTAAGCTCATCGATCTGCTAACAGAAAACTCAGCTCAAGAATTGATTATACAGGACTGTGTGAACTGATGAGGATGGTTGTAATTGTTTAGAACTTCTGTTTGAAATATTGTTGAGTTTTGATGTGTTGTTTTGTTTTCTCGTAATGAAGGAAAGCTTTTTCTCTTTTCCCTTATGCTAACAATGACCTACAGCCATTTGGTGAAATTATACCTTCATGAGCAAAACTGAAACATTTATCTTTTTCTCCCTACATTATCCCTAAGGAATTTGGAAACCCCTTGTCACTGAGTATGGTTATTTAGTGGCAATATTTGCATAAGTTCCATAAGAATCTGTTCACGTTATAACAGGCCACATTGGTTATACTACCAAGGCTTTGACTGGAATGTCATATTTGAAACATACAGGCTCAGATATGACAAGACAGCATTTCAGGAACAAAGATTGGACTTTCTGGAATACAGTCCCTAGGAAACATGGGCCTGGTACCTTGTTTACAGAGATTCTGGCAATCTTGCCCGGTCGCTAAGGAAGCTTGCTTATCTGCCAGGTGCAAGGAACCTCCGAATATTTTGGTGGACCTCAAAGAGAACTGAACTCACATCTGTAGGTACTGCAGGCCAAATCTGATGGCAAGTCCTTGGCTTGGCTTTTCTGGCATCTAGAGGCCTTCACAGATCAATGTGAGATTACTCTCCCTGGGGCAGCCCCAATTCATACTAGAAAAATATCCACCAGGTCATGTAGTTTGGCTTGTAGGCCAGGTCACCTTGGGCTTTTCTAGCTTGGGCAGCATTAATCCACATCATAAACCACCCCTGAACCCATTATGACTGGAAATCTTTGGGGATATGAATGATGGTCAGTCTTCTGTAACTACTTCTGGCTGTACAATGTCGTAGAGCTTCCCCAAAATGGGGCGATAGGTACAGTTAGGAAGTTCAGTGGACCAGAAGTCTTCACTGGTGGAGTTCAAGGATGACAAGTTGTACAGAGCCTCTGGAGACGAGAGAATCCTTTGACGAGAGGTGGTCCAGGAGGTGAAACATTTTTGACATGCTACAGACAAACAACGAAAGAGACAACAAATTATAATAAATACAAGCAGTATGTTTAACCCAATGAATAAGATTTTGAAGTACTGCAGAAACCTGGTCCTGACTAGGAGTTCAACCAGTCGTTTACAGTTAGGGTTGGTCAGACATGGATTTAATTTGGTGGCTGGGATAAGAAGCCAGAAATATTTTGATGGTAGTCAGGAATATAGACACAACATTGTTTTTATAATGACACTGGTGCCCCCTTGTGCTGCTGTCAAGACATCTAGTGCCATTTGGATTTGGAGGACTGCCTTACACACTTGGGATACTTCTAAATTGAGCAGCGAAATGCTATGTTGTGTATCATTTAATGCCTTCATAATAAATTTGTTTAGGACTTCCATGTGCAAGATGATATTTTCGATTCCTAATTGGGGAAGGAAAATTGCGGAAAGATGGTCATACCAGTGGAAGACAGAGCGGGTCCAGTGCTGTTGCAGGTTGGGTAGCTTAGCAGGAGGAGATATAGTAAATGTAGTTCTACCTTGCATCCAGACAAAGCCTAGGGTGCATCATCCAATCCATCCAGGTGGCAGCCAAGGTAATAAATTGGAGCCACATATCCACTGAGCACCGTTAGCGGCTAAGCAATGCATTCTGGGCCGTCTATCCCAGTCAGTCCCAAACTAACCTGTATTTTTTTTTTACGGCTATGACATAAGAACACATATAAAAGGGATTTTTTCCCAAGGTCAGCTGCTATTAGGCCATGTATCACAGGTGTGGTTGGTTTCTTCCCAACAAAGAGCGGCCTTTTACTCAGTCGCCCACTAGTAGGAGTGAACCAAATATACTCATCCCAAATTAGATATGCTCCATCCTGTGTGTATCGATAAGTTGGGGACTTTACTGTTGGAACTTGTTTTGTTTGATACACCTGTGACAAGGCAAATCTAGTTAGTATTTGGACAGTAGTATTGAAGGAAAATGTTTGATTGTGGCCATGGAAGTCCGAGGTGTCAGAGATAGATGGCCACAAGGAGACATTACGATTAGTAATAGATGAATCTTGCAGAAGAAAAGAGCTAGAATCTAGTATCCATGAATGGCTACTTTAGATTCTACAGAAGCGTAATTTTTTGCTCTCTTAAATCATCCTCATTTTTACAAAAGACAGCCAAATTATGATTAACACTTTTGCAAATAAAGTGTAGTTTCAATACAACTTGCTCCAATTATTTACATAAGAGCAGAAAGAATCGGAATTGCTTATAGAGGTTTTTAAAAATCTGCTTTGCTGGAATTTTTTCTGAGGAGTCTCAGATTGAACTGTGAAGGCCTCTAGAGGCCAGAAAAGCCAAGCCAAGGACTTGCCATCAGATTTGGCCTGCAGTACCTACAGATTTGAGTTGTGTTCTCTTTGAGGTCACCCAAAATATTTGGAGGTTCCCTGCACCTGCCAGATAAGCATGATTCCGTAGTGACCGGTCAAGATTGCCAGAATCTCTGTAAACAAGGTACCAGGCCCATGTTTCCAAGTGGCTGTATTCCAGAAAGTCCAATCTTTGTTCCTGAAATGCTTTCTTGTCATATCTGAGCCTGTATGTTTCAAATATGACATTCCAGTCAAAGCCTTGGTAATATAACCAATGTGTCTTGTTATAAAGAGAACAGATTCTTATGGAACTTATGCAAATATTGCCACGAAATGACCATACCCAGTAACAAAGCGTTTGACAATTCCTTAGGCATAAGGTAGGGAGAAAAAGGTAAATGTTTCAGTTTTGCTCATGAAGGTATAAGTTCACTAAATGGCTGTAAGTCATTGTTAGCATAAGAGAAAAGAGAAAAAGCTTTCCTTCATTATGAGAAAACAAAACAACACATCAAAACTCAACAATATTTCAAATAGAAGTCCTAAAATATTACAATCATCCTTTTCAGTTCACACAGCCCTGCATAATCAGATCTGGGGTTGAATCTTCTGTTAGTAGATTGATGAACTTAGTTTCTGGTAGAATTCTGTAATTTCTTACTCCATTCAGCTTTACAATCTGAAAGTTTATCAGAAGCCTGTCGTTTAGAACCTTTGTATCAGAACCCTTTCGTGGAATTTCTCAGAAGATGAAGCATATTTGCAAAAGAAAAAAGCATCAGAGTAAAACAACTACCTGGAAATGGACAAAGGACTCAAAAGGGCAATTGAGAAAGAAACTTGGCTACTTCTGTGACATATTAAAATTCCAGATAATAAGTGGACTTATGACTGATAACGAGGAGAGATCAGAATTTTAGGAATGCTATATAATTTTAAGACATCTATATTAATAACATTTACCCATCTAATAACACCTAAGAAAGTCCATCATTACTTATTTTACAATGATTCCCGTGCAATGTAATAGACCAAATAAGTCTAATTAGTTTAGTATTTTCCTCCTTTTGGAAGAGAGAGCAAATGTCTTTGAGAAGTCTCAAGGGCCCTCTGAAAAGCCTCAGATTAATTTTTCTTTTGTCTACCAGGTCAAAAGACAGCCTTCATTTAGGATTTGAATATTTTTGAGGGAGAATCTTGTCAAAACATATCAAAAGCTTTTCAAATGCTTGTTCAAATGTGAAACAACACTCACTGTGAAATATGCTCAGGTATCTATTCAAAGTGATAACAGAAAGAGTCAATAATCTTAATAGTGACCTAAGTCATTATATTCACAAAACAGGTTTGTCTCTTAGGTAGAGTTACTCGAAGTAATAGCTTTTATAACCTCTTTATCAAGAGCAGATCAAAAGTTCAAGAAAATGTATCCTTTTAGAGAAAACCAAATTTGAATTTCTGCACCTACTTATTTTTAACATTCAAACTCATTCACTTAATTGAACTTACTTTACTCTTCTTGAGCAGGCATAAAACTCCTTTCAGATTTTCTTCTTCACAAACCTTCTAAAACTTTCTTTTATGTTTTCAGAATTTCTCCCAAAGTCTTTGTTTTTTTCTTTCTAGTACATCAGGACGAATTTATCTTCCTTAACCAATCAAACAAAAATATTTCCATTCTTTATACCTTTTTTACTGAAAACGTACATTTTAACTTCCTTGAATACAGAGCTCTTTTTCTTAGTAATTTCCTGTAGCTTTAATTACGTAGGTTAATTAGAACTTTTAACCCTTAACAGACCTACTAAACACTAAAAAGGAAAACAATTATGCATTGTCTTTTATATCAGTATTCTGAACACTTCATAAATTTAGAAACACGCCACTTTACAACAAAACACAAGGCATGGTTTTTAATACACCCACACGCTTTTAGCCTCTTCAAAAAGAAGCCAAAAGTAGATAACTTAGATGTGTTTATTAATAATGTTTCAGTGTTTCGTCCTATCCAGAAATGACCCAGATATTCAGATTTTTATCATTTAACTTAACTTGGCAAAACTCAAGATGGTTACCAAAAAGCATTTTGAAGCTGTTTTTCTTTCCCAAACTATACAGACCATAAAAGTTTTTGTACTCACTTTAATGAGTATTATCTATTTAAACCATTTGTTTCCATCAATTATGTTCAGATTACCTACTGAAACCTCATGAGGCCTTAGACAAAACTGGTCATCATTTAAAGCTATTACTTTGCTGACAAATTTTGCAGACAACGTGAACTTATATGACTAGTAAACCCAGGCTGAAGGCCTGCATCCCTATGCAAATACCGACATCCCTGACAACAAGACTATTTTCAATCAGACCAACAAACTTAAACAGTCTTTCATTTACCAAAGGTTAATTCACATGACATTAACTTTGAAAGGCACTGAGTTAATTTCTACTGCATTTAGCATTCATGTAAACACTTACTATAAGCCAACTAAACAGAGATCTTAATTTTGGTCATACCACCCAAGGCTGAAAATATCACATGTATAACCTACACATAGACACGCATACACAGAGACTGTACAACTACTGTTTTAAAAGCTACTGCCGTGAATCGGTTACAATAATATAAAGCTCACCAGTTATGAAGGTAAACTTTGTTTTGAGCCTTTTTACAAATACTTATGGAGAAGACCCTCGAGATGCTAGACTCTTTCAATGGCACATTTATGGCCATTTCTCCTTTCCCCTCCTTTCTTTTTTTCAGTCTTAAGAGTGAGTGATGGGCTAGATAGTAGTTCCTGGAGAGGGGGGATGATAATCCTTTTCATGATAAAGGAACTAGGTGGAATCTGAACTGCCTCTAGTGCTGTCTCTCCAGTCTTGCAAGGATTTTCTAAGGACAGTTGCTCTTGATTTCTCAGAAACTGGACTTTAACTTGAAGGACGTTCTAGGTTGATCTACCTGTCCAACTGCACCATAAAGGCACAGAGAAACCTCGCAAATTTTCTCCCAGCTGGAGTCTGGGGCATAACCCAGACAATTGAAGTGTTTCTAATTAGTTAGAATGACCCTGAGTGATGAGTCTTAAGGGACGCTTATCTCATTCTCCACAGCAGTAAAGCCAGTGTCTGACTGACAGTGAAGTGGAGAAGGGTGGAATGCATACAAAGGGCTTGAACTGGCTGGAGGCCGGGGCTCCCAGTACCCGGGTTGAGAATGAAGTTCCTTGCGAAATGTTTTCAAGTTTTGTGATTTTACAGAAGTTCCAGGTTCTGGTCAATTCCAGCCTGAACTTAACCAAGACTTGGTGACAACAGAGGACATGATGAGCAAAACAAAGAAAGGAAATGAAGACATCAGACCTCACCCTCATGGCCGCTCAAAGAGGGTTCTCAAGAGAAGTCTCACTCAACAGTTCCCATGCTTGGGCACACTACTGTAGCATGACAGTTCACAGAATAACTCACAGGTCTGCTACCCTCATACCCAACTCAGTAGGTGACTAAAACACTCAATGACTCACCCCCCAAGAGAGAGCACCCTACTTGGGCTTTCCGGGGTGATCAGGCCCAGAAATGCCAAGTTTGGGCTCCCAGGGGTGGAGGCCATGACTGTTGACAGATTTCTTTGCTTCCCTGTTGCAAAGCTCAAAAGGAGACGAAAATCGCCATTGCAACTCTAAGAAAGATGAAAGAGACAGGTCCATTACCTTGAAAATTCCCCCTGAACCTGGGGCAGCATCCTACCTGTCATTCCTACTGTGGGGTTCCTATAACAAGGGGTGATGGGGGTGTCCCCCAGCATTGCCTCCATTGCATATCTTCCCTGGTATGCCTGGAAGTTACAGGTGCTTGGTGAACATCTTTCCTATTCTGCCTGGCAGTAATAGGTGCCTGGTGAATGGTCCCCAAGAGAAAGGGAGAAGTTCAAGAGAGAACAGGATGGAGAAAATTAGTGAGGCATTTTCCGCCACTCTGGGGGACATTCTACGCAATTGAGTGTTGGAGGCATTCTCCGAGAAGGGCTTCCCATACGCAACCAAAGGTTAGACTTTGGTACTTTCCTTGAACTGGAGTCCCAATTGGGACATTCACACAGTTCAGAGCATGGTCAGGTGCCATGGGAGGTATCCCAATCCAACCTTAGGAAAGGAACCTTACAGGGTAGTCTTGCAGATTGCTGACCATCCTAATGACCTAAGTGGCTGACCCGTGCCCACCTAAAATTTGTATATTAGAGATAGAGTCAGGAAGGAATGGAGTGATTCACTCTACATCGCCCTTAGGCTTAAGGTAGTGATTCTCTTCAAGCTGAATGCCATGATTTGCCCCATAGAGTAGCCATGGGCAGCAAACGTGGATTCATACAGCTATCAAAGACAGTTCCTGATGGAGAAGTGAATTTAGATTCATCCTCGAAACAGCGAGAGGCACAAGGAAGAAAAGGGCTCTTACCAGAAGTTGAGCTCAGAAACCGATGAAGCAAGTTCCCGGTAGGGGGGCCACAATATATGATGGTGGGTCAGCGAGCTGATGAGTCGGAAGAAAGATTTCTTGGTCTCTCAAGGCCTGGCAGAGGTGCTCTTTTATTTAGAGAATGGTACAGGATAACATAGGGAGAGGACCCAGGGGCAGTAAAGAGTTGCTTCATGGGGACAGGACCTATGGGTAGTGAAGAGCTGCAGGCATGGGAACTGGACCCATGGGCAGTGAATAGCTGCTGCTGCTGCATGGGGAAAGGAGCCATGGGCAGTCAGATGTCCTGCTGCTGCCCTGCGTTGAGGGTAAGGGCAAATTTTATAAGGCATGGGTATGTGACATTTTTACTGGAAAAAGAAAAGATGATGTAAAAAGCCATTAAATGACTTCAGTACAGATGGAGTCTGGTTATTGTGTGGTCGTATAACATTAGATACGAATTTGGCCATATAGATAGGCATGTAGGTGAGCATCGCCTGGGCTTCTCTCACTGGGGCACCTCTAATTCATACCAAAAAAAATTCACCGGGTCGTATGCTTTGACATGTAGGCCAGGTAACCCTAGGCTTTTCGAGCTGGGGCAGCCTTAATCCACATCAATCGTCATTGTCTTTCTCAGCTATCTCCCATAGATACGCTTATCAGTCCGTTCTCCTTCATTCCAAGTTATGAATTTTGTGTTTCTTTAATCACCATATGTTCTCTAGGCTGATGTGTGAGTGTTTTCATGATTGTTGGGCATTGCCTTTGAATTTCCATCGTTCTCTTGAGGGAATCTTTGCTATCCTAGCCTAGGTCCAACTGAGCACTGAGAACACGAGGTCATCTTGGTTGGTTTGACATTCTGAGATCAGAAACTCCAAATTCTAGGTTGTCCAGGCAACCACCTTATGGACATAATGTTTCTGAGACAAATTAGAGAAATCTGATGAATTCCTGTCTCCAGGTAAGATATTTTTATGTCTCTTTTCTAAATTTGGGAAGGCTGGAACTTGACCCTGGATCCCTGGTCCTCCTAGTAGATTACATCTAGATACTGCTTTGCTTTATTTCTGTAGGGTTTGTAAGTTGTTTGATTTACACCCTAAGCTCTGGCATGTTTATTTTTCATTAAATATAAGTGTAATGTTCTAATTTTCAGCCAGCTTCCTCACATATGCTGTCAAAACACATAGTCAATAATCTTCTACGGCCAGAGATGGGAGAGAATTTCACTTGTGCCAAACTGAGCACTCTAGCTTTGGATGGCAGCCTTCACTTTGAATTGGTGATTCCCAGAGGGAATGAAAAAATCCAAAAAGGCGTGCTGATTTGGGGCATAAAGGATTTGAGGCTGAAAGAGATTAGAGAAGATGAACTTCCAAGGACTGTGAATCTCCTCCAAATGCTTAATGATGCTACAGAAAGTAGACCATTGCAAATAGATTATGGGGAATACTATGAAGAGAATGTGTTCCGTGCTAAACAGATGGACCAAGGGAAAATGTTACCATCTATGATGTTACGAGTAATTACATTCACGAATAATCACAGCAGGCCATCTTCTTCCCAAGTTCAGGAAAAATATGGGTCCACAAGTAAAATTCAGGGCCAGCCATGTGTTCAGGAGTGTAAGTGCCCACATTCCTATTGGGTGGCCTGGGATTCATGGATTCGCATCACTGGTGCTGATCAGATTAGTAACGTTGGGAAAGATAGATTTCATGGCATGGTGTGTACAGAGATCACAAAGAAGTCGAAATTGTGAGCATACATTAGAGATAGGCAATAGGAAAAAAACATGAAAATATTGCAATCTATGACACATCTGGTACACTTCCCTAAATACAGACTGAAGGAAGTGATGTGACCTGCATAGGTAGAATTGGCGGACTGCATGAGATGACACGATCATTGCTCATCAGAGGCTTGAGTGGGCAACTTCAACTTTGGATGGAGTCCAGGACTTTCACTGGGGAAAGTCTACACATTCGGCCATATTCACAAAATGTAACAGATTAAACCCAGGATAAACTTAAAGTAAAGAAACCATGTCTAGAGAGAATGTAGTAGACATTTAAAAGTTCAAGGGTAAAGGTAGAAACCCACAAGAAATCCAGGAAATGGAAAACTATTCAAGCTGGAAAGGGAGAGTAGTCATGTGCATAGAAGATGCTGGGACAACTTAGAAGTTTGAGGGAGTTTATGACATCACAGTGAACATGTCACCCAAGATGGCCTCATGCTTATAGTCTGAGGATTGTCCTAGGCGATGATACTCAAGTTAGAGATACCCAGAAGAGAATTTAAAAACAGAAACCAGGCACTGAAACTTGAAGAGAGAGAATACAGGCTGATTAAAGGGGTAAGAAAGAAGTCATTGTGAGGAAGCAATAATAGGGGACAAGCGCTGAGTGGAGAACATTGTAATCTACTCAAGTGTATGGGGAGGCCATGCTGATGCAAGCTTGAAACTTGATTTGAAACCAGACGCTGGACTTGGGGCTTATCAGACCTACATTGTCCTTCTGTCTTAATCATAATCCAAAATTAAGAATGATCTCCTGAGGACACTGTAGACAATGATTGATGCTTCCTTTCCTATGCCCCTAGCATTCATTGAAGAGAAGTCTCACTTTCCATAGCTCTGGCATTACAGAGGCCCATTGGGTACATGCTAATGTGTCACAAGATATCTCTTTGAACACTTGAAGGAATGGACCCCCATCATGCTTCGTGTATGTCCCATTGTTTGACAGGGCTCCAGAATTGTGCTGAGAAGCACCCTATTCCAGACGGCTTTGTTGCTTTGTGAGGGCTGCCCTACCAGGCTAGTATGCTTGGTTTGGCTTCAATGAAATTCTCTCCCCGTATCTCTTGAAGTAGAATGATTATTAATATCATGTATTGACAGCATATATAAGGAGGTTGGCTCAAAATTAGAACATTACAATTATGTTTATAGAAAAATAAACATGCCAGAGCTTAGGATGTAAATCGAACAAGTAAAACACTCTATAGAATTATAGTAAGCCAGTATCTAGACATAATCTAGTGGAACACTCAAGGATCGGGAGTAAAGTTCGAAACTTCCCAAATCCAGAAATGAGACAGAAAAGTATCTTACCTGGAGTGGAGTTCATCAGATTTCTCTAATATGTCTCGGAAACATAACGTCCGTGAAGGCGGTTGCCAGCACAACTTCAAATCTGGAGTTTCTGATCTCAGAATGTCAAAGCAACCAAGACGACCACGTGTTCTCAGGGCTCAGTGTCACCTCGGCCAGGATAGCAGTTTCCTAGAGGTGACCAATGGAAATTCCAAGACAACACACAACAATCACGAAAGGACTCAGACCTCGGCATACAGAACATATGGTGATTACAGAAATACAAAAGTCATAGCTTGCAATGGAGGAGAACGGACTGATAAGCATATCGAAGAGAGATAGGTCAGAAAGACCGTAACGATTAGACTTCGGAAAAGAGAAAAAAATCCCTGAAAATGGAAGGCCAATAGAAATCACATCTGAATAATCCACAGTGAAAGACTTCAGTCATTAGACAGACTCTGACTGGACGTTTGAAAGTCTGAGAAAGTCACAACGCCAAAAACTGCAGCGAAGGTCAAACCTGGACTAACTGGGAAGGGTGAGTTATGGGACTGCTCCACGCGGGCTCTGAAAGCCTACATCCAGGAAGCTAGACAGGACAGGAGACACATGATTCTGACAAATCCTCCGACATCACAGAGGGCCAGAAAAAGAAGCTGGCCTCATCTACACAGGGCCAGAGGTGGGCTCAAGTAGCATATTCAAGTCACGTCCCACTCAACTGCAGGTTGCCAATGGAACACGAAAGGGGCAGGCCAGTGGGGAAGTGGTGAAGTCCGTGCATTCTGGTTTGGGAGCCCGGCATCAGAAACATGGAATCCTGCGGGTGAGCATCCTCACAGCTCGTCCAGCCATTCTGGGGCAGATGTGTGAGGTAGTGTAGAGGTAGATGGGAAGCGACATTAGACAGCTCCACTCTTCCAAAGCAAATACAGCAGCATGGCCCGCAGATGTGAGCGCAGCCGTAAACTTCTGCCAAAACAAAGCCAATCGAAAGTTGCAAAGAATTGAAAAATTGAACCTCAAAAAAGAAAGCATGCCAGTAAGAAGTAAAAGATATCTAGCAATAACCTTGGCCAAACAGGAGAAAGCTATGGAAACCGAAATCCAGCAAAGATTCTGGGGAAGAAACTCCAGAAGACACAAGGAGACGGAAGGCTATTCCGTGTTCTTCGAATGGAAGAACTAACACACTTGAAGCGTCCATACACAATAAAGCCATCTCTGGATTCCACGCAGTCCCAGTCAAAGTCGCAGCACTATTTCCCACAGAAATGGAAGAGAGAATCTTAGAGTTTCTATCCCGCAACAAAAGACACTGAATAGCCAAAGGAATACTGAGGAAAACGTACAAAGCAGCAGGCATCACACTCTCTGATTTACAGATATAGGACGAAGTGCTAGGTACGGAAACAGCACAGCCTGGTGCCCAAAAGAGGCACACAGACCCATGGAACAGAATCGACAGCCCAGAGGTCAACTGACACACATATGGACAGCCCATTTTCGACCAGGGAGCCAAGAGGAGACAGCAGAGAAAGGAGAGTCTCGACAAGAAATGGTGCTGGGAAGACAGCACAGCCACATGGAACACAGTGAGAGTAGACCGTGATGTTACACCAGGGACACACACCACCTCGAAATGGATTAAAGCCTTGAACGGAAGACTTGAAAACGTGCAGCTTCTAGGAGAAAACGCAGGCAGCTTGCTCTTTGCCATCTGGCTTAGCCACCTGTTTGGAAGAAGCATGTGTGACCGGGCAAGGGAAACAAAGGAAACAAGAAACAAGCGGGACTCCATCCAACGCAGAAGCTTCTGCCCAGCCAACGACACCATCGACTGACTGCGAAGACTGTGCAACAACTGACAGCAGATGTTTGCAAACCGCACATCGGAGAAGGGGTGAACAGCCATAAGATCAAATGAACTCATACGTCTTCACAGGAAAAGAAACAGCGAGCCCAATAAAACCAGGGCAAAAGATGGAAACAGACAGCTCTCCCAGGAAGATAGAGAGATGGACAACAGGCTGTATGAAAACATGCTCATCAACATTAAGTCTCTGCTCAATGCAAATACAAACGGCACTGAGATAGCAGCTCACAGTGGTCAGAATGGCTATAAGGATGAAGACAGGAACCAACAAGTTTCAGAGAGGAGGTGGACAGAAGGGAAGTCTCCGGCACTGCTGGTGGGAGTGTAAACCGGTGCAGCCACTACGCAAAGTGGTGTGGAATTGCCTCAGAATTTTCAGAATCCATCTACCACATGATCCAGGTATTCCTCTGTGGCGTATATATCCAAAGATCTTGGAAACACTAATGCACAGAGATCCGTGCATCGCTGTATTCTCCAAAGCCTTACTCCCAATATGCAACATTTGGAAGCCTCCCTGGTGCCCATCAAGGGACGAATGGAGAAGGAAGATGGGCTATAGCCACACAATGGCATAGCACTCAGCTGTAGGAACACATGCAGTGCAGCCATTTGTGACCACCTGAATGGCTCCTGAGGGTATCAGGGGAACTGAAAGAAGCCCTGGGGTAAGGTCAAATACCACAGAATCTCACGTACAAGGAGAAGAGGAAAAATGGACCAACAAACACGTAGCATGTGACATAGGATTGGCAGTTCCCAGAGGGAAAGGGGGGCGTGGGACGGAGGGACAAAGAGTTGATTATGCACAAGTGTGTGGTGAGGGCCTGTAATTAGGCTTACGCTGGTGAAGATGATGTAGCCTACACAGAAGTCTAAATCTATGAGGATGTAGATTTGAAAGCTATAGGATGTTAGAATGCTGGGTTACGGAAATCAATTCACATAAAATCAAAACTCCGAAAAGGGGTGCAGATTTACGGCCCTAAGCTTTGGAGGCTGAAAGAGATTAGAGAAGATGAACATCCAAGGATTAGCAATCGCCTCCAAATGCTTAATGATGATACAGAAAGGTAGACCTTTGCAAAGAGATGAAGAGGAATACTACCAAGAGAACATGGTCCGAGCCAAATCATGAATCAACGGCAAATGTTACCGACCCTGATGTTACTACCGCTTCCCTTCATGAATGATCGAATCAGGCCAACATCTTCCCAAATTCAGGCCAAAGGTTGGTCCAAAAGCCCAATTTGGGGCCTGGCTGTGATGTAGCAGGTAAGTGCCCACATCTGCTTGGGCGGCCCGGGCTTCACCGGCTAGCATCACGCGTGCAGATCAGATTACTAGCATTAGGAAATACAGATTTCAAGGTTTGGTGGTCACAGAGATCATAAAGAAGTAGAAATGGTGAGGAGACCTTATCAGTACGCACCAGAAAAACATCCACGAGAATATTACAATCTATGAACGGATAAGGAACACTTCCCCAAATGATGAAGGAAGGAAAACATGAGACCTGCCAAGGTGGAATTGTCAGACTGCTAGGAGATCATATGATCAGTGTGCGTCAGGGGAATGCCTGGGCAACTTCAACATGAGAGGGCCTCCCGGACGTTCTCTGGGGAAAGTCCACCCATTTGGCCATATCCACAAAAGATAAGAGATAAAACCCGGGATAAGCTTAAAGGAAAGAAACCGGTGTCTAGAGGGAACGTAGTAGACCCTTCAAGTCCTTGGAGAAAGTTAGAAACCAACAAGAAATCCAGAGCAAGGAAAACTATCCTACCTGGAAACGGGGACTAGTCAGATTGGGATGAGACGGCTCTGAAACACTGTGTGCATTGAGGTTGTCAGGACAACTTAGAATCTGAGGGTGTTTATGACATCACGGTGAACATGTCACCCAAGATGGCCGCATGTTTACAGTCCGAGGATTGGCCTAGTCTAGGACACTCAAGTGAGAGATACCCAGAAACAGCTTTTCCAAACAAAAACTTGAAAGGATCAAACAGACTCTGATTCAAGGGAGAAGAAAGGAATCATTGGGAACAAGCGATAATAGATGGACAAGCACAGAGAGGAGAACATTGTCACCTACTCAAGTAGATGGTGAGGTCGTGCAGATTCAATCTTGGAACTTGATTTGAAACAAGAGGCCAGACTTGGCGCTTATCAGACCTACGTTGTCCTTCTGCCTTACTCATAATCCAAAGTACAGAATGATCTCTTGGGGACGTTGAAGAGAAGAATCGAGGACTCCTTTCGTAGGCCCCTAACATCCTTTGAAGAGAACTCTACCTTTGCATAGCTCTGGCCTCAGGGGGCCCACTGGCTACATGCTAAGGTTTCCCAAGAGATCTCTTTGAAGCCTTGAAGGCATGGACGCCTGTCATGCTTGGGGTATGTGGCTTGGTTTGAAGGGCTCTAGAAGTGTGCTGAAAGAGCACCCTTTTCCAGAGGGCTTCATTCCTGTGTGAAGGCTGCCCTCCCAGGCTACAGTGCTCAGTTGGGCTCCAATGAAATTAACTCCCCCATCTCTTGCCGTAGAAGGAGTACTGATTCTGTGTTTTGACACCATATGGAAGGAGGTTGACTGAAAACTAGAACATTACCATGATATTTAAAGAAAAATACACATGCCAGAGCTTAGGATGTCAACCACACAGTAACAGACTCTGTAGAAATAAAGTAAGCCAGTATCTAGATGTAATCTAGGGGAGCGTTCAAGGTTCAGGGCTGAACGTCGAAACTTCCCAAATCCAGGGGAAGAGACAGTAGGATTTCTCACCTGGAGAGAGGAATTCATCAGACTCATTGAATTTGTCTTGGAACCATTGTGTCCATGAAGGTGGTTGCCAGGACAACGTCTAACCTGGAGTTTCTCATCTCACAATGGCAAATGAACCAAGATGGACACATGTCCTCAGTTCTCAGTTGGACGTAAGCTAGGATAGCAAAGATTCCTTCAACTGACAGATGGAAATTCAAAGACAACATCCAACAATCACCAAAGCACCCACACGTCGGCCTACAGAACATATGGTGATTAAAAAAATACAGAATTCCTAACCTAGAATGAAGGAGAACCCACTGATACGTATATCAAAGGGAGAGAGATCAGAAAGACCACTACGATTAGACTAAGGAAAGAAAACAAGCTCCCAGAAAATGGAAGGCAAACAGAAATCACACCTGAATACTCCACAGTGAATGAAGTCAGTGTTTACAAAGAGTCTGCTTGAACGTTTGAAAGTCCGAGAAAGCCACAATCCCAAAATTTGCAGTGAATGTCAAACCTGGGCTAACTGGGAAGGGTGAGTTCTCAGACTGCTCCAAGCTGGCTCTGAAACCCTGTGTCCATGATGCTTGCTGGGACAGCAGAGACCCAATTCTGACAAATCCCAGTGGACCAGAAAAACAACCTGGCCTCGTCTACACTGGAACAGATTTGGGCTCAAGTAGCATATTCAAGTCACATTCCACTCAACTACAGGTTGCCAATGGAACACGAAAGGGGCCGGCCAGTGTTGCATAGGTGACGTCCGCGTGTTCTGTGTCGGCAGCGTGTGGTTGGCCGCATGGAACTCTGGGGGTGAGCCTCCTCACCGCTCGTGCAGCCTTTCTGGGGCAGGCGTCCAAGGTAGTGTAGAGACAGATGGGAAACGACGTCAGTCTTCCTCAGCAAATACGGCAGCATTGCCAGCAGATATGAGCACAGCAGTAAACATCTGCCTAAACAAAACCAATTAAAAGTTGCAAATGATAGAAAAACTGAACCTCAAAAAACAAAAAAGCATGCTAGAAAGAAAAACAAGTAATCTAGGGATAACCTGCACAAAACAGGTGAAAGCTATGTAAACCGAGAAATAGCAAACCTTTGGGAAAGAAATTCCAGAGGACACAGGGAAACGGAAGGGAATTCAGTGCTCTTGGAATGGAAGAAAATGAAGAAAGCATGAGGTATCATCACAATGATTCCTTTCACATGCCTTGGATCAGCGTCTCTTTGGTCTATTCAAGTTTCTGTGCCCGGTTTCTGTTTGGAAAAGCTGTTTCTGGGTATCTCTCACTTGATTCTCCAAGCCTAGGCCAATCCTTGGACTGTAAACATGTGGCCATGTTGGGTGACATGTTCACCGTGATATCATAAACACCCTCATAATTCTAAGTTGTACTGACAACCTCCATGAACTCAGTGTTTCAGAGCCATCTCATACCAGTCTGACTACTCCCGTTTTCCAAGTAGGATAGTTTTGCCAGTTCTGGATTTCTTGTTGGTTTCTAACTTTCTCCTCGAACTTTGCAAGGTCTACAACATTCCCTCTAGACACGGGTTTCTTTCCATGAAGATTATCCCTGGTTTTCTCCCTTATCTTTTGTGGATGTGATCAAACGGGTGGACCTTCCCCAGAGAAATTCCTGGAGCTCCTCCCAAGTTGAATTTACCCAGGCAATTCTCTGATGTGCAATCAGCATGTCATCTCCTAGGAGTCTGACAATTCCACCTGGGCAAGTCACATGTTTTCCTTCCTTCATCATTTGGGAAATTGTACCTTATGCATTCATAGGTTGTAATATTCTCAGCTTTCATTTTCCGGTGTGTATTGAAAATGCCTCCTCAGAATTTCTACTTCTTTATGATCTCTGTGCCCACCATACTGTGAAATCTGTATTTCCTAATGCAAGCAATCTGATCTGCAACCCTGATGATAGCAGGTGAAGCCCGGGCCGCCCAATCAGAACTTGGGCACTTACCTGCTACACCACAGGGCCGACCCTGAATTGGGCTTTTGGACAAACCTTTGGCCTGATCTTGGGACGATGTTGGCCTGCTTCGATCATTCGTGAAGGCAGTTAGTAACATCATGGGCGGTAGCATTTTCCGCTGGTTCATGAGTTTAGCATGGAACACGTTCTCTTGGTAGTGTTCCTCTTCGTCTCCTTGCAATGGTCTACCTTTCTGTAGCGTCATTAAGCATTTTGAGGTGATTACCAATCCTTCGAAGTTCATCTTCTCTAATTTCTTACAGACTCCAAAGCTTTAAGCCGTGAACCTTAACGTCTTTTGGGAGTTTTGATTTTGCGTGAATTGTTTGCCATAACCCAGCATTATAACATCCTATACCTTTCAGATCTACATCCTCATAGATTTAGACTTCTGTGTACGTTACATCATCTTCACCACCGTAAGCCTAATTACAGGCCCTCACGACACACTTGTGTCTAATCAACTATTTCTCCCTCTGGGCCCCGCCACCTTTCCCTCTGGGAACCAAAAATCCCATGTCACGTGCTACCTGTTTCTTGGTCCTTTTTTTCCTCTTCTCCTTGTAAGTGAGACCCTATGGTATCTGACCTTCCCTCTGGGGCTTGTTTCCATTCCCCTAAATCCCTCAGGAGCCATTCTGTTGGTCACAAATGGCTGGAATGCTTCTGTTCCTGCAGCTGAGTGCTATGCCGTTGTGTGGCTATAGCCCATCTTTCTTGTCCCTTGATGGGCACCAGGGAGGCTTCCCTGTCTTCAATATCGGGAGTAAGGCTTTGGTGAGCACAGTGGTGCACGGATCTCTGTGCATTAGCGTTTGCAAGTTCTTTGGATATATATGCCCCAGAGGAGTACCTGGATCATGTGGTAGATGGATTCTGAAAATTCTGAGGTGATTCCACACCACTTCGCGTAGTGGCTGCACCGGTTTACACTCCCACCAGCAGTGCAGGAGGCTTCCCTTCTCTCCACCTCCTCTCTGAAACTTGTTGGTTCCTGTCTTCATCCTTATAGCCATTCTGACCACTGTGAGCTGCTATCTCAGTGTCGTTCGTATTTGCATTGAGCAGAGGCTTAATGATGATGAGCATGTTTTCATACCGCCTGTTGTCCATCTTTCTATCTTCCTGGGAGAGCTGTCTGTTTCCATCTTTTGCCCAGGATTTATTTGGCTCGTTGATTTTTCTCCTGTGGAGACATATGACTCCACTGCATCTTTGGCTCTTCACCCCTTCTCCGATGTGTGGTTTGCAAACCTCCTGTCGCAGTTGTTGTGACGTCTTTGCACGGAGTCGATGGTGTCATTGGCTGGGCAGAAGCTTCTGTGTTGGATGGAGTCCCGCTTGTTTCTTGTTTCCTTTGTTGCCCTTGCCCAGTCACACATGCTTCTTCCAAATAGGCGGCCAAGCCAGAAGGCAAAGAGCAAGCTGCCTGCGTTTTCTCCTCGAATTGTCAGGGTTTCAAGTCTTCCATTCAAGACTTTAATCCATTTCGAGGTGGTGTGTGTGCCTGGTGTAACATCACGGTCTACTCTCATTGTGTTACATCTGGCTGTGCAGTCTTTCCAGCACCATTTCCTGTCTAGAGTCTCTTTTCTCCGCTTTCTCCTCTTGGCTCCCTGGTCGAAAATGGGCTGTCCATAGATGTGTGAGTTGATTTCTGGGCTCTCGATTCTGTTCCATGCATCTGTGTGCCTCCTTTGCTGGCCAGGCTGTGCTGTTTTAGTACCTAGCTCTTCGTCCTATATGTGGAAGTAAGAAAGTGTGATAATTGCTGCTTTGTTCATTTCCCCCAGGATTCCTTTTGCTATTCAGGGTCCTTTGTTGCTGGATAGAAACGTTAGAATTCTCTCTTCTATTTCTGTGGGAAAGATTGCTGCAACTTTGACTGGGGCTGCATGGAATCCAGACATTGCTTTGTCGACAAAAATAATCCGTAACCAATCTGTAAATGAAAATTTGGGGGAGTTTATTCTGAGCTTGAATCTGAGGATTATAACCCAGGGCCTTTCTACCCAAAGGAAGAAAGAGCATCAGAGAAGTGGGGTGCACAGACTGGTTGTATTCTCCTCATAGAGGATGTTTCACATAGGATTGAAATGTCCCATTTACAATAGTCGCAAGACTGCTCTGTTGGCACAGCGATTGATGGAAATAGCAGGTAGGTCTTCTGTCTCAGTGAACACAGTAGGGTGGCAGTCTGTTGTCTATAGCTGACTGGTCACAGGTGAGCTGGGTGGTTAAAGGTGAGTGCAGCAATCAGTTCCTAGCCTAGGGAGAAATGCTTATCCCTAAATAAATGCTAATGTGGGGGGAAGTTGCACCTTTATCTCAAGGGCCATAGGAAATATCTAAGCAGATATGCAATGCGTGCTAAATAGCCATAGTCAGGCCCTTTTGGAAAAAACAAAATCAGGCCGAATTAGGTCTATACCAAATGGCTTCCTCATATAGTCCAATATATCTAATTGCTTCCCATTTTTACTTGAGCTTTATGCCGTATGGACGTTTCAAGTGTGTCTGTTGTTGCATTCGAAGTGCACGGAATAGCCTTGCGTTTCCTTGTGTCCTGTGGAATTTCTTTCCCCAAAACTTTGCTAGTTTTTGGTTTCGATCGCTTTCTCCTGTTTGTCCAAGGTTATTCACAGGTATCATTTTCTTCTCACTGGCATGGGTTTTTTTTGAGGTTCAGCTTTTCTATTCTTTGCAACGTTTAATCGGTTTTGTTTGGCAGAAGTTTATGGCTGTGCTCAAATCTGCTGCCCGTGCTGCTCTCTTTGCCGAGGAAGAGTTGCGCTAACATCGCTTCCCATCTGCCTCTACACTAGCTCCCACGCCTGACCCAGAATGGCTGGACGAGCGTTGAGGAGGCGCACCCCCAGGATTCCACACGGCCGACCCAGGCCTGCCGACCCAGAACACGTGGACTTCACCGCTGGCCCACTGGCTGGACCCTTTCGTGCTGCATTGGCAACCTGCAGTTGAGTGGAATGTGACTTGAATATGCTACTTGAACCCAACTCTGGCCCTGTGTAGATGAGGCCAGGTTGTTTCTCTGGCCCACTGTGATGTCGGAGGATTTTTCAGAATCGTGTCTCTGCTGTCCAGTCTAGCTTCGTGGACACAGGGTTTCAGAGCATGCGTGGAGCAGTCTCATAACTCACCCTTCCCAGTTAGGCCAGGTTAGACCTTCCCTGCAGTTTCGGGGTTGCGACTTTCCCGGACTTTCAATCGTTCAAGCAGAGTCTGTCTAAAGACTGACATCTTTCACTGTGGATTATTGAGGTGTGATTTCTGTTGGCCTTCCATTTTATGGGACCCTGTTTGCTTTTCCATGGTCTAATCGACATGTTCTTTATGAGCTTGTCCTTTGACATGCTTATCAGTGCGTTCTCCTCTACTCCATTTTAGGAATTTTGCATTTCTTTAATCACCATATGTTCTGTAGGCCAAGGTGTGAGTCCTTTCGTGATTGTTGGGTGTTGTCCTGGAATTTTCATCGTTCACTTGAGGGAATCTTTGCTATCCCAGCCTAGATCCAACTGAGCACTGACTACACGTGGTCATCTTGGTTCGATTGACATTGTGAGATGATAAACTCCAGGTTCGAGCTTATCGTGGCAACCACTTTCATGGGCCCAATGGTTCCGACACAAATTAGATGAATCTGATGAATTCCTCTCTGCAGGTGAGAGACCTTCTGTCCCTTTTCTGGATTTGGGAAGTTTCGAGCTTGACCACTGATCCTTGAACTTTCCACTAGATTACATCTAGATACTGGCTTACTTTATTTCTGCAGGGTTTGTTATTTGTTTGATTTACATCCTCAGCTGTGGCACGTTTGTTTTTCTTTAAGTATAATGGTAATGTTCTAATTTTCTGCCATCCTTTCTATGTGTGGTTTCAAAACACATAATCAATACTCCTTCTACGGTAAGAGATATGGGGAGAGAATCTCACTGATCCCACTGAGCCCTGTAAACTGGGAGGCCAGCCTTCACAAAGGATGGAAAGCCTCTGCAAAAGGGTACTTTTCAGCACACTTCTAGAGCCCTTCCAAACCAAGAGACATACCCAAGCATGGCAGGGGTCCATTCCTTCAGGGCATCAATGAGCTCTCTTGTGAAATATTGGCATATACCCAGTGGGCCCCCGTGACTTGAGAGCTGTGGAAAGTGAGAATTCTCTTCAAGAATGCTATGGGCCTAGGAAAGGAGGCCTCGATTCTTCTCTTCAATGTCCTCAATTGATCAGTCTTGACTTTGTATTATGGGTAAGGCAGAAGGACAACGTAGGTCTGATAAGCCCCGGGTCCGGCCTCGTTTTTCCGAATACATTTCCAGCTTGAATCAGCATGGCCTCCCTAGACTTCCGTAGATGACAATGTTTTCCTCTGAGTACTTGACCCTCTATTGTCTCTTCTTCCCAATGATTCCTTTCTCATCCCTTGAATTAGCGTCTCTTTGATGTCTTCAAGTTTCTGTGCCCGGTTTGTGTTCGGAAAAGCTGTTTCTGTGTACCACTCACCTGAATATCCTAGCCCAGGTCAATCCTAGAGCTGGAAACGTATGGCCAACTTTGGTGACGTGGTCACCGTGATGTCATAAACATGCTCAGAATTCTAAGTTGTCCTGACAACCTCCATGCACACAGTGTTTCAGAGCCATCTCATACCAGTCTGACGACTCCCCCTTTCCAGGTGCGATACTTTTCCTTTTTCTGGACTTCTTGTCAGTTTCTAACTTTATCCTCGAACCTTGAAAGTTCTACTATATTCCTTCTAAACAGTGGTTTCTTTCCTTTAAGATAGTCCTGGGATTTATCTCTTATCTTTTGTGGATGTGGCCAAATGTGTGGACTTTCCCCACAGAAAGTCCTGGAGTCCCTGCGAAGCTGAAGTTACCCAAGCAATCCTCTGATGTGCAATGATCATGCCAACTCATAGCAGTCTGGTGTTTCCACCTTGGCAGGTCAGATGTTTTCCTTCCTTCATCATTTGGGGAAGTGTACCTGATGTGTTCATAGATTGTAATATTGTCATGGTTCATTTCCTGGTGTGTATTCATAAGGTATCCTCAAATTTCTACTTCTTCATGATCTCTGTCGGCACCATACCTTGAAATCAATATTTCCTAATGCTCCTAATTGCATCTGTACCTGAGATGCCAGCCTGCCAGTCCCAGGCCGCCCAAGTGGAACACGGACACTTACCCACTACACCAGAGGGCTGGCCCTGAATTGGACTTTTGGACCAACCTTTGGCTTGAACTTGGGAAGATGGTCTGCATTGATTATTCGTAAAGGTAATTAGCAGTAACATCGTGGACAGCAACATTTTCAGTTGTCTCAGGAGTTTAGCACGGGTCATATTCTGTTGGTAGTGTTCCTCTTCATCTCTTTGCAATGGTCTACCTCTATGTTGCATCATTAAGCATTTCGAGGTGATTATCAATCCTTGAAGTTCATAATCTCTAAACTCTTTCAGCCTGCAAACTTTATCCCTTAAACCTGCTTGCCTTTATGGAGTTTTGATTTTAGGTGAATTGATTTCCATAACCTAGCATTAGAGAATCCTATAGCTTTCAGATTTACATCCTCATAGATTTAGACTTCTGTGTATGCTACATCTTCTTCCCCACAGTAAGCCTAATTACAGGCGCACACCCCACACTTGTGCCTAATCAACTCTTTCTCCCACCGTCCACTGCCACCCGTTCCCTCTGGGGACCACCAATCCCATATCACGTTCTACCTGTTTGTTGGTCCTTATTTTAATCTTCTCCTTGTAAGTGAGATGCGATGGTATTTGATTTCTCCCTTGGGCTTGTTTCAGTTCCCCTCCTACCCTCAGGAGTGATTCTGCAGTCACAAATCGCTGGACTGCACTGTTTCTTACAGCTGAGTGTTTTGCCTTTGTGTGGATATAGCCCAACTTCCTTCTCTATTGGTCCTTTGATGGGCACCAGGGCGGCTTCCAAGTCTTGTATATCGGGAGTAAGGCTGTGGTGAACACAGTGGGGCACGGATCTGTGTGAATTAGTGTTTCGCAGTTCTTTGGATAAACACGCTGGAGAGGAATAGCTGGATCATAAGGTAGATGGATTTGGAAATTTCTGAGGCAATTTCACATGGCTATGCCTAGTGCCCTCACCAGTTTGCACTCCTACCAGAGGTGCAGGACTCTTCCCTTCTCTCCACCTTCTCTCTGACACTTGTTGTTTGCTGTTTTGTTCCTTTTAGCCATTCTGAACACAGGGAGCTGTCATCTCATTGCCGTGAGTATTTTGCATTGGCCTTATACTTAATGGTGTTGAACATGTGTTCATACAGCTGTTGGCCACCTTTCTGTCTTCTTGGGGTAAATCTCTGTTTCCATCTTCTGCCCAGTTTTAATGGGCTTGTTGTTTTTTCACTTGTGGAGACGTGTGGTTTGAAACATCCTCTCTCTGTTGTTGTGCTGTCTTTGCATTGAGTGGATGGTTTCCCCGGCTGGACAGAAGCTTCTACGTTGGATGGAGTCCTGCTTCTTTCTTCTTTTCTTTGTTGCCCTTGCCCAGTCACACATGCTTCTTCCAAATAGGCGGCTACCCCAGATGGCAAAGAGCAAGCTGCCTGTATTTTCTCCTAGAATTTTCACTGTTTCAAGACTTCCGTTGAAGGCTTTAATCCATTTCGAGGTGGTGTGTGTGTAACATCATGATCTACTCTTATTGTGTTACATGTGGCTGTGCAGTCTTCCCAGCACCATTTATTTTAGAGACTCTCCTTTCTCCACTGTCTCCTCTTGCCTTCCTCATTGCAAATGCGCTGTCCATATATGTCTGAGTTGACCCTTGTGTTCTCCATTCTGTTCCATTGGGCTTTGTGCCTCTTTTTGGGACCAGGCTGTGCTGGTTCGGTACCAAGCGCTTCGTCCTACATGTTGAAATCAAAGTGTGATACGTCCTGCTTTGTTCGTTCTCCTCAGAATTCCTTTGGGTATTCAGGGTCCCTTGTTGCTGGATAGAGACTTTAGGATTTTCACTTCTCTTTCTCTGGGAAAGATTGCTGCAAATTTGACTGGGATTGCATGCAACCCAGAGATTGCTTTATCCATTGCGGACGTTTCAGGTGTTTCAGATCTTACAATCCTAGAGCACAGAATACCCTTCTGTTTCTTTGTGTTTTCTGGAATTTCTTTCCCTAAAGCTTTGCTAGTTTTCGGTTTCCATAGCTTGCACCTGTTTGTCTAAGCTTATTCCTAGAAATCTTATTCTTCTTACTTGCATGTTTTTTTCCAGAGGTTTAGTTTTTCTATTCTTTGAAACTTTTCATTGGTTTTGTTTTGGCAGATGTTTATGGCTGTGCTCACATCTGGTGGTGATGGTGTTGTATTAGCTGGGCAAGAATAACGCTTTCTGACGTTGCTTCCCATCTGCCTCTACACTACCTTTGACGCCTGCCCCAGAATATCTGGACCATCGGTGAGGAGGTTCACCTCCAGGATTCTGCATGGTCTGCCCTGGGTGCCGACCCAGAATTTGTGGACTTCACCACTGCACCACTGGCCAGCACCTGTCATGTTCCATTGGAAACCTGCATTTGATGTGGAATGTGAGTTGAATATGCTATTTGGGACAAATCTTGCACTGTGTAGACGAGGCCAGTTTGTTTTTCTTCTCCACTGTGATGTCAGAGGATTTCTCAGAATTGTGTCTCTGCTATCAGGGCAAACTTCATTGACACAGGTTTTCAGAGCCCCATTTTAGCAGTCTCATAACTCACCCTTACCAGTTAGCCTAGGTTTGACATTTGCTACAGTTTTTGGGTTTGTGACTTTCTCTGTCTTTCGAACGTTCAGGGAATGTCTAAAACGGACATCTTTCATTGTGGATTATTCAGGTGTGATTTCTGTGTGTCTTCCATTTTCTGGGACGGTTTTTTGTTTTCCATGTTATAATTGTTGATATGGGCTCAGCGAGCTGAAGACTCGAATGAAAGATTTCTCGGACATTGAATGTCTGGCACTGGTGCTCTTTTATTTAGAGAATAGTATGGGATAGCATGGGGACAGGACCCATGGGTAGTGAAGAGTTGCTGCTCTTCCCTGGGGATGGGGCCCTTGAGCAGTCAAACCTCCTGCTGCTGCCCTGAGTTGAGGGTTAGGGCTAGTTTTATAAGTCATGGGTACATGATTTATTTTTACTGGAAAAAGAAATGATGTGGTAAATTGTCTTTAAATGATTTCAGTGCAGACGGGGTCTGGTCATTGTGCAGTCATATAACTTTAGATACGGATCTGGCCCTATATATCAGCATGTAGCTGAGGATGCGCTGAGCTTCTCACCCTGAGTCAGCCCTATTCCACCTGCTCATATAGTTTGGCATGTAGGCCAGATCACCTTGGGCTTCCCTAGCTGGGGCAGCCTTAATCCATATCATAAACACCCCCTGAACCCATTTGGACTGGAGAGGTTTGGGGATATGGACGATGGTCAGTCTTCTGTAACTACTTATGGCTGTACAAGGTCGCAGAGCTGTCCCTAAATGGGGTCATAGGTACAGGTAGGATGTTCAGTGGACTGGAAGCCTTCACCTGTGGAGTTCAAGGCTGACAAGGTATACAGAGCTTCTGGAGACGAGAGAATCATTTGACGACAGGTGGTCCAGGAGGTGAAACTTTTTTCACATGCGGAAGACAGACAATGAAACAGACAACAAACTATAGTAAGAAATACAAGCAGTATGTTTAACCCAATGTATAACGTATTGAAGTAGTGCAGAAACCTGGTCCTGACTTGGAGTTCAACCAATCGTTTAGAGTTAGGGTTGATAAGACACGGATTTAATTTGGTGGTTGGGATAGGAAGCCAGAAATATTTTGACGGTAGTCAGGAATATAGACACAACATTCAGTTTTTATAATGGCATAGGTGCCCCCTTGTGCTGCTGTCAAGACATCCAGTGTCATTTGGATTTGGAGGACTGCCTTACACATTTGGGATACTTCTAAATTGAGCAGCGAAATGCTATGTTGTGCATCATTTAATGCCTTCATAATAAATTTGTTTAGGACTTCCATGTGCAAGACGACACTTTCGATTCCTAATTAGGGAAGGAAAATTGTGGAAAGATGGTCATACCAGTGGAAGACAGACCTGGTTCAGCGCTGCTGCAGGTTGGGTAGGATAGCAGGAGGAGATGTAGTAAATGTAGTTCTACCTTGCATCCAGACAAAGCCTAGTGTGCATCGTGCAATCCACATAGGTGGCAGCAAAGGCCATAAATTGGAGCCGCATAGCCACTGAGCACCATTAGAGACTAACCAAAGCGTGCTTGGCTGTCTATCCCAGTCAGTCCCTAACCAATCAGTACTATTTTAAGACTAGGATATGAGAACACATATAACAGCGAATTTTTCCCATAGGTCGGCTGTTATTAGGCCATGTATCACAAGTGTGATTGGTTTCTACCCAACAGAGAGTGACCTTTTACTGAGTTCACCACTAGTAGGAGTGAACCAAATACATTCATCCCAAATTTCATATGGTCCATCCTGTGTGTATTGATAAGTTGGGGACTTTCCCTTTGGAACTTGTTGTTTCTGATCCACCTGTGACAAGGAAAATCTAGTTTGTATTTGGGGAGTAGTTTTAAAGGAAAATGTTTGATTGTGGCCAGGGAACTCGCACGTGTCAGACATAGATGAGCACAAGGAGACATTATGATTAGTAATAGATGAATCTTTTGGATGAAAAGAGCTAGAATCTAATATCCATGAATGCCTACTATAGCTTCTACAGAAACATAATTTTTTCCTCTCTTAAATCACCCTCATTTTCCAAAAGATAGCCAAATCAGGATTAACAGGTTTGCAAGTCCAGTGTAGTTTCAATACAACTTTCTCCAATTATTTACATAACAGCTACAAGAATAGCAATTTTTTGTACAGGCTTTTTAAAGTATGCTTTGCTGGAAATTTTTATGAGGAATCATAGATTGAACTGTGAAAGCCTCTACAGGCCAGAAAAGCCAAGCCAAGGATTTGCCATCAGATTTTGCCTGCAGTACTTACAGATTTGAGTGGAGTTCTCTTTCAGGTCCCCCAAAGTATTCGGAGGTTGCTTGCACTTTCCAGATAAGCACCCTTCCTTACTTAACGGGTAAGATTGCCAGAATCTCTATAAACAAGGTACTGGGCCCGTGTTTCTGAGTGACTGTATTCCAGACAGTCCAATCTTTGTTCCTGAAATACTGTCTTGTCATATCTGAGCCTGTATGTTTCAAATATGACATTCCAGTCAAAGCCTTCGTAATATAACCAATGTGTCCTGTTATAAGGAGAACAGATTCTTTTGGAACTTATGCAAATATTGCCACGAAATGACCGTACTCAGTAACAGAGGGTTTGACAATTCTTTAGGGATATGGTAGGGAGTAAAACATAAATGTTTCAGTTTTGCTCATAAAGGTATAATTTCACCAAATTGCTGTAAGTCAAGGTTAGCATAAGAGAAAAGAGAAAAAGATTTCCTTCATTATGAGAAAACAAAACAACACATCAAAACTCAACAATATTTCAAACAGAAGTTCTAAAAAATTATAATCGTCCTCATCAGTTCACACAGTCCTGTATAATGAATTCTTGAGCTGAATCTTCTGTCAGCAGATCGAGGAGCTTAGTTTCTGTTACAATTCTGTAGTTTCTTACTCAGCTCAGTTTTACAGTCTGAAAGTTTATCAGAATCCTGTAGTTTAGAACCTCTGTGTCAGAATCCTTTCCCGGAATATCTCAGAAGATGAAACATATTTGCAAAAGAAAAAAGCAGCAGAGTAAAACAATTATCTGCAAATGTACAAAGGACTCAAAAGGGCAATTGACAAAGACACTTGGATACTTCTGTGACATATGACCCTTCCAGATAATAAGTGGACTTATGACTGATAACCAGGACAGATCAGAATCTTAGCAATGCTATATAATTTTAAGACATCTATATTAATAACATTTACACATCTAATACCACCTAAGAATATCTATCACTTGTTTCACAATGTTTCTCATGTAATTTAATAGAAAAAATAAGCCTAATTAGTTTAATGTTTTCTTCCTTACAGGAACAGAGAGCAAATTTCTTTGAGAAGTCTCAGGGGCCCTCTGAAAATCC